>NC_133162.1:77864666-78171500 GCF_040802235.1 Manis javanica | reverse complement strand
CAAACTTAAAGCCTCCAATGGCAATAAGTACATACCTTTCAATAATCACCCTAAATGTAAATGGTCTGAATGCACCAATCAAAAGACAGGGAGTAATAGAATGGACAAAAAAGCAAGACCCATCCATGCGCTGCTAACAAGAGACTCACCTCAAACCCAAAGACCTGCACAGACTTAAAGTCAAGGATGGAAAAAGATATTTCATGCAAACAACAGAGAGAAAAAAGCAGGTGTTGCAATACTAGTATCAGACAAAACAGACTTCAAAATGAAGAAAGTAACAAAAGATAAAGATGGACATTACATAATGATAAAGGGCTCAGTCCAACAAGAGGATATAACCATTATAAATATATATGCACCCAATACAGGAGCACCAACATATGTGAAACAAATACTAACAGAACTAAAGGAGGAAATAGAATGCAATGCATTCATTTTGGAAGACTTCAACACACCACTCACCCCAAAGGACAGATCTATCAGACAGAAAATAAGTAAGGACACAGAGGCACTGAAATACACACTAGAACAGATGGACCTAATAGACATCTATAGAACTGTACATCCAAAAGCAACAGGATACACATTCTTCTCAAGTGCACATGGAACATTCTCCAGAATAGACCACATACTAGGCCACCAAAAGAGCCTCAGTAAATTTCATAACATTGAAATCCTACCAACCAACTTTCCAGACCACAAAGGCATAAAACTAGAAATAAATTGTACAAAGAAAGCAAAAAGGCTCACAAACACAGGGAGGCTTAACAACATGCTCCTAAATAATCAATGGATCAATGACCAAATTAAAATGGAGATCCAGCATAATATGCAAATAAATGACAACAACAACACAAAGCCCCAACTACTGTGGGATACAGCAAAAGCAGTCTCAAGAGGAAAGTATATAGTAATCCAGGCATATTTAAAGAAGGAAGAACAATCCCAAATGAATGGTCTAATGTCACAATTATCGAAATTGGAAAAAGAAGAACAAATGAGGCCTAATGTTAGCAGAAGGAGGGACATAATAAAGATCAGAGAAGAAATAAATAAAATTGAGAAGAATAAAACAATAGCAAAAAGCAATGAAACCAACAGCTGCTTCTTCAAGAAAATAAACAAAACAGATAAACCTCTAGCAAGACTTACTAAGAGGAAAAAAGAGTCAACACACATCAACAGAAACAGAAACAAGAAAGGAAAAATCATGACAGACCCCACAGAAATACACAGAATTTATTAGAGAATACTATGAAAACCTATATGCTAACAAGCTGGGAAACCAAGGAGAAATGGACAACTTCTGAAAAAAAATACGACCTTCCAAGACTGACCCAGAAAGAAACAGAAAATCTAAACAGACCAATTACCAGCAACGAAACTGAAGTGGTAATCAAAAAACTATGAAAGACCAAAACCCCCAGACCAGATGGATTTACCTCAGAACTTTGTCAGACATACAGAGAGGACATAATACCCATTCGCCTTAAAGTTTTCCAAAGAATAGAAGAAGAGGGAATACTCCCAAACTCATTCTATGAAGCCAACATCACCATAATACCAAAAGCAGGCAAAGACCCCACCAAAAAAGAAAATTACACACCAATATCCCTGATGAACGTAGATGCAAAAATACTCAACAAAATATTAGCAAACCGAATTCAAAAATACATCAAAAGGATCATACACCATGACCAAGTGGGATTCATCCCAGGGATGCAAGGATGGTACAACATTCGAAAATCCATCAACATCATCCACCACATCAACAAAAAGAAAGTCAAAAACCACATGATCATCTCCATAGATGCTGAAAATGCATTCGACAAAATTCAACATCCATTCATGATAAAAACTCTCAGCAAAACGGGTACAGAGGGCAAGTACCTCAACATAATAAAGGCCATATATGATAAACCCAGACAACATCATACTGAACAGTGAGAAGCTGAAAGCTTTTCCTCTGCGATCGGGAACAAGACGGGATGCCCACTCACCCCACTGTTATTCAACATAGTACTGGAGGTCCTGGCCATGGCAATTAGACAAAACTAAGAAATACAAGGAATCCAGATTGGTTAAGAAGAAGTTGAACTGACACTCTTTGCAGATGACATGATATTGTACGTAAAAAACCCTAAAGACTCCACTCCGAAACTACTAGAGCTAATATCGGAATTCAGCAAAGTTGCATGATACAAAATTAACACACAGAAATCTGTGGCTTTCCTATACACAAACAATAAACTAATAGAAAGAGAAATCAGAAAGACAATTCCATTCACAATAGCATCAAAAAGAATAAAATACTTAGGAATAAACCTAACCAAGGAAGTGAAAGACCTATACCCTGAAAACTATAAGACACTCTTAAGAGAAATTAAAGAAGTCACTAACAAATGGAAACTCATCCCATGCTCTTGGCTAGGAAGAATTAATATCATCAAAATAGCCATCCTGCCCAACGCAATATACAGATTCAATGCAATCCCTATCAAATTACCAATAGCATTCTTCAATGAACTGGAACAAATAGTTCAAAATTTCATATGGAAACACCAAAGACCCCGAATAGCTAAAGCAATCCTGAGAAGGAAGAATAAAGTGGAGGGGGGGAATCTCACTCCCCAACTTCAAGCTCTACTACAAAGCCACAGTAATCTAGACAATTTGGTACTGGCACAAGGACAGAGCCACAGACCAATGAAACAGATTAGAGACTCCAGACATTAACCCAAACATAGATGGTCAACTAATATTCGATAAAGGGGCCAAGGACATACAACAAGGAAATGACAGTCTCTTCAACAGATGGTGCTGGCAAAACAGGACAGCTACATGTAAGAGAATGAAACTGGATCACTGTCTAACCCCATACACAAAAGTAAATTCGAAATGGATCAAAGACGTGAATGTGAGTCATGAAACCATAAAACTCTTAGAAAAAAACATAGGCAAAAATCTCTTAGACAAAAACAAGAGTGACATCTTCTTGAACAGATCTCCCCGGGAAAGGGAAACAAAAGCAAAAATGAACAAATGGGACTATGTCAAGCTGAAAAGCTTCTGTACAGCAAAGGACACCATCAATAGAACAAAAAGGTATCCTACAGTATGGGAGAATATATTCATAAATGACAGATCCGGTAAAGGCCTGACATCCAAAATATATAAAGAGCTCACACACCTCAACAAACAAAAAGCAAATAATCCAATTTAAAAAAATGGGCAGAGAAGCTGAATTGACAGTTCTCTAAAGAAGAAATTCAGATGGCCCACAGACACATGAAAAGATGCTCCACATCACTAATGGTCAGAGAAATGCAAATTAAAACCACAATGAGGTATCACCTCACACCAGTAAGGATGGCTACCATCCAAAAGACAAACAACAACAAATTTTGGTGAGGTTGTGGAGAAAGGGGAACCCTCCTACACTGTTGGTGGGAATGTAAATTAGTTCAACCATTGTGGAAAGCAGTATGGAGGTTCCTCAAAATGCTCAAAATAGAAATACCATTTGACCCAGGAATTCCACTTCTAGGAATTTACCCTAGGAACGCAGCACTCAAGTTTGAAAAAGACAGATGCACCCCTATGTTTATTGCAGCACTATTTACAATAGCCAAGAATTGGAGGCTACCTAAGTGTCCATCACTAGATAAATGGATAAAGATGTGGTACATGTACACAATGGAATACTATTCAGCCATAAGAAGAAAACAAATCCTACCATTTGCAACAACATGGATGGAACTAGAGGGTATTATGCTCAGTGAAATAAGCCAAGTGGAGAAAGAGAAATACCAAATGATTTCACTCATCTGTGGAGTATAAGAACAAAGGAAAAACTGAAGGAACAAAACAGCAGCAGAATCACAGAACCCAAGAATGGACTAACAGGTACCAAAGGGAAAGGGACTGGGGAGGATGGGTGGGTAGGGAGGGAGAAGGGGGGGAAGAAGAAAGGGGGTATTATGATTAGGCATGCATAATTTGGGGGGTGGGAGAAAGGGAGGGCTGTGCAACACAGAGAAGACAAGTAATGATTCTACAACATTTTGCTATGCTGATGGACAGTGACTGTACTGGGGTTTGTTGGGGGGACTTGGTATAGGGGAGAGCCTAGTAAACATAATATTCTTCATGTAATTATAGATTAATGATAACCAAAAAAAAAGAGAAAGAAAAGGGGGATTACTCCCTGATAGGATAAAACTAACTGCAAATCAACAATTAATGCATGCTTTACATATCCTTAATTTTGATCTTTTAAAGGGTGTCAGATGATCAGCTATGGAAGTACATTTTTCTGATAATATTCCCTTCTCTTAAAGAAAAAAAAAAAAGGCAGTTCCTGTGTGGTGATCTCCAATAGGTTCTTCACAATTTTATAAAGGGCATATCAAAGTGTGGGCAAAGGGTTTGTTTGTGTTTATACAGAGGATCAAAGCCTAATTTGGCTACCCAGAAAACAAATTAAGATATGATATGAAGAAGAACTTCCAACATCAACATCCTCTGAAAGAGTCATTCCATAAGATGATCATCAAAAACTTCAACAAAGATCCTGGTGCTGTTGCAGTTGTAGCTGCATTCATCCCACCAGTTCCTGGACTTGCCATTGGAATGAAGGAGATATCTAAGCTGGCCTGTGCATACAGTAAAACAACAAATTTGACTGGATCTATACTGTCAGAACTCAACCAAGAATTAGGAGAAGTGCAAGTTGCAGTGCTCCAAAATCGTGCGACTATAGACTATCTACTGTTAAAAGAACATATGGGATGTGAACAGTTCCCAGGAATGTGTTGTTTTAATTTGTCTGATTTTTCTCAAACTATTCAAATTCAGCTAGACAATATCCATCATATCATTGATAAGTTTTCACAAATGCCTAGAGTACCTAACTGGTTTTCTTGGTTTCACTAGATATAGCTGGTAATTGTAGGTCTGCTTTTGTTATGTAGCTGTATTCCTATTATGTTAATGTGTGTACGCAATTTAATTATAAAACCTATACAGGCTTATGTTACTCTACAAGAAGATATGTCAAAGAAATAATCAATCTTCCCATGTTTTCTTCAGTCTGCTACTTCTATAGCTTTTCTTCTTCCTTCCTAATTATAACCCTTTAGTAGAATTTGTGCCTCATATCGAAAATTACCAAGTATCATAATTCTTCCAAGTGGTAAAGAAAGCTCAAGACAAATGCTAGGCATAGAAGCCACAGGGCATAAATCTGCAAAGAAGTAAAAAGCTAACCTTTTCAAAGAATATTGCTTCTCTCTCACTTACCAACTTTACATTTCCCTGTATGGCCCCGAAAGATGACTGGTTAACCAGAGACGGGTAAGATTCCTCAAGGGAGGAACAACCTAAGACAGGCACAGTCACAGGGGGGCCATCAGGTGAGAAACTGGGGATCAACAGAGGTGAGGCTTAGAACCTCACCCCCCTCTGTTTTGATAGAAATCTTCTGCATCCGTGGATATTTTGTTGCCCTTGTCTAGCTTGGATTAATACTTAGTCTATAGGCACAGACCTGATCATCTACATTTGGCCTCTTACAGCACTAAATTATGTTTTCTACCTTTATCTTGCATCTACCTACCACTTCAGCATTTTATTAAAAAAATAATAATAATAATAATGGAGAAATGTGGGATTCACATATAAATCAAGTATAAAAATCAAACAAATAATCATATCTGACCTGATTGTTTATAGTTCATGATGTGTGATCAAAACCGAAAGTTTCTGTGATATGACTGCCTTTGCACTATTCACCATGTAAGAGCTTATTCACTATGTAAGAACTTGTTCACCATGTAAGAGTTTGTTCATTATGCTTCAGAAGATTGGAGACTGATGAGAATTAGGCTTGGGGTTGATTAATGATTGTGCATTGAGTCCCCTGTACAGAATTTTATTGTTGTTAACAACCATTTAATCAATAAATATGAGAGATGCCCTCTCAAAAAAAAATTAATTAATTAATTTAATTAAATTTAAAAAAAATAGTAGCTACCATCTAGGACAATACTCACCCAATCAACCTGAGATCACCAGGGTTCAACAAAGTTTGACAGGAGTTAGTTTACTGACTCATTGCAGTGTGGGAGCTGCCCCACAGCTCCTTGCAAAAATTATCCCTAAGACCCACAACAACACTGAGAGTTGTATTAGTATGGTAACTTTCTTCATGAGGAAATTAAAGTTCAGACAAGTGCCCTTCCTCTAAGTCACATGGTGAGTAAACTCTTGTCCATCTCACCCCAAGCCCTCACAGAGCAACGCAGAATACCACACCCCAGCCTGCACACTCCCATAAAATATTCTTTTACACACTGTAAGCCAGTGGTTCATAGACTTATTTGTTTAACCATAGGAGGAAATTTTGCTTCAATTAAAATCCTACTAAAACCATAAGCAAACACACAGACCCGTATCTGAGGCACAGGATGATGCCCTCCTTAAGAAATGCCTTCAGCCTCTAGGGCAAGGCAGTCAGTGCTCCTGTGTGCTTTTAAAATATTTCACTCAACTTATCCGGACAGGCCATCTGGGTCTGCACTTTCTCACTTTCTTGATGTTTAAACATTAGACAGCCGTTCTGAAAGGTGGAGGACAGAACTGGCCACTTTACTCAGACAGCAATCATCAATCACTTCATAGTTCTATAGCCCCAGCATTCCCTGCTGAAGGAACAGCAAAAGAAAAGAAAGAGAGGCTAGAATCAGGAGGGAGAGTTCAGCGGAAGGTGTTTATATGAAGCACCTGAAGCCTGCGGCTTGAGTGACTTTGAGGGAAAGTCAGGGGAGGTGGTCAGGAGTGAACAGAGGAGTGCTCTGTAAATGGCCTTCAATGTTACACTGAGCACTATAGACTCTTCTGTTTTTGCAAAATTAAGTGGACAAATGATATACTTAGATCACAAATATGCCTCTAAGAATAATTAATGTCTTAGAGGAATAGCTTGATTCTACTTTTAGTTAAAAAAAAAGTGATATGAATGAATGTGTGGTTTACAAATTAAAATGGCATATAATGTGACTGTTTATTTCCGAATACTTAGGAGACCAGAGGCAGCAGGACATGTATTGTCTTGTTTGATCTTCCTGTCAGGATCTGTGTCAGTGTTTGGTCAGCTGACAGAGACATGGGATAAGGTCCATCTCTGCAAGGAACCTGTATTGGCAGGAGGAGACCCTGTCTGGGCTCAGAGGAGCAAACTCACAGCATGTGAGACACTGTCTACTGGCTCCCGGGTCACCCCAGCAGCTGACGTGCTCCTGGCAGGCTACTGAGGTGACCACAGCACAGGTGCGTCAGGTTCTGCTGAAGGCAGAGTCGTCCCCTCAGCCCTCCTTTGCCGAGCTACTTTCCAGCTGGCAATCTATGCTGGCCAGTAAGATATAAGCCAAAGCCAGGCAGTCGGGTGGGACTTCCGGGTAAGCTTTGCCTTCCTCAGCTCATGGACCCCTCCATCCTTCACCATCCTTCTTATTCCTGACAAAGCTATAGCCATGGTGCCTGGCAGTCCAGCTCCTACTTTGAGACTATGAGGATGACAACATGTTAAGGATGGTGGCACAGAGAGGACAGAAAGTGCCTAGGCCGTGGAACATCTGTGAGCCTTGAACCTCCAGGACATCTTGTCATGAGAACCACATAAATCCATACATATTTAAGTCATCAATATTGGCTATTTCTTACTATCAGTCAAATGCATTTATAATTGAGGCAAAAGATTTTCTGATGACTCTCTGAGATTTCTTTTACCTGAAAGTAAGTGATTTCTACTGGAAGAAATGGTATTTCCTCCTATCAGTCCCCGCCCTCAACACACACTCAGAACTGCCTTGTTGTATGGTCCTGGAGCAGATCAAAGAACTGTATCAAGAATTTTTTGTCTTTAAATAAGTACTGTATAAACAAATGCAAGGTGTAAGAATACAAAAATCCCAAGCTTTGAAAATAACATATTTCAGTGGCACTCTACCTTGGTAATGTTACTTGAATGACTCATGGAATGTCCCAAAGTCTTCTCATTCTATAAGAAAACCAAACATCCGTTAATTATCCAGAAAACCAGACAAGTGATTAAAATATGCCAAGAACAAATAACTAATCATGACAATCCTACTGACAAATCATTCCCTCAACTAGAACTTGCTGAGCACAAACTACTACATTCTTGGGCAGATATCAGATACTAGAGAATTTGGCAAAGATGAATAAAACAACAGTCCCTGTCCTAAAGGAACTGGAAAAGAACAGAACAGGACTTGGAATTAACTGTAAAAATGAGAGGGTAGTAAATGATTTCTTAAGACACATCCAAGTACAGGTTCAGAGTGAGAACCTCGGAAGCAAGGTTCAGTTGTATGTGATGTAGTCCATGCTACGAGGAGCCATGTGGATGGTGAAGCAAGCAGGACAGATGACTCCCACCCAGGTCATCTGTCTGTCAAATGTTAGGACACTGCACAGCTCATATCTGTTCCCTCAGGCCTATTTCTCTTCCTGGATTAGAGAAATCTGAGAATCATGGAAGTCTCCTCCTTCTTACATACATCCCTCTACCTTCAGTCACAAAGTTTCATATCAAATTCTTCCTTTTTAATGTCTCTCAATCTCAAATCTCATTTTCATTTGTATTGTCAGTGGCTTATTTTACATTCTCTTAATTTCTCACTTGAATTCTTCAATAACTTACTACCTGGTCTCTCTGCTGTTAAATCAACCTCCCTGATAAAAAATTGTTATGGACAATTATGTTGCAGCCCCTTAAAATCCACATGTTGAAGTTCTAACCCCTGCCCAGTACTGAGAATGTGACTATATTTGGAAATAAAGTCTTTAAAGAGGTAATTTCATTAAAATGAAGTCATTACGGAGGGCCCTAATCCAATATGAATGGTGTCCTTATAAGAAGAGAAAATTAGAACACAGATACACACAGATAGAAGACCAGGGGAAGACACAGGGAGAAGATGGCTATCTAAAAGCCAAGGAAAGAGGCTGCAGAAGAAACCACATCAATTGACACTTTGATCTAAGACTTTTAGCCTCCAGAAGAGCAAGAAAATTAATTCCTGTTGTTTAGACAACCTGTGGTATTTTTGTGATGGCAGTCCTAGCAAATGAATGCAATAATCTTCCCATCAAAACTTCTTAAAAAAGTGAATGTTCCAAATGTAAGTGATTTTTAAAAATAAGAAAGTAACCTTCCCTGAATCTACTCATCTTTGCTCTAAATCCAAATGAGTAAAAAAACAAAACAAAACCAAAAAAACCTCACTGCAAACAGATGATATGAGGAATTTGTGTTTTTAACTTTATCTAGCCTAAATTCAGTTAACAGGTTTGCAATAGCCATAGGGAAAACCAGACAAGGTTGAGATACAATTAGCAGGTAAAGGCTTTGGACAGTCAAAAGTACAAAGGAATTGTGGATCATTTAAAAACTCCTTTGAGGAAGAGTTGTTTCCATTCCACCATGGCCCTCCTTAAAGAGAGCTAGCAATCGAGAAAGTTTCACTTTCCCTTTCTCCTCAACCCACAAATTACAAGACAGCCTTGACTTTTGTACATTTGGCTTTTGAAAACTCGGTACCCCTCAAATGCTGATTGTGGGTAAAATTGAAACATTTCCAGAATATCTCACCTGGTTTTAGTATATCTGCATATCAATAGGCATTCAGAGATGGAAAGAAGTATGGCTTTAGTGTATTTGCATCTTTCCTCAGGGGTGGAGAAGTTCATCTCCATATCAGTGGGTAATTACCTGGGCAACAGAGGGCTTATCTATACCTGAGAGGTGAGGGGGAGGGCTGGTGTGGTTGCTGCTTGAACAGAGAAGAAAGATGGCCTGGGACTGGAGTTTGTGAGCAATAAACGGATTTTAAACTTTATTTCTCCCTTTGACTGATTTTGGTTTTTAGAGGTATTTTGCCCCGGGATTTCCTTTACCCGGACTTACACTGATGAAGAAACACTTCATGATCTCCCAAGTGGCCTGCCAGCCAGCCCTTGTTTTGGCAATGTTGTCTCCTTTGTCTTTATAGCAATGCGTTCGTGTAATTTTTTTAACATTTTTATTATATTCTCTTCTTATAATTCTGAGTAGAAATAGAAGTTCAGATCTCTTAAGCGTAAAGTAATACAGACACTGCTATTAAGTGTTGAGCCGCAACAGAATGTTTCTTGGTCTTAAGCTAGTCAAACAGACAGTTATAAAGGAAAAGAACAAAATTATAAAGTATGTTCAAAGTGTTGGCAAAATGTCACCAAAGAGTGTTTCTAAAAGATCAGACTTAATTAGGAATTTCAATTACCTTACTCAGGATTTCACTCACTGAGAATGGAGAATGCCTCTGCAGAGAACAGGTGAATCTGTAACCACTCAAGTTACACTCATGAGTGAAAAACGTATTAGGGACAAACACAGGACACTGCTGTGAATCAAGGCTTAAAGGCTGGACTCACTGTTGGTACCCTCCTTTCTCAGAGGAAGCCCCATGAGCTGCCACACTAACACCACACACTTCCCTGGCTTGCTCTCATCCCATCTCTTTGGCAGCTCTTTTTGTCTATGATAAGCAGGAGAGCTCCTCAGAACGCACGCAGCTCCATGACCTTCTCATTGGTTGTCTCCCTCATTCCAATGCCTTCTTTGTGCATTTACTGCACTTGAATCATTTAGCGATCTTACTAAAATACAGATAGTGATTTCTTAGGTCTGAGGTGGATTGAGATTTGCATTTCCAATAAGCTCCCCAGGAGACTCCCTTGCTGCTGGGCCCCAGACCACACTTCAAGATGCAAGTTTCATTCCAAATCCTGGGCCAAAATAATTCATGACTTATGACTTTCTTTTTTCAGCATAACTGAATGTGACTCATGTTTTAAAAGCAAATCACAACTATTGTAAATGTACATTTCTGTGTAATGGATGCCAGTGAGCTCACAACTGACTTAATACAAATGAATCAATCAGGAAACAGGTTGATACATGTATTAGGAAAGACTGATACTGAGGGTGTGAGAAAGAAATGTTCTGTTAATGTAAGAAGTTACCAAATCTCAAAGATAAAAGAAAAGCTCTGTTGAAGAAAAAGGAACATTTCACAGCTTAATCAGTCTAGTCAGTGATGTTTTGCAAGTCCGTGCATGGCTACAATAGAATGTACCTTGAGGGTAGAACTGAGAAGTAGAGCCAGTAGAGACCAAACAGGCCCTGGAAAGTAGAAGCCAAGAATAATCAAGAGGACAATGAGATGAGATGTCTAAGCAAGTGTTTGGGATTCTGTGTAAGAGTCAAACAGTAAAACTTAATGTGGCAGTTTCCCTGAAACTTTGACCAGGACAGTTACTAAAACACAACAACAAATAACTATGTTTCACAGACTTTTCTGTCTACCCATTCCCCCAGCAGAACTCCAACTCTGCTCTTGAGCAGCAGTGGACCCAACTACAAGTTCTCACTTTCTCATACTCTGTGCAGTTCAGGTAAATATGTAAGGAAGTTCTCTCTGAATTGAGGTTGTAGGGGAAAACATTCTTCCCCTAGTACAGCCGTTGCTCCTTTCTCTAGCATTCCTCCTTCCCTTATCCACCCTGGAATACAGAGGTCATGCCAGGAGGTACAGCAGTCACCTTGGGATCATGAGAAGGGAAAGAAAGGTACACAATAGAAATCTCAAACTTTGTGGTCTTGATGTTGGGGTTCTTGTTTGTGGAGTCAAAGAATGAACTTAGCAAGCACCCAAGGTACGAGAGCGAGGGAGAGGCTTTTATTTAGAGATACAGTGAGAAGACAGAGCTCCTGGCTCATGCCAGGAGGGGACAAGAGAGCCCATGGTGGTGCACTGTCTAGGGGATTTATAGGTGGTTGAGAGACAAAGGGTTAGGGATGCAGACCTGCTAAATGGTCCCCAAATATTTATCTTTGAAGAGACACTAAGTTTCTTATCAGTCTTCTGGATTATTTTGCAGAGTTAACACAAGAAATTTACTACTCTGATTCTTTCCCAGAATAGCAGCTTCTTGGTTTGGGAGCACATTAATCAAGACTACCTGTCCTGCTCCCAAGGTGGGGTGGGTTATTGTCTGTTTGCTAAAGAGTAAGTTAAGAATCTTATTTCTTAACTTCCTGGGTGTTAAAAGGCAATCTTATCTTTAAGGTGGAATCCTTCCTTTCTGTTTCCACTATGTTGTTTGTGAGCCTGCATGCTATATTAATTGCCCAGATTATATATTACTTGATTAGGAGCTGGAGGAAGAAAAGCAGCATTTGGGTAAAGTTAAAGAAGATAAACTGGGCCTTTTTTAGCAGGCTAAAGTATATTTTACAATAGCCTCATTTAATTGACACAATGAAGACATGGGCTAAGCTGAGCTATTTTCTTATCTGGGGGATGTTTAAATAGGCCAAGTTACTCCTAGCTTTTTAGTCTTAACTAATCTCACTGAAGAATGCTTATATTCCTAGTTTGATATTTTACTTTAGAGAACTAATGTGACTCTGACTTTGCTTAATTGTTTAATACGGAGTTTTGGTAGGGGTCTTTTTCTGGAAGCCTTCACCCTTCTCTGACTACCTGCACGGTCCCTGTCTCAGTCTCAGGACTCCTTTACAATGTAAAATATTGAAGGCTCCTAAAACCTTTTGTTTATGTGGATTAATTATATCTATTGATATTTACCATATTAGAAATATAGAAAACTTTTAAAATATGAATCTCTTAATTCATCTAGAATTAATAAACTCAGTTAATATAAATAATATTTCTATGAAAAATAATGACTTTTCCAAACAAAAAATATCAGTGAGCAGAGAACCATGGTTTTATATTTTTGTAAATGTTGTTATTGTCTAATTAATTAGATGATAGCTGGATTTTCATATTGTAAAGGAGTGCAGAAAGCATTAAGAGTCAGGAAAAAGAACTAATAAAACTTAGCTAAACCTTAACAGCATACCATTCCGGAATAGTAAGAGATTCAATGTCTAAACTTAGAGAGAGGCCAGCCAAGGGCTATTTGAATCCTGGTTTACTAAATCCCCATGGTTTACAACCCTGATATCCACCCTGGCAGGGCCCTTGCTTATTTTTATACTGCTTCTCACTTTAGGTCCCTGTATCTTAAACTGGCTAATAGCCTTTGTTAGGGAAAGAGTGAGTGCTGTTCAGGTGCTAATGCTGAGACAGCAGTATCATTCACTCACACAGCAGGAAGAAACAAACATTCCATGATTGGAATGGTCAAAGGAAAGTGGGGAAATGTAGAATCTAAGCATTAGTAAGATTAGTAAATTAGCATAAGCATAGCCATCTTAGAAACCTAGAAACCATTTTCTGAGGGTGTGACTCAGGAAGAAGAAAAAAAAAAAAAAAACCTGGGCCTGGGTAAGGCCTTGAAAAACAAGTTAATCATGAGCACCGGGTGGTGGGCAGCTGTGACCCTTGGTCAGTTAACCTTGGTCAGTTAACCTTACATACCAAGCTTATCGTGCAGAACCTCCCTAACCATTGAGGAGTAGTCTTATCCTGCCCTTGCTTAACCCCAGGATGTATGTCTTGCAAGAATAATGTATAGTTGTGGAAAATTACTATGAGTTAAGTGCTTTGAAAATGCTATATAAACCCTTGGCTCTGAGTGCTTGGGGTCCTTGTTGAGACCCACTGCGTCGGGCTGACACTTGGACCCCAGCTAGCTGGCTGAATAAAGACTTTGCTTGAATTTACATCTCTATGCCTGTGTAGTTTGTTCTCTGGAGAAGCCTCGGAAGCCCGGACCCTAACAATATCTGCTTATACATTTAACCTCTTCTATTATTTGGATTGAAGTAAATGAAGAACTGAGTGAAAACCAGACAATTCAACAATACTGGCAGACTTTAAGACTTCATATCCAACAATGGACCAAACTAATGCAAAAACACAAAACACTAAACTTAGGCAATACAGCTAAAACAGTGCCTGGAGAGAGATTTGTACCTGTAAGTGCTGATAAAACAAAGAAGAATCTCAAATAAATTACTTCCACAATAAGAAAACTGGTAAGAAAAGAACAAACTATACTTAAAGCAAACAGAGGAAAAGACTACAGGGAATATTGATGAAATAAGGAATAGAAAACTGATAGAGAAAAATCAGCAAAACTAGAAGTTGGTTATTTGATAGCACCCCCCACACACAAAAAAAAATCAAGAAACCGTTATCTACCTTTACCAAGTAAAAAACATAAAAAATAAAATATAATTCAAATTACTAAAATTAGAAATAAAAGAGTATTCCTAACCTTATAGAATTATTCAATTCTCTATCAGACACAAAACACAAAGACAACCCAAGAATAGAAAACTACCAATATTTGTTATGAATACAGTCTTAAGAATTCTCAACAAAATACTAGCAAACCAAATCCAGTAGCAGATAAAAAGGATATACACTGTGACTGAGTAGAATATATACCAGAAATGCAAGGTTGGGCTAACAGCTGAAATTCACGGTAATACACAAGACGAATTTAAAAAGACGCAGAATAGAAACTGTGGCATCTTGCTGCATTAATGGACAGTGACTGTATTGGGATATGGGTGGGGAGTTGATAATATGGGTAAATGTAGTAACCATATTGTGTTTTAATGTGAAACCTTCATAAGAGTGTATATCAATCATACCTCAATAAAAAATATAAAAAAACACATTAAGAAAAGTTTCAACAGAAAAAAAAAGACACAGAATAAACATTTGACAAAACTTAATATGTTTGACAAAAATCCAACACCTTTTCTGATAAAAACATTCAGCAAACTAGGAATACAACTTCCTAAACCTGATAAAAGTACATCTAGAAAAAATCCACAGTTAACATCACACTTAATGATTAAACAATGAATGGTTTCACATAAGATTAACAACGAGATGTCTACTCTTGCAACTTCTACTTAATACTGTAGTGAGGATTCTAGGTACGGTAATTAGCCGAGAAAAAAAATTCAGCTTAGAAAGGAAGAAGTAAAACTATCCCTGCAGGAAGAAGTAAAACTTACACATAGAAAATCCTGAGGACAAGAACAACATACAAAAAAATCTATTTATTTCTATACACTCTAAGTGAACAATCCAAAAACAAAATTTAGAAAACTCACAGTATCATCAAAAAAGGTAAAATTCTTAGGAGTAACTTAAAATAAGTATAAAATTTATACTCAAACTACAAAGTAATTTTTAAAGAAATGAAAGACCTAAACAAATGGGAAAATATCCTTTGTTCATGAATCAGATGATTTAAAATTATTAGCATGGGAATACTTACCATTTGATCTATAGATTCAAGGGAATCTCTATCAACATCTCAGATGACACTGGAGCAACTAACAAGCTAATCCTAACATTCATTACACAGGACTCAGAAGAGCCAGAGTAATCTTGAAAAGGAAGAAGAAAACTATACTGATATCAAGACTTAGTAAAAGCTATAGTAATCAAAACAGAGTAATAATGGCATAAGAATAGTCCAATGAATGGAAAAGAACAGAAAGTCCAGAAATAAGCCCTTACATTTATGGCTAACTAATTTTCAATGAGAGTGTAAGACTAGACACTGGAAAAATAATAGTCTTTTCAACAAATGAGGCTGGGACATCTGGACATCTACATGCAAAAAAGTGAAGCTGGACCCCTTCCTCACACTACACACCAAAATTAACTCAAATGGATCACACATCAAAAATAAGAACTAAAACTATATAACTCTTAAAATATAATGTAGCCACAAAATCTTCCTGACCCTGAATTAAGCAAAGCCTTCTTAGACATGACACCAATACCACAGAGAAAAAAAAAATAGGTTAACTGGACTTGATGAAAATTTGTTAACTTTAGTGCTTTAAAGTACACCAACAAAAAATGAAGAGAATACCTATAAAATGGAAGGGAATATTTGCAAATTATATATCTAATAAGGGACTTACATTTAGACTATATAAAAAGTACTTATAATAATAAATATAACAAGTATAAAATGAGCAAAGGATCTAAACAGACATTACTCTCAAGAAAATACAGAAATGGTCAATGAACACATGCAAATAATACAGAACTTCCTCAACTTGATAAGGAGCACATACAAATAACTACAGGTAACATATCTAATGATAAAAGACTGAATGCTCCCTCCCTAATATTAAGAACAAGGCAATGACATTGGTTTCACCATTTAAAAAAATTTTTAATTAGGGTAAAATTCTTGTAACATAAAATTTACCATCTTAACAAATTCTTTTAATTTTGTAATCATTAGTTTACATTTACATGAAGAACATTATGTTTACTAGGCTCCCCCTTCACCAAGCCCCCCCTCCCCCACTCCATTACAGTGACTGTCCATCAGCATAAGATGATGTAGTATCTATACTTGTCTTCTCTGTGTTGCACAGCCCTCCCCATGCACCCCCCAACACATTATGCATGCTAATCGTAAGGTCCCCTTCCTTTTTCCCGGCCCTAACCCTTCTTCTCCCACCCATCCTCCCTAGTCCCTTTCCCTTTAGTAACTGTTAGTCCATTCTTGGGTTCTGTGATTCTGCTGCTGTTCTGTTCCTTCAGTTTTTCTTTGTTCTTATACTCCACATATGAGTGAAATCATTTGATACTTGTCTTTCTCCACCTGGCTTATTTCACTGAGCATAATACCCTCTAGCTCCATCCATGTTGTTGCAAATGGTAGGATTTGCTTTCTTCTTATGGCTGAATAATATTCCATTGTGCATATGTACCACGTCTTCTTTATCCATTCATCTATTGATGGACATTCAGGTTGCTTCCATTTCTTGGCTACTGTAAATAGTGCTGCAATTAACGTAGGGGTGCATCTGTCTTTTTCAAACTGGGCTGCTGCATTCTTAGGGTAAATTCCTGGGTGAAATAGTATGTGTATTTTGAGCTTTTTGAGGAACCTCCATACTGCTTTCCACAATGGTTGAACTAATTTACATTCCCACCAGCAGTGTACGAGGGTTCCCCTTACTCCACAACCTTGGCAACATTTGTTGTTGTTTGTCTTTTGGATGGCGGCAATCCTTACTGGGGTAAGGTGATATCTCATTGTGGTTTTAATTTGCATTTCTCTGATGACTAGCGATGTGCAGCATCTTCTCATGTGTCTGTTGGCCATCTGAATTTCTTCTTTGGAGAACTGTCTGTTCAGCTCCTCTGCCCATTCTTTAATTGGATTATTTGCTTTTGGTTTGTTGAGGTGCATGAGCTCTTTATATATTTTGGATGTCAACCCTTTATTGGATCTGTCATTTATGAATATATTCTCCCATACTGTAGGGTACCTTTTTGTTCTATTTATGGCGTCCTTTGCTGTACAGAAGCTTTTCAGCTTGATGTAGTCCCACTTGTTCATTTTTGCGTTTGTTTCCCTTGCCCGGGGAGATATGTTCATGAAAAAGTCATTCATGTTTATGTCCAAGAGAGTATGCCTATGATTTTTTCTAAGAGTTTTATGGTTTCATGACTTACACTCAGGTTTTTTATCCATTTTAAATTTACTTTTGTGTATGGGGTTACACAATGATCCAGTTTCATTCTCTTACATGTAGTTGTCCTGTTCTGCCAACACCAACTGTTGAAGAGGCTGTCATTTCCCCATTGTATGTCCATGGCGCCTTTATCATATATTAATTGACCATATATGTTTAGGTTAATATCTAGAGTCTCTGTTCTGTTCCACTGGTCTGTGGGTCTGTTCTTGTGCCAGTACCAAATTATATTGTCTTGATTACTGTGGCTTTGTAGTAGAGCTTGAAGTTGGGGTACAAGATCTACCTCCCCAACTTTATTCTTCCTTCTCAGGATTGCTTTGGCTATTCAGGGTCTTTGCTGGTTCCATATGAATTTTTGAACTATTTGTTCCAGTTTGTTGAAGAATGCTGTTGGTAATTTGATATGGACTGCATTGAATCTGTAGATTGCTTTGGGCAGGATAGCCTTTTTGATGATATTAATTCTTCCTAGCCAAGAACATGGGATGAGTTTCCATTTGTTACTGTCCTCTTTAATTTCTCTTAAGAGTGTCTTGTAGTTTTCAGGGTATAGGTCTTTCACTTCCTTGATTAGGTTTATTCCTAGTATTTTATTCTTTTTGATGCTATTGTGAATGGAATTGTTTTCCTGATTTCTCTTTCTATTAGTTCATTGTTAGTGTATAGGAAAGCTACAGATTTCTGTGTGTTAATTTTGTATCCTGCAACTTTGCTGAATTCCGATATATTAGTTCTAGTATTTTTGGAGTGGAACCTTTAGGGTTTTTTATGTACAATATTATGTCATCTGCAAATAGTGACAGTTTGACTTCTTCTTTACCGATCTGGATTCCTTGTACTTCTTTGCTTTGTCTAGGATCACCTCTTTGCCGTGGCTAGGACCTCCAGTCCTATGTTGAATAACCGCGGGGAGAGTGGGCATCCCTGTCTTGTTCCCAATGTTAGGTGAAAAGCTTTCAGCTTCTCACTGTTCAGTATGATGTTAGCTGTGGGTGTGTCATATATGGCCTTTATTATGTTGAGGTGCGTGCCCTCTATACCCATTTTGCTGAGAGTTTTTATCATGAATGGATGTTGAATTTTGTCGAATGCATTTTCAGCATCTATGGAGATGATCATGTGGTTTTTGACTTTCTTTTTGTTTTTGTGGTGGATGATGTTGATGGATTTTCGAATGTTGTACCATCCTTGCATCCCTGGGATGAATCCCACTTGGTCATGGTGTATGATCCTCTAGATGTATTTTTGAATTCAGTTTGCTAATATTTTGTTGAGTATTTTTGCATCTACGTTCAGCAGGGATATTGGTCTGTAATTTTCTTTTGTGGTGGGGTCTTTGCCTGGTTTTGGTATTAGGGTGATGTTGGCTTCATTGGATGAGTTTGGGAGTATTCCTTCCTCGTCTATTTTTTGGAAAACTTTAAGGAGAATGTGTATTATGTCTTCTCGGTATGTCTCATAAAATTCCGTGGTATGTTCATCTGGCCTGGGAGTTTTGCTCTTGGGTAGTTTTTTGATTACTGCTTCACTTTCGTTGCTGGTAATTGGTCTGTTTAGATTTTCTGTTTCTTCCTTGGTCAGTCTTGGAAGGTTATATTTTTCTAGGAAATTGTCCATTTCTTCTAGGTTTTCCAACTTGTTAACATATAGGTTTTCACAGTATTCCCTAACAATTCTTTGTATTTCTGTGGGGTCCTTTATGATTTTTCCTTTCTTGTTTCTGATTCTGTTGATGTATGTTGAATCTCTTTTTCTCTTAATATGTCTGGCTAGAGGCTTATCTATTTTGTTTATTTTCTCAAAGAACCAGCTCTTGGTTTCATTGATATTTTCTATTTTTTCTTCTCAATTTTATTTATTCCTTCTCTAATGTTTATTATATCACTCCTTCAGTTAACTTTAGGCCTCATTTGTTCTTCTTTTTCCAATTTCGGTAATTGTGACTTCAGACTATTCATTTGGATTGTTCTTCCTTCTTTCATTATGCCTGGATTGCTGCTATATACTTTCCACTTAAAACTGCTTTCACTGCATCCCACAGAAGTTGGGGCTTTGTGTTGTTGTTGTCATTTGTTTCCAGATATTGCTTGATCTCTATTTTAATTTGTTCATTGATCCATTGGTTATTTAGGAGCATGTTGTTAAGCCTCCATGTGTTTGTGAGCCTTTTTGCTTTCTTTGTACAATTTACTTCTAGTTTTATACCTTCGTGGTCTGAGAAGTTGGTTGGTAGAATTTCAATCTTTCTGTATTTACTGAGGCTCATTTTGTGGCCTAATATGGTGGTCTATACTGGAGAATGTTCCATGTGGACTTGAGAAGAATGTGTATCCTGTTGCTTTTGGGTATAGAGTTCTACAGATGTCTATTAGGTCCATCAGTTCTAGTGTGTTGTTGAGTGCCTTTGTGTCTGTACTTATTTTCTATCTTGTGGATCTGTCCTTTGGAGTGACTGGTGTGTTGAAGTCTCCTAAAATCAATGCATTGCATTCTGTTTCCTCCTTTAGTTCTCTTAGTATTTGTTTCACATATGCTGGTGCTCCTATGTTGGGTGCATATGTATTTATAACAGTTATAACCTCTTGTGGGACTGACACCTTTATCATTATGTAATGTCCTCCTTTATCTCTTGTTACTTTCTTTGTTTTGAAGTCTATTTTGTCTGATACTAGTATTACAGCACCTGCTTTTTTCTCCCTGTTGTTTGCATGAAATATCTTTTTCCATCCCTTGACTTTTAATCTCTGCATGTCTTTGCGTTTGAGGTGAGTCTCTTGTAAGCAGCATATAGATGGGTCTTGCTTTTTTATCCATTCTATTACTCTCTGTCTTTTGATTGGTGCATTCATTCCATTTACATTTAGGGTGATTATTGAAAGATATGTACTTATTGCCATTGCAGGCTTTAGATTCATATTTACCAATGGTTCAAGGTTAGCTTCTTTAGTATCTTACTGCCTAACTTAAGTTGCTTATTGAGCTATTATAAACACTGTCTGGTGATTGTGTTTCTTTCTTTCTCTCCCTTCTTATTCCTCCTCCTCCATTCTTTGTATGTTGGGTGTTTTATTCTGTGTTCTTTTGTGTTTCCTTTAAATGCTTTTGTGGGTAGTTGGTTTTATTTTTTGCCTTTAGTTAGTATTTGGTTGGTCTACTTTCTTTGCTGTGATTTTATTTTCTCTGGTGACATCTATTTAGTCTTAGAAGTGCTCCCATCTAGAGCAGTCCCTCTAAAACACCCTGTAGAGGTTTGTTTGTTTGGGAGGCAAATTCCCTCAACTTTTGCTTGTCTGGGAATTGTTTAATCCCTCCTTCATATTTAAATGATAGTCGTGCTGGAGACAGTATTCTTGGTTCAAGGCCCTTCTGTTTCATTGCATTAAATATATCATGCCATTCTCTTCTGGCCTGTAAAGTTTCTGTTGAGAAGTCTGATGATAGCCTGATGGGTTTTCCTTTGTAGGCGACCTTTTCCCTCTCTCTAGCTGCCTTTAAAATTCTGTCCTTGTCCTTGATCTTTGCCATTTTAATTATGTGTGTTGGTGTTGTCCTCTTTGGGTCCCTTATGTTGGGATTTCTGTGTACTTCCGTGGTCTCGGCCATTATTTCCTCCCCCAGTTTGGGGAAGTTTTCAGCAATTATTTCTTCAAAGACACTTTCGATCCCTTTTCTTCTTCTGGTACCCCTATAATGCGGATATTGTTCCTTTTGGATTGGTCACACAGTTCTCTTAATATTGTTTCATTCCTGGAGATCCTTTTATCTCTCTCTGTGTCAGCTTCTATGTGTTCCTTTTCTCTGGTTTCTATTCTATCAATGGCCTCTTGTGTCTCATCTATTCTGCTTATAAATCCTTCCATAGATTGTTTTACTTTTGTAGTTTCTCCCCATACTTTGTCCATTAGCTCTTGTATTTTTCTCTGCAGCTCCATCAGCATGGTTATGACCTTTATTTTGAATTCTTTTTCAGGAAGATTGGTTAGGTCTATCTCTCCAAGCTCCTTCTCAGAGGTTGTCTCTGTTATTTTGGTCAGGATCAAATTCTTCTGCCTTTTCATGGCAATAGAGGTAGTTGTGGGGAGCTGGCGTGTGTGTCGGCTGGGAGAACATCCCTTCTTGCTAGTTTGTGGCCTTCCTCTCCTGGGAGAACGGCGACCCCTAGTGGCTTGTGCTGGGCAGCTGTGCGCAGACGGGGTCTCTGATTCTTGCCCGGATACTGTGAAAGAAGCTCTGCCATGCTGCTGTGAGCATGGCCAGCCTCAGGCTGCTGCTCCACTATGGTGGTGCCGTGCTGGAGGGGAAACAGGTGGGAGGCAGTTTTTATCGCCATGAGGGGCCTCTGAGCTGCACTGCCACCCAGGGGCTTAGGGCACCCGGAGTTCACCGTGATTCCCAGTTGCTGGGCTAAGTGTCCCTGGATACTTCCATCCAGCTGTGGGGTCCCTTTCCCTTTAAGACTTTCAAAAAGGACTTGCTTTTCTTTGTCCCAGTGGCGCTGGCTGCAGGGACCTACTCGCAGGTTTTACTGTCCCCTTTCCATAGTATCCTGCACCCCATGCATTGTGTGGCTGTGCTCCTGGTGCAGATGGCTAGGGCTGGATATTTAGTAGTCCTGGGCTCCCTCTCCCTCCCAGCTCCGACTCCTCTCCTCCTGCCGGGAGCTGGGGTGAGGGGCACTTGGGTGTCACCAGACCGTGGCTTGTATCTTACCCCCTTCATGAGGGACTGGGTTCTCACAGGTGTAGATGTAGCCTGGATGTTGTTCTGTATCTTCTGGTCTGTCTTTTAGGGATAGTTGTATTTGTTGTATTTTCAAAAATATATATGGTTTTGGGAGGAGATTTCCGCTGCTCTACTCATGCCGCCATCTTGGCTGCTCCTTCCATCTTGGCAATTTTTCAGTATATAATTCGGTATTAAGTATATTCATGCTGTCATGCAACCAATCTCCAGAAATTTTTCATCTTGCAAAAATTGAAACCTGTACAGATCAACAAACCCTATTTTCCTGTCTCTCCAATGCCTAGCAACCACCATTCTACCTTCTATGAATTTGACTACCGTGGATACATGACACAAGTGGAATAATACAATATTTGTCTTTCTGTGACTGGCTTATTTCACTTCCATGTCCATGTTGTAGTATGTGTCAGAATTCATTCCTTTTAAAAGGCTAAGTAAAATTCCATTATATGTAATATACAATATTTTGTTTATTCATTCATCCATAAATGGTCAACTATGCTGCTTCCACCTTTCGCCTATCGTAAATAATGTTGTTATGAATATAGGTGTCCAAATATCTTTCAGACCCTGCTTTCAATTCTTTTGGATATTTACCCAAAAATGGAGTTACTAGATCAAATAGTAATTTCCTCTTTAATTTTTTGAGGAACCATCCTGTTTTCCACAGCACCTGCACCATTTTACACTCCCAGCAACAGTGCACAGGATTCCAATTTCTCCACATCCTAAGACTTTTTTTTTAAATTGCTGTCCTGATGTATATGAAGTGGTATTTCATTGTGGCTTTTGATTTGAAGTTCCCTAATGATTAGTGATGTTGGATTTCTTTTCATATGCTTGTTGGCCATTTATGTATCTTCTTCGGAGAAATGTCAATTCAAGTCCTTTGCCCGTTTTAATTAGGCATTTGTTTGCTGTTGAGGTGTAGGAGTTCTATATATAGTCTGAATATTAACCTCTTACCAGATCTCTGGTTTGCAAATGTTTTCTGCCATTCCACAGGTTGCCTTTTCACTCTGCTGATTGGGTCCTTCATCCAACCAATGCAAATTCAATGTATAAAGCTCTTCCTCCTATGTTTTCTTCTTAGAATTTTATAGTTTATGTTTAGGTAAGCCTTTGATGAATTTTGAATTAAATTTGTATACTGTGTAAGGGTCCTACTTCATTCTTTTGATGTGGATATCCAGTTTTTGCAACATTTGTTGAAAAGACTGCCCTTTCCCTATTGAACTGTTTTGACATTCTTGTCAAAAATCATTTGACCATATATGTGATAGTTTATTTCTGGGCTCTTTATTCTATTCCATTGGTCTAAAGGTCTGTCTTTGTGCCATCATTTAAATTACTGTAGCTTGTAACAAGTTCTGAAATTAGAAGTGTGAGACTTCCAAGTTTGTCATTTTATAAATATTGTTTTGGCTATTCTGGGTCCCTTGAAATTCTATATGAATTTTAGGATGAATTTTCTGGGTATTACTAACCTCTTCACAACATTAAGTTTTCCAATCCATGAACACAACAGATGTCTTTACATTTATCTACATCTTCTTTAATTTCTTTCAGCAGTGTTTTTTGTTTTTTTTTCCCCCACGCAAGAGATTTTATTATCTGAAAGAGAAAATGGCTGCTGCCAGAGAGAGGGAGCAGCAGCTCATGGGCAAGGAAGTGTGTTTTTAAGGAGTAAGGGTAGGGTGTGTTCTGTGTTGGTGATTGGATCTCAAGGGTTGGGCAACCATCTGGTCGGTGGTGATTGGATATTAAGGGGTGGGGGTCTTAGTGTGCCAGAATTTGACTTCATTCCCATCTTTTTCTTTTCATTGGGCCTCTGGGGAACTGGGCATAGAATCTCATTCTCTAGCTACTTCCTGCTGGAAGGGGGCACAGATTCTGGGGTTAGCCAGGTCATTGCTGTAGAGTTGGGGAAGGGTGGCATCTTGAGATGATTCATGATGTCATCTAGCTGGTTTTGTTATTCTTCATGAGAAGACCTTGATAGCCCTGGAGGAGTAACAAATAGAAGGCCGGTATTGGGCGAGAAGATGAGTGACCAGGGAAATGGATGGTGAGCCAGTGGAGGAGGATCAGGCAGTGAGGGTTCCCTAAGCAGCTCAGATTCCTGGAGGAAGAGCAAAGTCAATGGGAGAACCTCATTCGAAGTCACAGCACGAATGAAAGGGTTATCTCGCTGTGACCCTCCTTACCCCAGAACGACTCAGGAGACATGGGCCCATGCAAAAGATTTTATTTTCTGAAAGAGAAAATGGCTGCCCCCAGATAGAGGGAGCCTCAGCAGTGTTTTATATTTTTCACAGTACATGTCTTTTCTCTCTTTGGTTAAGTTTATTCCAAAGTTTTATTCTTTTTTATGCTATTA
Source organism: Manis javanica (assembly GCF_040802235.1). NCBI lineage: Eukaryota > Metazoa > Chordata > Mammalia > Pholidota > Manidae > Manis > Manis javanica. The sequence continues at coordinate 78,146,802 of NC_133162.1, read as the reverse complement.
TAATGAGATTGTCTTAATTTCCTTTGTGGATTGTTCATTGTGTAAGTGTGTAGAAATACAACTGATTGTTGTCTACTGACTTTGTATCCTAAAATTTTACTGAATTCATTTATTAGTTTGAAGAGTTTGGGCTTTTTATTTTTTTTTGATAGAATTTTACAGTTTCTGCATATAAAATCATGTCATCTGTGAATGGAGATACTTTTATTTCTTTCCAGTGTCAATGCCTTCTATTTCTTTTTCTCCCTCACTGCTGAGGAGGAGCAGCAAATGCAAGCATCCTTGTTTTGTTCTTGATCCTAGGGGAAAAGCTTTTTTAGTCTTTCACCAATTGCTCTGATGTTAACTACAGGTTTTTCATATATGGCATTTATTAGGCAGGTAGTTTCCCTGTATTCCTAATCTGCTCAATGTTTTTCACCATTTGTAATGTTCATAGTGTTGAAAGTTTTAGCCAGCATGATAAGGAAAATAAAAGAACTAAATGACACACTTTTATTTCAAAATATCAGAATGTAAGAAATAAAACTGTTGAGTGATTAAAAATGGCGGTGTGAGAGGTGAGACAGAGGCTTCCTCCTAAAACCACATATAATATAAATATATAATTAATACAACTAATCCTGAAAGAGCAACAGGTAAGAGGACTGCACCAGACTTCATACACCTGGAGAAAAGAGCAGATCTCACCAAACAGGGTAATGTATCAAAGCTGTGGCACAGCAGGACCCAAGCCCTTCCCCCACCCCAGCTCAAGGCAGGAGAAAGAGAAATGGAGAGGGAGCGGAGGCCTGGGACTCCTGAATACCTACCTCCAGAGATCTGCTCTGGGAGCACAAAACTACATTTCATGGGCTTGCATGGTACTCCTGTGATTAGGGGGTTGGAAAGCTAAGACAGGCAGAATTCTGGAGACACTGAGATTCCAGTCACTTGGGGAAAGCAGGGATCCATATCCAGCTGCTCTAGGACAAAAGAAAGGCAGGCAGTCTGAGAGAAATCCTAACAAGGAAGACCTTAGCAAGAGGGCAAGGATTACACAGAGCTTACTGCTCAGGAGAAAGGGCACGTAGACAAAATTGTACAGGGGCACTCTGCCCAGCAGGTTGGGAGCTTTTACAATCTTAAGGTGCTTCAGCTCCCAGGCTGGCTACACAGCTGCAAGGACCCCTCCGTGATATGCAGCCTACTACACCTTTCTCCTGGCCAGCCCTACCAGGCTCTCAAAGCGGCAAACCTATCCTGGTGTTAGGCCAGCCAGAGGGAAGATCTGTCTGCAACAACTACAAATGCAAAGCATAGAGTCTTATACCTGTGTGCTCAGCCCACTAGTTCAGGCAGTGGAGACAGGCATAGCAGTTGGGAAACAGGAAACAGCTCTTTCCTAACCTAACCCCACGCACCAATACCACTCCCCTGTGACCCCCAACATTCCTTCACAGGCTGAGCAGCTCCAGAGAGTAGGGATTCTGGGCACTAGAGGGCACCACACACAAATATGAAACACCAAAGGAACCTGATTCAAAGTAAAATTATTAATACAACTCCTGAGAAAGATTTAAATGACATCGACCTCATGAATCTTCCTGAAAGGGAGTTCAAAATAATAATCATTAATACACTCATGGAGGTATGGAAAGATATTCAAGAACTCAGAAATGAATACCAGTCGGAGATCCAATCATTGAAGAAAGAGCACAGTGGAGGGTAGTAAAAGCACATTAGATATGGTGGAGGAGATGATAAATGAAATAGCAACAAGACAAAAGGAATACAAAGAGGCTGAGGCACAGAGAGAAAAGAGGATCTCTAAGAATGAAAGAATCTTGAGAAACGGTGTGACCAATCCAAACAGAACAATATTTGCATTATAGGGGTACCAGAAGAAGAAGAGAGAGAAAAAGGGCTAAAAAGTGTCTTTGAAGAGGCAATTGCTGAAATCTTCCCCAGTCTGGGGAAGGAGATAGTCTCTCAGGCCATAGAGATGCACAGACCTCCCAACACAAGGGAACAAATGAAGACAGCAACAAGACATACAGTAACTAAATGGCAAAGCGCAAGGGTAAGGACAGATTATTAAAAGCAGAGAGAGAAATAAGATCACATACTAAGGAAAGCCCATGAGGCTAACATCAGACTTCTCAGCAGAAAATTAATAGGCCAGAAGGGAGTGGCATGATGTATTTAATGCAATGAAACAGAAGGGCCTTGAACCAAGATTACTTTATCAAGCAAGATTATCATTTAAATTTAAGGAGGGATTAAACAATTTCCAGAGAAACAAAAGCTGGGAGAATTTACCTCCCACAAACCATCTCTGCAGTGTATTTTGGAGGGACTGCTACAGATGGAAGTGTTCCTAAGGTTTAACAGCTATCACCAGAGGTAATAAAACCATAATAAATAAAGTAGAACAGCAAATTATGATGGAAATGCAAAATTAAATTAACTATCCCCAAACTCAATCAGGAGACCGACAAAGAGTACACAATGTGATACCTAATATATAAAGAATGGAGGAGAAAGAAAAAGGAGAAGAAAAAAAGAGAACCTTTAGATTGTGTTTGTAATAGCTAGTAAGCGAGATAACTTACACTCTTAAATAGTAAGGAAGTTAACCTTCAACCTTTGCTAACCATGAATCTAAAGCCTGCAATGGCAATAAGTACATACCTATCGATAATCACCCTAAATGTAAATGGGATGAACGCACCAAACAAAAGACATAGAGTCACTGTATGGATAAAAAAAACAAGACCCATCTATATACTGCCTACAAGAGACTGACTGTAAACCCAAAGACATACACACACAAAAGTGAAGGGATGGAAAAAGATATTTCATGCAATAATAGGGAGAAAAAAGCAGCAGTTGCAGTACTTGTAGCAGACAAAATAGACTTGAAAACAAAGAAAGTCACAAGGGACAAAGAAGGACATTACATAATGATAAAGAGGTCACTCCAACAAGAAGATATAACCGTTATAAATATACATGCACCCAACACAGGAGCACCTACATATATGAAACAAATATTAACAGAATTAAAAGGGGAAATAGAATGCAATGCATACTCATTCTAGCAGACTTCAGACTTCAACACTCCAATAACTCCAAAGGATAGATCAATCAGACAGAAAATCAGTGAGGACACAGAGGCACTGAACAACACATTAGAACAGATGGACCTAACAGACATCTACAGAACTCGACATTCAAAAGCAGCAGAAAACACATTCTTCTCAAGTGCACATGAAATATTTTCAAGAATACATCATATACTAGCCCTCAAAAAGAGCCTCAGTAAATTCAAAAAGATTGAAATTGTACCAACCAGTTTCTCAGACCACAAAGTTATGAAACTAGAAATAAATTATGCAAAGAAAATGAAAAATCCCACAAACACATGAAGGCTTCACAACATGCTCCTAAATAATCAATGGATCAATGACCAAATAAATACAGATATCAAGCAATATATGGAGACAAATGAAAACAATAATTCAACACCACAATATCTGTGGGATGCAGCGAAGGCCGTGCTAAAAGGAAAGTATACTGCAATACAGGCCTACCTCAGGAAAGAAGAACAATCCCATATGAACACTCTAAACTCACAATAAACGAAACTAGAAAAAGAAGAGCAAATGAGGCCCAAAGTCAGCAGAAGGAGGGACATAATAAAGATTAGAGCATAAATAAATAAAATCGAGAAGAATCAAACAATAGAAAGAATCAATGAAAGCAAGAGTGGGTTCTTCAAGAGAATAAACAAAATACATAAACCCGTAGCCAGACTTATCAAGAAAAAAAGAGAGTCTACACACATAAACAGAATCAGAAATGAGAAAGGAAAAATCACTATGGACACTACAGAAATACAAAGATTTATTAGAGAATACTATGAAAAATTGTATGGTAACAAACCGGATAACCTAAAAGAAATGGGCAACTTTCTAGAAAAATACAACCTTTCAAGGCTGACATAGAAAGAAACAGAAAATCTGAACAGACCAATTACCAGCAACAAAACTGAATTGGTAATCAAAAAACTACCTAAGAAAAAAACTCCTGGACCAGATGGCTTCACCGCTGGATTTTATCAAACATTTAGTGAAGACCCAATACTCATCCTCCTCAATATTTTCCAAAGAGAGGAGAAGAGGGAATACTTCCAGACTCATTCTATAAGGCCAGCACCACTCTAATACCAAAACCAGGCAGAGACCACAAAAAAAGAAAATTACAGACCAGTATCCCTGATGAACAGAGATGCAAAAATACTCAACAGGAGGACCCAAGATGGCAGCGTGAGTAGTTCAGCAGAAATCTCCTCCCAAAAACATATATTTTTGAAAATACAATAAATACAATTATTCCTAATAAAGAGACCAGTGGATACAGTACAACAGCCAGGCTACATCTACATCTGGGAGAACTCAGCATCACACGAAGGGGGTAAGATACAAGCCGCGGTCCAGTGGGACTGGAGCACCCCCCACCACCCCAGCTCCCTGGCGGGAAGAAAGTAGTCGGAGTGGGGAGGGAGTGAAAGCCCAGGACTGCTAAACAACCAGCTCTAGTAATCCATACCAGGAGCACAGACACATGGTGCATGGTGTGCTGGATATTAGAGAAATGGAAGGGCAAAATCTGCAAGTGGGTCCCCGCAACCGGCTCCCCTGGAACAAAAGAAAAGCGAGTGCTTTTAAAAGCCTTAAAAGGACAGGGACCTCACAGCTGGATGGAATTGTCCTGGCACACTCAGCCGAACAGCTGGGAATCCTGGGGAAGTACAGGAGACCTAACCCACTAGGTGGCAGTGCAGGTCTGAACCCCCTCACAGCAATAAGCAGCCAGGCAGTCATTCCCCCGGCTGGTGCAGACCCTGACACACAGGCCCCCGTAGCGTGCGAGCCGGCAGCAGCAGCCACGGCGGCTGAGCAAGCAGCCTGGGAGAGGCCCAGGTGAGCTGGTAGTGGCAGCCGAGCAAGCAGCCTGCACGAGCCAGCAGTGGCCGAGCGAGGGGCTTGGGAGCAGCACATGCGAGCCTGCGGCAGCCAAATAAGGAGCCCAGGTGCGGCCTGTGAGAGTCCGCGGCAGCGGCCGAGCAACCGGCCCGGGAGCAGCCTGCACTAGCCTATGATGGTGGCAGCTAAGCAGCCCAGGAGCAACCGTGCCCCCAACAGCCACACAGCAACTCCTCCTAGAGCAGAGCTGCCCAGGCCAGGCCCAAGGGCCACCCCAGCATGCAGCTGTGTGGCTGAGGTTCCACTCTCACTGGAGAGCACACACAGCATTCCTGCCACTCCCCGCAGGGCTCTGCCCTACCCTGACGGAGGCCCCACCCACAGCACATTAGGGGATTAATCTGGAGGATGCTCCAGGGGTGTGGGTAACTGAGACAGGCAGAAGGGAAGGAAAAGGAGACCAAAAAGACGGGAAGGAATTTGTTTTCCCAGCTGACACATGCCCTACATGCCTACAGCGCTACCTCTAGCACCATGAAAAGGCAGAAGACTTTGGTCCAGTCCAAAATTACCCAGACAACCACCGAGAGAGAGCCAGGGGACATAGATTTAACCAATCTCCCTGAAAAAGAATTCAATATAAAGATTATAACCAAGCTGATGGATCTGCAGAGAAACATGTAAGAGTTGAAGGATAAACTTGGGAGGGATAATGCAGAAATAAAACAGTATCTGGAAGGACTTAAAAGCAGAATGGATGAGGGGCAAGAGGCCATTAATGGGACAGAAATCAGAGAACAGGAACACAGAGAAGCTGATGCAGAGAGAGACAAAGGGATCTCCAGGAATGAAAGAATATTAAGAGAACTGTGTGACCAATCCAAACAAAACAATATTCACAGTATAGGGGTACCAGAAGAAGAAGAAGGAGTGAGAAAAAGGGAAAGTTTATTTGAAGAAATAAATGTTGAAAACTTGGGGAGGAAATAGTCTCTCAGACCATGGAGGCCCACAGAAATACGAACACAATGGACCCAAGGAGGACAACACAAAGACACATACTAATTAAAATGGCAAAGATCAAAGACAAGGGAAGACTATTAAGGGTAGCCAGAGAGACAAAAAAGGTCACCTACAAAGGAAAATCAATCAGGCTATCATCAGAATTCTCAACAGAAACCTTACAGGCCAGAAGAGAATGTCATGATATATTCAATGCAATGAAACAGAAGGGCCTTGAACCAGGAATATCCAGCATGATTATCATTTAAATATGAAGGAGGGATTAAACAATTCCCAGAAAGCAAAAGTTGAGGGAATTTGCCTCCCACAAACCACCTCAACAGGGTATTTTAGAGGGACTGCTCTAGATGGAAGCACTCCTAAGGCTAAATAGATATTACCAGATAAAATAAAACCATAGCAAAGAAAGCAGACCAACCAAATACTAACTAAAGACAAAAAAAAAAAATCAACTACCCACAAAAACAGTCAAAGGAAACACAAAAGAACACAGTAAAAAACACCTAACATATAAAGAATGGAGGAGGTGGAATAAGGGAGAGAAATAAACAATCATCAGACTGTGTTTATAATACCTTAATAAGTGAGGTAAGTTAGACAGTTAGATAGTAAAGAAGCTAACCTTGAATCTTTAGTAACCACGAATCTAAAGCCTGCAATGGCAACAAGTACATATCTCTCAATAATCACCCTAAATGTAAACAGACTGAACGCACCAATCAAAAGACACAGAGTAGCAGAATGGACAAAAAAGCAAGAGCCATCTATACACTGCTTACAAGAGACTCACCTCAAACCCAAAGACATACACAGACTAAAAGTCAAGGGATGGATAAAGATATTTCATGCAAACAATAGGGAGTAATAAGCAGATGTAGCAGTACTGATATCAGAAATAATAGACTTCAAAACAAAGTAACAAGAGATAAAGAAGGACATTACATAATGAAAAAGGAGTCAGACCAACAAGAGGATGTAACTATTATAAATATATATACACCCAACACAGGAGCACCAATATATGTGAAACAAATACTAATAGGATTGAAGGAGGAAATAGAATGCAATGCATTCATTCTAGGAGACTTCAACACACAACTCACTCCAAAGGACAGATCCACCAGAGAAAAAATAAGTAAGGACACCGAGGCACTCAACAACACACTAGAACAGATTGACTTAACAGACATCTACTGAACTCTATACCCAAATGTAGCAGGATACACATTCTTTTCAGGTGCACTTGGAACATTCTCCAGAATAGACCACATACTAGGACACAAAAAAAGCCTCAGTAAATTCAAAAAGATTGAAATTCTACCAACCAACATCTCAGACCAAAAAGGCATAACACGAGAAATAAATTGTACAAAGAAAACAAAAAGGCTCCCAAAGACATGGAGGCTTAACAACATGCTCCTAAATAATCAATGGATCAATGATAAAATTAAAACAGAGATCAAGCAATATATGGAGACTGATGACACCGACAGCATAAAGCCCCAACTTCTTTGGGATGCCACGAAAGCAGTTCTAAGAGGAAAGTATATAGCGATCCAGGCCTATCTAAAGAAGGAAGAACATTCCCAAATGAAGAGAATAAAGTCACAATTATTGAAACTGGAGAAAAGAGCAAATGAGGACCAAAGTTGGCAGAAAGAGGGACATAATTAAGATCAGAGAAGAAAAAAATAAAATTGAGAAGAATAAACAACAGAATAAATCAATGAAACCAAGAACCGGTTCTTTGAAAAAATAAACAAAATAGATAAGCCCCTAGCCAGACTTATTAAGAAAAAAAGAGAATCGACACACATCAACAGAATCAGAAATGAGAAAGGAAAAATCACGACAGACCCCACAGAAATACAAAAAATTATTAGACAATACTATGAAAATCTATATGCTAATAAGCTACAAAACCTAAAAGAAATGGACAACTTCCTAGAAAAATACAGCCTTTCAAGACTGAAGAAGAAAGAAACAGAAAATCTAAACAGACCAATTACCAGCAAAGAAATTGAATCGATAATCAAAAAACTACCCAAGAACAAAACAACTCGGCCAGATGGATTCACCGCTGAATTTTATCAGAATATAGAGAAGACATAATATCCATTCTCCTTAAAGCTTTCCAAAAAATAGAAGAGGAGGGAATACTTCCAAACTCATTCTATGAAGCCAGTATCACTCTAATACCAAAACCAGGCAAAGGCACCACAAAAAAAGAAAATTACAGACTAATATCCCTGATGAACACAGATGTGAAAATACTCAACAAAATATTAGCAAACCAAATTCAAAAATACATCAAGAGTATCATACACCATGATCAAGTGGGATTCATCTCAGGAATGCAAGGATGGTACCACATAAGAAAATCCATCAACATCTTCTACAACATCAACAAAAAGGACAAAAACCACATGATCATTTCCATAGATGCTGAAAAAACATTCGACAAAATCCAACATCCATTCATGATAAAAACTCTCAACAAAATGGGTATAGAGGGCAAGTACCTCAACATAATAAAGGTCATATATGACAAACCCACAGCCAACATCATACTTAACAGCGAGAAGCTGAAAGCTTTTCCCCTAAGATTGGGAACAAGACAGGGATGTCCACTATCCCCACTGTTATTCAGTATAGTACTGGAGCTCCTAGCCACGGCAATCAGACAAAACAAAGAAATACAAGGCATCCAGATTGGTAAAAAATACGAAGTCAAACTGTCAATATTTGCAGATGACAGAATATTGTACATAAAAAACCCTAAAGACTCCATTCCAAAACTACCAGAACTAACATCTAAATTCAGCAAAGTTGCAGGATGCAATATTAATACACAGAAATCTGTTGCTTTCTTATACACTAATGACAAATTAACAGAAAGAGAATTCAGGAAAACCATTCCATTCACAATTGCATCAAAAAGAATAAAATACCTAGGAATAAACCTAACCAAGGAAGTCAAAGACCTATACCCTGAAAACTACAAGACACTCTTAAGAGACATTAAAGAGGACACTCACAAATGGAAACTCATTTCATGCTCTTGGGTAGGAAGATTTAATATTGTCAAAACGGCCATTCCGCCTAAAGCAATCTACAGATTCAATGCAATCCTTATCAAAATACCAAAAGCATTCTTTAACTCGAACAAATAGTTTTAAAATTCATATGGAACCACAAAAGACCCCGAATAGCCAAAGCAATCCTGAGAAGGAAGAATAAAGCAGGGGGCATCTTGCTTCCCAATTTTAAGCTCTACTACAAAGCCACAGTAATCAAGGCAATTTGGTACTGGCACAAGAACAGACACACAGAAGAGTGGAACAGAATAGAGAGTCCAGATATTAACCCAAACATATAAAGTCAATTAATATATGATAAAGGAGCCATGGACATACAATGGGGAAATGACAGCCTCTTCAACAGCTGGTGTTGGCAAAACTGGACAGCTACATGTAAGAGAATGAACCTGGATCATTGTCTAACCCCATACACAAAAGTAAATTTGAAATGGATCAAAGACCTGAATGTAAGTCATAAAACCATAAAACTCTTAGAATAAAACATAGGCAAAAATCTCTTAGACAAAAACATGAGTGACTTCTTCATGAACATATCTACCTGGGCAAGGGAAACAAAAGCAAAAATGAACAAGTGGGACTATATCAAGCTGAAAAGCTACTGTACAGCAAAGAACACCATCAATAGAACAAAAAAGCATCCTACAGTATGGGAGAATATATTCATAAATGGCAGATCCGATAAAGGGTTGACATCCAAAATATATAAAGAGCTCACGCACCTCAACAAACAAAAAGCAAATAATCCAATTAAAAAATGGGCAAAGGAGCTGAACAGACCAGACACTTCTACAAAGAAGAAATTCAGATGACCAACAGACACCTGAAAGGATGCTCCACATCACTAGTCATCAGAGAAATGCCACAATGAGATAACACCTCACACCAGTAAAGATCGCCACTATCCAAAAGACAAACAAGAACAAATGTTGGTGAGGGTGTGGAGAAAGGGGATCCCTCCTGCACTGCTGGTGGGAATGTAAATTAGTTCAACCTTTGTGGAAAGCACTATGGAGGTTCCTCAGAAAGCTCAAAATAGAAATACCATTTGACCCAGGAATCCCACTTCTAGGAATTTACCCTAAGAATGCAGCCACCCAATTTGAAAAAGACAGATGCACCCCTATGTTTATCGCTGCACTATTTAGAATCGCCAAGAAATGGAAGCACTCTAAGTTTCCATCAGTAGATGAATGGATAAAGAAGATGTAGTATATATACACAATGGAATATTATTCAGCCATAAGAAGAAAACAAATCGTACTATTTGCAACAAGATGGATGGAGCTAGAGTGTATTATGCTCAGTGAAATAAGCCAGGTGGAGAAAGACAAGTACCAAATGATTTCACTCATATGTGGAGTATAAGAACAAAGAAAAAACTGAGGTAACAAAACAACAGCAGAATAACAGAACTGAAGATTGGACTAACAGTTACCAAAGGGAAAGGGACTGGGGAGGAAGGGTGGGAAGGGAGGAATATGGGGAAGGGGAGAAAGGGGCATTACGATTAGCATGTATAATGTAGGGGTGTGGCATGGGGAGGGCTGTGCAACACAGAAGACAAGTAGTGATTATACAGCATCTTACTATGCTGATGGACAGTGACTGGGACAGGGTATGTCGGGGGGACTTGGTGATGGGGGGAGTCTAGTAAACATAATGTTCCTCATGTAATTGTAGATTAATGATACCAAAACAATAAAAAAATACTGAACAAAATATTAGCAAAAAGATTATCCATCATCATCAAGTAGTATTTTTTCCAGAGATGTCAGGATGATACAACATTTGAAAATGCATCAACATCATCCACCACATCAATAAAAAGAAGGACAAAATCCACATGATCATCTTCATAGATGCTGAAAAAGCATGACAAAATTCAACATCCATTCATGATAAAAACTCTCAAAAAAATGGGAATAGAGGGCAAGCACCTCAACATAATAAAGGCCATATATGACAAACCCACAGTCAGTCAACATTATACTTAACAGTGAGGAGCTGAAAGCTTTTCCTTAAGATTGCGAACAAGATAAGAATGCCCACTCTCCCCACTTCTGTTCAACACAGTACTGGAGGTCCTAGCCACGCAATCAGACAACACAAAGAAATTAAAGGTATCCAGACTGGCAAGAAAAAGTTAAACTGTCTTTGTTTGCAGATGACATGTTATTGTACATAAAAAACCCTAAAGAATCCACTCCAAGACTACTAGAACTAGTATCTGTATTCAGCAAAGTTGTGGGATACAAAATTAATACACAGAATCTTGTTGCATTCCTATATACTAACGGTGAACTAGCAGAAAAAGAAATCAGGAATACAATTCCATTCACTGGTGCATCAAAAAGAATAAAATACCTAGGAATAAACCTAACCAAGGAAGTGAAAGACTATACTCTGAAAACTAGAAGACACTCATGAGAGAAATTAAAGAATATACCAGTAAATGGAAACACATCCCATGCTCATGGATAGGAAGAATTAATATTGTGAAAATGGCCATCCTCCCTAAAGTAGTCTATGGATCCAATGCAATTCCTATCAAAATACCAACAGCATTCTTCAACGAACTAGAGAAAATCGTTCTAAAATTCATATGGAACCACAAAACATCCCGAATAACCAAACCAATCCTGAGAAGGAAGAATAAAGCAGAGGGGATTATGCTCCCTGAGTTCAAGCTCTACTACACAGCCACAGTAAACAAGACAATGTGGTACTGGCACAAGAACAGAACCATAGACCAATGGAACAGACTAGAGAGCACTGATATAAAACCATCCATATATGGTCAATTAATATATGATAAAGGAGCCATGGACATACAATGGGGAAATGACAGCCTCTTCCACAATTGGTGTTGGCAAAACTGGACAGCTACATTGAAGAGAATGAAACTGGATTATTGTCTATCTCCATACACAAAAGTAAACTTGAAATGGATCAAAGACCTGAATGTAAGTCATGAAATCATAAAACTCTTAGAAGACAACATAAGTAAAAATCTCCTGAACATAAGCATGAGCAACTTCTTCCTGAATGCATCTCCTCAAGCAAGGGAAACAAAAGCAAAAATGAACAACACATGGGGCTACATCAAACTAAAAAGTTTCTGTATGTCAAAGGACACCATCAACAGAACAAAAAGGCATCCTGTAGTATGGGAGAGTATATTTGTAAACAACATATCCAACAAGGGGTTAACATCCAAAACATATAAAGAACTCACACGCCTCAACACCCAAAAAGCAAATAACCCAATTAACAAATGGGCAGAGGACATGAAGAGACAGTTCTCCAAAGAAGAAATTCAGATGGCCAACAGACAAATGAAAAGATGCTCCACATCACTAATCATCAGGGAAATGCAAATTAAAACCACAATGAGACATCACCTCACACCAGTTAGGATGGCCAACATCCAAAAGACTGAGAACAAGAAATGCTGGCAAGGATGCGGAGAAAGGGAAGCCCTCCTACACTGCTGGTGGAAATGTAATCTAGTTCAACCATTGTGGAAAGCAATATGGAGGTTCCTCAAAAAACTAAAAATAGAAATACCATTTGACCAGGGAATCCCACTCCCTGGAATTTACCCAAAGAATACAACTTCTCAGGCTCAAAAAGACATATGCACCCCTATGTTTATCGCAGCACTATTTACAATACCTAAGATATGGAAGCAACCTAAGTGTCCATCAGTAGATGAATGGATAAAGAAGATGTGGTACATATACACAAGGGATATTATTCAGCCATAAAAAGAAACAAATCCTACCATTTGCCACAACATGGATGGAGCGGGAGGATATTATGCTCAGTGAAATAAGCCAGGTGGAGAAAGACAAGTATCAAATGATTTCACTCATATGTGGAGTATAACAAGAAAGCAAAACTGAAGGAACAAAATAGCAGCAGACTCACAGACTCCAAGAAGGGACTAGTGGTTATGAAAGGGGAGGAGTGTGGGAGGGTGGATCGGGAGGGAGGGAGATAGGGATTGAGGGGTATTATGTTTAATACACATGGTGTGGGGGTCATGGGGAAAATAGTGTAGCACAGAGAAAGCAAACAGTGAATCTGTGGCACCTTATTCCAGTGATGGACAGTGACTGCATTGGGGTATAGGTGGGGACTTGATAATATAGGTAAATGTAGTAACCACATTGTTTTTTCATGTGAAACCTTCATAAGAGTGTATATCAGCAATACCTTAATGAAAAATTTTAAAATCGAAACAAAACAAAACATATGCACAGAATCTCAGGCACCTGTGAAGCAAAGCCAAACAGTTTAACAGTCATGTCACCGGAATCAAATATGTAAAGTAGAAAGAGTACAGGGCTGAAAAATACTTGAATACTTGCTAAAATTTTCCCAAGTTTGGAGAAAAACATAAACCTACAGATGAAAGAAAGGAAGTGAGCAACACTGTGGGTAAATTGTACTATTTCCAGAATAACCGGTCTGGCCTTATTTACGTATCAATAGGTGTTTCTTCCCACAGCCTGTAGGGCAAGCCTCCATTCCTGTTATGTAATTGGTCTGATGCCTGTCAGTCACCAGGGACATGCAAAGTTCCTTCTGGAAGGGGTGGGTGAGATAGGGAGTCAGAGCTGTGGGGCTAGAAGGGACAAATAGAGCCAGACCTCATTGAAGGGTTTCTCCCAATACAGCCTTTCCTTAGACTGATTATGGTCCCACTGGTTTATTTGCCGCAGGGCAGGAACACCACTTCTTCCCAGAGCTGCAATCATACAGGATATAGTAAAAGAAATCATGCCCAGAGACATCATAATCAAACTGCTGAAAATTATAGAGACAAAGCAGACAGAAGAAAATGCATTATTTAGGGGAGCAATGATTCAAATGACTGGATTATTGCACATCAGGAACCACGAAGCCAGTAGAAAGTAACATATTTACCAAATGCTGACAGAAAAGAACGGTCTACCCAGAATTGGCTATCTGGTGAAAATATCCTTCAGGAATGAAAGTGAAACTGTGGCCTTTTAATTAAAAAGCCAAAGTCATTTCCTGCCCATTCCTCACTGCATCATTAAAATTCATTACTGTTCTCTGTGCTATTTTTTCTTAGAAGAAAAAAGTCACATATTGCTTTTCAGGACCCTTGGAGCCAGCTTTACTCAGAACAGACTAGTTCAAGCCTACTGACCGTCACCCTCAACAGAGAAACAGTTCCATATGACCTCAAGTAACCTTTTCTTTACCCTACTAAAATCTCCTCTGGGTGGGGCTTAGCCACCATTTTTTTACATACAGCGTCTGAAGTAATGTGTTCACATGCTGTCCAGGCCCAGAAGAAAAGTCCTGTCCCAACTCTTTCACTAGCCCCTGCTGAAAATGCATAAACCTTCTGTACAAACTGTGTACTCCATCTGAGCTCTGGAAGACAGATTTGAGTCTTGCCTCCTGTCTCCTTGCTTGGCTACCTTGAAATAATATTTTCTCTGCAAAAGACTGGTGCCTTGGTGATTGGTTTTCTGATGCAAGCAGGAAAGTGCGCCCAACTTGGTTCAGTAACAAATGGGGAAATGAAGACACTGACAATGAAGACTAACAAGGAGAATTAACAACCAACAGATCTACTCTAAAATAGTTGCTTAAAGGAAGTGAAGGGGAAAAGAATTTACCACTCCAAAACTATCTTGGTTTGAGGATTATTTTGAGCTAAAGGCAATCAAAACCCTGCAGATTCAGGAAAAGTTCTTTCCGTCCCCCTCAACTGCCTACATTTACATGGGAATGGGGGCCTGTACTAGGAGGCGAACTAACTTTCTACCTAAGAAACTTATCTGTGTAACAGGGTAACCTTTGTTTTCCATACTCTGCCTTCCTGCGAATGGCTTTTCTTTCTATTTGCAGACCTCTACCCTTTTCCTTAGTTTAGGATGTTAAATAAGCCTCAATCACCTGGCTGCCTTTGGCTCTTGTACATATGAAATTAAATATGCTTTTCTCCTGTTAATCTGTCTTACATCAATTTAATTATTAGACCAGCCAAAGCACCTAGAAAGAAAGAAGGGGAAATTTTTCCATCCCTACAGAAGTTCTTCATATAGAAAAAACTGATGCCAGAAGAAAATGTGGAATATTGGCAAGAAAGGAAGGGCAACAGAATGGCTGAGTATTTAAAGTAAAAACAATTTACTACTACTATTCTCCTGATTTCTTTAAAACATGTTTGATAGCTGAAAGCAAAAAAATACATTATTCTGAGGGTTTTTCAAAGTACATAGATGTAATAAATAGTTGACCGTTAAACAGCTGCTGACCCCCATGCAGTCAAAAATCTGCCTGTAAGTTTTTACTTATAAAAAAATTTATTAATAGCCTTCTGTTGACCAGGAGCCTTACTGGTAATGTTAATAATGAACATATTTTGTATGTTATATGTATTATATACTGTATTCTTATTATAAAATAAGCTAGAGGAAACACTTTTTTCAAATTGCCACAAATATCCAAAAATATTTCTAATATACTTGACAAAAAAAGTGGGCCCGACCAGTTCAAACCCAAATTGTTCAAGGATCAACTGTGTAACTATTACATAAAGCAGGGGGTGGGGGTGGGGGGATTGAAAGTTGTGTTTATAGGTATATTGTGGTAAAGTTTCTATATTCCAGATGGAGTAGCAAAATATTGATTCTAAATAGCCTGAAAAATATGTATTTTGTAATTCAAAAACAATAGAGATATAGTCAAAATCAATTATATCAAATGCACATGCAAATGAAACAAATAAAAAACACATGTGCAGAACTGATATTTTAATGACCCAATTATATACTGTCTCTAGGAAATTTCATTTCAATGGTATCAGTAGGTTAAAAATAAAAGAGAGTGAAAAAGTATATCCATGCAAATACAAGTTAAAATATTCAAACTGTGGAAACCACCAAAAGTCCATGAATGTATAAACAGATCAACAAAATGTAATATATCTATATAGTGGGAACACTATTTACCCATTAGAAGTAATGAAGTACTGATACATTCCACAACACGGATAAACTTTGAAAACATTATACTAAGTGAAAGAAGGCAGACACAAAAAGTCACATAGTGTATGATTCATTTATATGACAAGTCAAAAATAGATAAAACTATAGTTAGAAAGTAGATTAGTGGTTGACAGGAGCTGGGGGAAGGGGATTGAGGAGTGAGTACTAATAGGTACATGCACTTACATCCTGAGTCCTGGCACTCCTGTCCCTGTGGAGCTGGAGT
Source organism: Manis javanica (assembly GCF_040802235.1). NCBI lineage: Eukaryota > Metazoa > Chordata > Mammalia > Pholidota > Manidae > Manis > Manis javanica. The sequence goes on along the minus strand of NC_133162.1, from coordinate 78,130,448 downwards.
ACACCACCCTCCTAGCACGTGGATATGTCTACCAAGTTTGAAGTTCCTCAAATGCTGTTGCTTACAGGTTTTATTACAGTTTCATTACATATGCATGATTGATGATGTCATTAGGCATTGGTTATTGAACTCAATCCCTAACCCATTTTCACTCCTGGAGGTGGGGGAATAGGGCTGAAAGCCACAACCTTCTATTTGTGTAACTGGTTTTTATGACCACTCCCCATCCTGAAGCTATCTAGGGACCCACTAGGAGTCACCTCATTAGCATAAACTCAGGTATGCTGAACAAGATGTTGGCTGTAACTAACAAAAGACACTCCTATCACTCAAGAAATTCCAAGCATTTTAAGAGTTCAGAGTTGGTTCACAAGTTCCTCAGGGAACTTCCAAGGTATTATCTGAACCAAACCCCACTCTCTCCTGAGGAGGGCAGAGACTGAAGGAAGAGGCAGGCCACTATAGACTGGGAGGTGGCAAATTCAATAAGCAACATAATTTACATGTGAGACTTGTCTTTGGTAGCTGCAAGACAAGATCTTTGCACTTGCTTGCCAAATCTTAAAAATTTACATAGAGGCTTTACTGGGTCAGTAATGCAAACCATCCAGGTGGTGTCAACACCACAGTACTACTTCAAGCCTATGTCATTTTTTTTCCTTTGGTATATTTTTGTTGTTGTTATCATTAATCTACAATTACATGCAGAACATTATGTTTACTAGGTTCCCCCCTTCACCAAGTCCCCCCCACAGTCCCCGTTACAATCACTGTCCATCAGCGTAGTAACATGCTGTAGAATCACTACTTGTCTTCTCTGTGTTGTACAGCCCTCCCCATGCACCGCCCCCCCACATTATACATGCTAATCATAATGCCCCCTTTCTTTGTTCCTGTCTATATCCCTCCCTTCCCACCCATCCTCCCCAGTCCCTTTCCCTTTGGTAACTGTTAGTCCATTCTTGGGTTCTGTGATTCTGCTGCTGTTTTGTTCCTTCAGTTTTTCTTTGTTCTTATACTCCACATATGAGTGAAATTATTTGGTACTTGTCTTTCTCCGCCTGGCTTTTTTCACTGAGCATAATACCTCTAGCTCCATCCATGTTGTTGCAAATGGTAGGATTTGTTTTCTTCTTATGGCTGAATAATATTCCATTGTGTATATGTACATCTTCTTTATCCATTCATCTACTGATGGACATTTAGGGTGCTTCCACTTTTTGGGTATTGTAAATAGTGCTGCCTGTGTCTTTTGAGACAGCTTCTGGGTGAAGGTAGGTAAACAGAATGCACATTCCAAGGTCAGGGGAGGGGTGAGGAGCCTGCAAGTGCTGGGGTCTTCCAGCTTACAGAAGAGTTGGGGAGAGAAGTTAAAAGAGAGGGCCCCCTTAGTTCCTCCAAGCTCTGAAATGTGGTATATGTATGGGGAGTATGTTGCCCTACCTAGATCCATTCATTACCACATATATTACATTTTAAACTTACAAAAACTCTGTTAGAATAAAGGGGTTTATAGTTCCAAAAACTCTTCTGACATAGACTGATAAATGCTTTTTAAAATGTAACATGTGGGATTCGATAATATGGGTGAATGTAGTAACCACATTGTTTTTCTTGTGAAACCTTCATAAGAGTGTATATCAATGATACCTCAATAAAAAAAAGAAAAAGAAAAAGGAACCCAGCCTATCAGAAAAAAAATAAATAAAATGTAACATGTAGTATGGTATGATTAGAATAATAACCATCCTAGTAATGAATTGATGAATATAATATTTCCCAATGTATTTTCCATTAAGTAATTCACATTTTCATTTTTGAATATGAAATAGTTATGCTGAAAAATATTAAAGGATTTTGTATTCATTACTGATATTTTAAAGATCTTAATTATACAAACAGTAAAATGAGCAGATTTTAATTCCTGACATTTTAAAACTATGCATCCAATAAATACATAAATCCTTTAAGTTAACTGAAAAATCTTTATCAATACAAATCAGAATATATTTGTTATAAAAGTTATTCTAGATGTTTTAACACAGCAAATACATCTTATAGCGCCATTCTATTTCTTTAGTTTAGAATGTACTCATTCAGGGAATGCATTTATTGACCACCTACTATGTGCCAGGTGCTATTACAGGCCCTTTGGAATGACTGAACAAAATAAGTAGACCCCTTCTCTGGCAGAGCTTAAAAAAACAGTACAGAAAGAGAATGTAGGTCTTCTCTGGTTGTCTAAGAATTCACAGTGTATGTGTTCAAAGGGATGTTTGTTTACTTAAGTTTCAAAACTATAAATGATATTTCATGATGAAATGCATATATCCAATGTGACCCTGATCCCCTGAGGCTCTGATTCTTTTCATCTTTGCTATGCTTGTCCTTACAGCTCATGAACATCTCATAGCCTTGGCAAAGTTAACAGAGACAGCATCCACACAAAATTAAGACAGACATGCAAATGGCAACATTAGAATGTCCCTGCCAAATGAAATTACATGTCTGGCTAAGATGCACACATGTACACACACACAGTAAAAAATACCAACAAACAGAAAAAGGATCCTTTGTTACTGTTCCATCTTTTATGCATTCCCATTATATGAGAAGCTAAGAGATTGTCCCAGAGTGAATCCACCAGTGGAAATAACCAAGGTACCTTCTGAAAGTAATACTTCCTCTACAAAATATAACAGAGCCTGTAACTGTACTCATTCAAATTATAAAATAAGTTGTCTTTCTCAGGATTTTCCCAAAGCTAGAATTTCATGATTTAAAATTACAGGGGCAATATTATGTCAATAAAAGACATTTTTAAACCAACAGAAGGAGGCTAACATGAAAAAAGTATGCTATAATTTAATTTATATACCTAAATGCTTATTTGGCTTAAGAACACTTTTCACAATTTCAAAGAACATTTTTGTTAGAAACAATGTACATCCTTGAAAATGGAATTAAACTGCTAAGTTTCCCTGGCTGGGAACTTCGATTGTGAGGTACCCTCGAACAACTCTACATAGCTGTTTTGTAAGGCCAAATGGCATCTCTAAAGTCAATGAGAACTCGGGCCACTGCTGACAGGGCACTTCTCCTACCCGAAGTTTCATCTTCCAGCCCGATGCATAGGTGAGTCTGCAGCGCAGCTGTCCCAAGCAGCATGTGCCCCAGTCTACCTGCACAGCTGCTGCCGCCCCACCCAGGCAGCCAGCAGAAGGGCATCCTGGCTGCTAGACTTAGAAGGGCCTGTGGGAGCCCTCAGGATACCACTCCAGTGATCAAACTGGACTAACTACTTCCTCCAGCTGATTTCCAAGGAACTACTGAATTAATGAATAATTCATAACAAGTCCATTCCAGCAGCCAATTTCTGCTCTATGGTCTACTTCTCACAGCAATTTGTAATGTAAAGATTCTAAACCATACTTGCTGGCATGCAAGGAATGAAAGTTCAGTTTTCCAATGAACAGTACATGTTAATGGATCTGTTTGCTCTTCTTTCATGCTAACCTATCACCTAGGCTTAAGAGATTGTTTTTAAAGTAGAAGAGGTAAATGATTAACCACAAATGTTTTATAGAACAAAAAAAGTTTTTTCCTCCATAAAACTTATCCTATAAAGTGGTTTCTGGTTGTTAGAAAATCAGCTGGTCAGTATTCACATTTAGCAGAAGACCAGTTCCTACAAAGCCAAGAAAATCATCATGCAGTGGGGGAGGGTAATTTTCAGTATCAATGCCAGGAAACAAATTGCTTCAAAGGGGAATTTTCCTAGTCTCTCAGGCTACAAATAAATCTTTCATCTCATTGGTATTCTTCAAGGAAGAACATGAACATTCATTTCCAACAATTTTTCAATGCCTATGCATTTCTAAATCAGTGATACCTAAAGTAGTCAACTTTGCAACCAAAAACACAATTCCAAGAGGAACTTGAACAAAAAAACAGAAGACCCATACTACTACTACTCTCTCAGCTCAGTCTCCAGGAAACCCAATCCCATGCCTACTACTTTACCTGCTTCTGTTTTTGTTTCTTTTTCTTCTATACTCACTGTAAGTATCTCGAGCTTGTGCTCTGTCAACAAGTTAATTTTTCATCCATGACTACTCTGTTCCCAGCTGCTTCTAATTTATTTGTTCTGAAAATTGGTTCTCTGTGTCTCCTTGGCCCAGTATTTTTCCCTTTTTACTTTATTATATCATTTCTGAGCCTGGGTTTTATGAAACTCAGGTTCTTAATAGCTTATTCAGGAATTCTCTTCTGTTTTAAGACAAATTATTATTACCTCCAGAATAGCCTCTGCATTCTTCTTCCACATGCGCTGTGTTTTTCTCTCCATCCTGCTGTGCATGTGGAGCTCACCACGTCTTCTCATTAGCTCATGCTTCACAGGGATGTTGTATGGAGCCACTTTGTGTGATACTGTGTGGTAGAGGGGAACCCTTCCCATTCCAGCACATTCTACACTAGTGCTACATTCTAGCAGTTCTGTGCAGGTGTGCTGGTGGGGGAGGTTCTTGGAGTAGGGAGAAGAGAGCAGGCTCAGCTAGCGCTAGGACTGCAAGCAGCCGTCACTCTGCTCTTCTTCCAGGGACACAGTCTCTTCCTCTCTAACATTCTTTCATTCTCTCAATCTCTGTGAGATTTCATTTTCACCAGCAAGAGTTGTCCAGGTTGTTCTCTTCCTGCTCCGCAGTCATTCCTTGTCCTCCAAATCCTGACGACACACTTCCCACCCGCAACCCAGTGCATGTGGGAGATAAGGGAGCCCCACACCTCGACTCGCTATGTGCCCCCCTCCCTCCACTTACTGTTCTCCAAAGAGATGTGCTTGTCTATGCGCCCTTCTGTTAGGTGTTCTGCTAAATCCCAGTTCACTGATGAAGATAATCAGCTCTACAATTTATCACCATTACCTTTCTTTTCTTCTTTCCCAGCTTGGACACACCAAAATAGTTATCTCCAGTATGTTTTTTTGTCACACAAGGCAAGCATTCAGGAAAGGGCTTCCAATGTCCTGGAGTCCCAGTGCCCCTACAGCACTGCCTATAACCATCCAGTTTCTTGCTACAGCCATTAGGGATTTTGCATTATTTTGCTCACTATCCTTTTCTCTCATACAGCCTCTGCACAGTGTAGGGTTGAGAATAATTCTGAGCTAAACCCTCTGAATTCGTGGAAATTTTAATTTCTCTCACTGACCATCAGTTGTTTTCTTTGAATTTGTTGTTGGTATATTTCTGCCAGTTTTAATCCATTTGCTGTTCATATCATGAGGTCTCAAAGGATGGGTATTTTGAAATTTGGCTTTACTCTACCACCTTAAAACAAAAATCACACTACTTAAAAAAAAAGAAAGAAAAAATCTAATATGGTCACATTAAAAATAGTTCTAACTCAAACTATTATACTACAGTGTAGCTTACATCAGAACAGTAGCATTATATAACAAAATGGCCACAGTAGATTCTGTTGGCTGCTTTCCCTTTTCCTCCTCCTCTAGGGAACCCTAATTATCTTCACTATTTCCCTTTCCTTAGAGTTACCATGTATCTCAGGCAGCTGGACTGACCCTTTGTTCCTGGAGTAGGTTAACTATGGAGAGCCCACTTCTAGCTCATGAGGTGAGATCTGCAGGGGGTATAAGGCAAATGGATTCTCATCCTTAGAGAGAACAACAAGCTTCTCTTCCTCTCTTCCTCCCAAGCATGAGGCCATGCACAGCCCTGAATGCTACTGACAACCACCTACAACATTAGGTGAAATCTACCTTGAGCTGAAGTAAACCCATGAAAGATAAAGCAGACAGAATGAACCTGGGTCCTTAAGTCTGCCTCTGACATGCAGAATCAGCCACCCCAGAAGTCTTTTATACACACCTCCTTTTCTATGAGCTAATAAACCTTTATTAAGCCAGGTTGGGTTATTGGTTGTTCTATTATTTGCAGCTGAATGTGTCCTAACATGGTATTTGGACTATTTAAAATATTAAACCCTCTTATGTGAGAATGTTTATTTTTAAAATTAACATACATAGAACTTCAAACTGATTTTTAAGAATCAAGTATGGCTGAGGACACTCAAAAAAAAATATCAGTGATTCTAAGAATTAAGAGAGACATAAAGATCACCTAGTTCAACCCAATCCAAAGCCCGATCCTTGTATAATACTGTAGCTCCTGCTGTTTTTCCTCAACGCTCCCAGTAATAGCTCTCCAGCCACCTCCAGTGGCAGTCGATTCTATTCACTCTGCTGAAAAATGTATACTTATCACTGTCAGGTTCATCCTGTGGTCCGAGGTATCTATAGGAACACTGGATTTTAAGAGCAAATTAAAAGGAGGGCAAGCCATTTGGCATTGTGGCTGTGGCAGTAGAGCAATGGCATAACAAGGTGCACCATGGACACCAATCAGCTGGCAGCACTACTGTGAACCCATGAGCATTTAACCAGATTATCAAAACTCTTCCTTACGGACTATACTCATGTACAATTTTACCCTGCATATTATAACGGACCTCCTTCCACTCCCCATTTCAAGAATGATAAATGAGTGTGATATAAAAGGAGAACATCTTCTATAAGAACGGCCCATAGCTGTTGTAAGAAACTAAAACTTAACTTTACAAGGGAAGATTCTAGAACATAGTATCATTCACTTTTTCCTACATTTTCCATAACTTCCTTAGCACACTTAAGTGCAGATGAATACATTTTAAATATATAATACAGGCAGGGGTTTTCAACATTTTTTCCATGACAAACTATGGGAGAAGCATCAGGAATTGCTGGGTAATATAATAATTCTACATGATCAACTAATTCTCCAATTTTAAGATAATCATCACCTTAGTCATCAATCTATTGTTCTTTATATAATTTTAAATTATAACTTAACTTTTCAAGTTACCACTTTGTAGGTTTTTGTTTTTTGGGGTTTTTTTTTTTGTCTTTTAACTAATGTCATCTATTCCTTCACTCACACCCCCTCTTTTCAAGTATCTCTGTGCTCTGGATTTAAAATCCCCACTTACAGACCATTCTTGAAAACCTTCAAACCTGCATATGTACTAAGACAGGTATTTCTCCAAAAAGTAGCCTCCCTGTGCAGCTGATAACAACAGGTGAGGGACTCACACCATGTCCCAAGTGTCTCATAAAGAATTCTGATTCCTCTTTGCTGTCTGAGTTGAAGGGTATGATCTATGGAGGACCAGGTGTTCCTAAGAATTCCAAAATAGGGCAAGGCCATGTTTGTTCGGCAAATCCTATAACTTTCATAATAATTCTGCATTAAAATTGGATTGCCCCAGAGTTCTTTAAGTTCTATAATTAAATGTCACATGAAATGGACAGAAGAGAGCCTGGAGTGAAACAGAATACAGTTTGCAGCTTGATTACAGGTGTACACTCTCCACCACAGACATTCCAACCAAGATCTTCACACTCTGAAGACAGCTGCGATGATGTGTCCCTGAGGCAGCAGAAGTATAAAAGTAAAGTACCAACAATGCTGCTTGCCTACAGTCAACACCCATTCATGGATTTGTCTCTGCCAGTGCCACTGCTCTGAAAACCCTCACCTGATGAACTCTTCCTTCCTATAACCCTGAAACCAGCTCCCTCTGTCACTCAGTTCTCTGGATGAGATATCACTTTGTGCTGACCTTTCTATATGCTTTTTGGGTTTTTCTGGACTAGGCTTCCTCAGCTACTAACAAGTTACCCAAGGAAGCACCCTGTGGGAACCTACCAAACCTTTCCACATTTTCTCTTTAATGCCAGTCCCGGCCTGGCCTGCTGATCCCTGCTCGGCAGCAAACTCTGCCCTCAGACACTGGTACAGTTTTCTACCTACAGCTCTCTTCTCACTTATATGCCACATTCAAAGCATTCTCAAAGCTACCAACCAGTATCATATCATTGCTTTAGACCACAATGCTTCTAGTAAAGTGGGCACACACACCAATCAAAATGACTTAACTTTCAAAGCACTATACTTATCAGAAGACCTGGGGCCCTTGCCAGTTTTATAACAGAAGCATTGAGAATCCTACAGCTATAGAAGCTCTAACAGATATGCTGGCAGTAAGTTTGTATGAGAAAATCTTTGCCAGATTTTTCCAGCTGCCATCCTATATGTTTTTGATCTGTTCTTAAAATGAAAATATACATATTTGAGTTAAATGACCATTTACAAAAGATTGGCTATGTATTTATTCAAACATAGATAGCTATATGCTACAAGGGACTTCTGATGATCAAACATTCTTACCAGTAAGGAATTCATAGTCTATTATGGGATATAAACAGGAAAAAAACCAACAGATAACAACTATGTGATAGAATTTTTTAAATGCCACATCAGAGATAAAGGTACTAATTACTCTTGTTTTTTTTTTACACAGCCACCTTCTACTTCTCATCCATGGAGGAAGACAATACAGAATGGAGAGGAAAAATGGAGTCCCCAATAGACGTCTAAGTTAGATGTAATTTATAAATACCTTATGTGCACTTACTTAAATATAGGAAAACAGTATTCACAATAATAACATTGTTAAACATTTAAGCAATCTCTGAATACTTGACATAACATACCATATACTTAAATCAAAATTTTATCAGATTAAGTTCCTTCGATGCTGGAAAAACCAGTGCTGAAACAGTGTTGGCCAAGATAAAGTACATATGAAGATATGTGTGGTGTGGGCAAAGCAAAGTCAGACTTAGGATCCAGAATGGGACTGAGATTTAAAATAGGTGTCAGAACCTGATTGTTTATAGTTCATGATGCGTGATCAAAACCGAAAGTTTCTGTGATGACTGCCCTTGCACTGTTCACCATGTAAGAACTTATTCACTATGTAAGAACTTGTTCACCATGTAAAAACTTGTTCATTATGCTTCAGAGGATTGGAGACTGTTGAGAATTAGGCTTGGGGTTGATTAATGATTGTGCATTGAGCCCCCTATACAGAATTTTATTGTTGTTAACAACCATATGATCAATCAATATGAGAGATGCCCTCTCAAAAAAAAAAAAAGTAATATAGCATGTTTTAATTCTTGCATTTAAAATAAATAAATAAATGAATGAATAAATAAATAGAATAAAATAGGTGTCAGAGGATTCAGGCATGGGCCAGATACCAGGCCTCCAGGGGAGCTCAAACATGTGCTTTTGTTTAGTTCTAAATATCTGTTGAGGCTATGAATTCCATTCCATGACAAAAAAGAGGATGTGGAGCAAATACCAAGGTGTGATCACTGAAACCTACAGCAATTACTATAGTAGAGAATATAATAAAACAAATTAGTTTGGCAGCAAGAATATAACTTCATTTTTTACTAACTGGAGGTAGAAAATAAAAATATTTTATGAGGAGTGAACATAACTGGAGTAAATATTTCATGATACGATTTAAAAAAGGGGTATTGACTACATTGTTGAATGATATACACTTTATCTGGAACAAATCACAAAATATTTTATACTCATATTTTACCTGGGATATATTGAAAAATTTTATAGTCAAAGAAGATAATCAAGTCATATTTAAAACAGTCAGCTTCACTAACAAGTACTAACTCAGCTGTTCATCACTCTAATGGCTAATAAATGATCCTAGCAACTAAGAACGGAGAATAGTTAAAAAATCATCTTTAAATGAATTACTTTTTTTAAAGTCATTTTTCTCACCTGCAACTTAAATTGCTTCACTCTCAAAGTTTTTTCCTTCAAAAGCTCTTCATTAAAGAACAGTGGCTGAGGGGTGTAGAGGTGAAGTCACTTTCATCAATCTATCTATAATATATCTGAATTTAGAACATGCAGTCAAGCCAACATACTCTAGTTTCAAAGCCTCAGAAATACAGTTTGTATAAGACAGAAAAATATCTTGGTCTAGGCAGGTATACAGCAATTTGATTATTTATTAAAAGATTTCCCCAAAGCAATCATTCCAATCGTCCCTTTGTTTGATGGCCTGACATTTTTATGTCCTAGGACAAGGAAGCAGAGTAAAATGAAGGGGTGTGTCCTTCATTTTCCGAGCAGGACAAGAACTGTTGTAAGAGGAGATATGGGTAGACCACCTGCATAGACAGTCTCAGCTCAAGTGTACATGGAAAGGGGAGATCTGGAAATGGATCATTTTAAGCCCACCCATGCACGTGTGCCCTCTGGAAAGTCTGCACACACCTCTGGGACATGGGTATGCCAGTTTGAAAACTATCTTGAATATATCTAAGAAGAAAGATCGATGAGAGACAGAGTGAGCCACATAATGAGAAATATGTGTAAACACCTCAAGTACAGATGCTCGATAGCCCAAAGTGCAAAAACCGAAACAAAGGAAGAAAATCTTCTAAAATACAACATGAGGAAAACCTAATCTTGTCACAACTTTCATTTTGCATATTCTGCTAATGTGATAGGCATGTGATAGGTAATAAGGAATATCATCAGTGATCTGCAACAACTGCATTTTAGAAACAACTCTATTTTGACAACTGAGCATAAACATCAATGATGTTTGCATGATCCTAAAATATCAAAAAATTTAGAATCAGATTTAAAAATACATGAACACCTGGGAAGCATTCCATTAGATAATTCACCCACTGGCCTTTAAACTGTTCATTACTGTTGATCATTGCATATCTGGCTTTATCTCACATTGGAAAACAGCATATTCTTTTAGTTCCCCAAATTTTTTACTTGAAAATTTTTAAATCTACATAGAAGTTGAAAGAAAGGTACAGTGAATGCCCTAATACCCTTCAACTAAATGCTAAAACCACTATAAATTGTGTCACATTTGCTTTCTCTTTCTTTTTCTGATACACACATACACATACACACACATGTATTTTTCTTCTTTTCCTTATTATTTTTCTTTTCCTGGCTGAACCATTTGAAAGTAAGTCATAGACATTATGCACATTACCCATAAAAATTTCTGTATGCATTTCCTAAAAATAAGGGCTTTCTCCTCACCATAGTACCATTTTCACATCTAAAAAAATTAACCATAATTCTAAAATTATAGTCTAATACATACAAAATGTTCCAAATTTTCCAGTTGTCTCAAGAAAACACAGTTTATAGCTGGCCTAGCAGGTTCCATTAAGGTTTATGTATTACATTTAGTTGTTATGCCGCTTTAGACTAAATTAGTACCCTCACATTTTTCTCTTCATAATAAACGATTTTTTAAAGTGAGGGGCCTCAAAGATCAAACCTCCCTTAAAAAGTCTAGTATTACCTTGAATTTAATAATTTTTTCAAAGGTATCATCAGAGTTCTCTTGGTAAAAAACTCTAGTCTCTGGGCCTAAAAGTTAGATTTGTGACAACAAATGCCATCAGCGGGTTGGTATGGGAGGGCCACTGAGGCCAACAAGGGAGGATTACGACACTCACTGAGGGGCCACGAGAACTGTGCTGGTAAGCAGAGGCTCACCCAATTAAGCAGAATCCTAGGCCTCATGTGAAGAGAAGACCTCTGCTCTCAGGTGACAGGTATCAATGTACCTTAGGGCAGAGTACAAACCACCACCACCTAAGTGTGTCGTTCTCAATTTGGGTGTGTGACTCTGCTAATAAGTGTTAATACGCAGCTAATAATACGCAAGCTTTATACCTTAATCAGCCTAAGCCTAACTGAAGACCAAAGTCCTCAGGCAAAAGATACTAAGACTTTCTTGTACCTGCAACCACTACTAGTTAGTCACATATTACTTGAATACTGTGAATCCAACAGCAGTCCCCTGCTCTTTAAAAGAGACAGGCTTCTGAAATGTAGTAAATTGAGTTCTCTATAAGCAAACATAGAAAACACACACTCTGTACCAGATGACAGGATGAAAGGGGTGACATTTCACCGCCTGGGCAAAAGCAACATGAAGCAAAGCCATTCAACATTCCAAAATAAAGCCAGCACCAAAAGCACCTGTCAGCACAGGGTGCTTGCTGTCCTAAGGGATGTCTATGAGCCAGTGAGTGGAGACAGTGACTCCTCTTCAGTGTCCTGTCACACACCCTTTTCTCCTCTTCCCTATTCATTCTGACTGACAATTTTATCCATTCCTAAGGCCTCCTCTACTATCTGTATGCTACCAACTCCAAAATTTCTACCTTTCTATCCCTAGCTTAGAAAGACTTCTCTCTGGAGAATCAGACAAAACTAAATTCTGGATATCTCTACAAGTACCTCACACTTGTGTATCCACCACCAAGTTCACCACCTTTCCCATAAATCTTCCCCCCCTGCTCTGCTGAAGTGAGTATCTAGGCCAGATCTCACCTATCCCTGGTCACCACAATCCATCAGCCTCCTGTCCATTTCCTTGCTATATGCTCTCCTCTCATCCCCAACACCACATCCATGGTTCAGGCCATCATCACACGGACTATTGCAATAGCCTTCTAAATGGTCTTCTCCCTGATTCTCCTCACCAAGCTGCATGGCTGCCTTATTAAAACAGAGCTGCAACTGTGTAACACTCCCTGCTCTGTACCTTCATTGATATCTCACTGTGCATAGCATCAGTGTGAACACTGATGCCTCATCTCGCCTGCACTCTTCAGGTTCTAGCATAGATTTTTTTTCAGTAGTTCAAACATACCGTGTTCTCTTCCTTAGGAATTTTTGCCTTGGACACTCTTCTCTATTTTCATCAAACTTTTACTTCTTAAGGCATTGTCTTTGATATCTCATCTTCTGGAAAACCTTGTGTGTCATCATGAGATTGGGTTGGGGCATTTCTCTGGTCCACACAACACTTACCACACTGAGCTGTGCAACTGTTTGTTTTCCCTGCTAGCAGTGCACAGTGCAGGGAAAGGAAGGCTAAAGCAAGAAGACCAATGTGCAGGCTGCTGCAGGAGGAGAGATGATGAAGGCACAAACAATAGTAGAGATAATGAGGGCCTGGACAATAGGCAACTTACAGAAGCACATGACTTAGGAGAGATTTAAGTAGCAAAGAGGATCTCAACATTTTACTACATTTATGATCGATGCCTGAACAAAGCACTCACTACGTATTGGGTCCTTAATAAATATTTAAATATTTGAAATAAATGTTTGAGTAAATATTCAAAGAATGAATAAATTAATGAAGACACAAGATAAAGACATAAGGAAGCAAACAGAAAAACATCTAAATTGAGCTCAGTATAGAATTATTAGATGCCGCAGCAATGTACACACAAGAGAGAGTTGGGTGGGTGACATTCATTTGGAGGGTTGTGTGATTTGAAAAGATAGAGCCAACCAGAGACCCTGGGTAAGTCATCCAATTCTTCTGCACCTCCCCTAGAAAACAAGGATGGCAATGATAGGACCTACACCACAGTGCTCAGTGAAAATCCAATGAATTCACTGAGTTAAAATTTGTAAAGCCCTTGAAAGAACAGTGCCTTGCAAATAATAAACATGATAATAAGTATATGTTATGTTGACTTATATCAAACAAATCTTTAGTAGTAGCTTCACCTACTTAGATGCTGTAAAAATGGCCACATGTGAAGTGAATAGTTACCAGATGACTACTTACTTCCACTTACCAGAAGGAGATATATCAAGTATATTTACTGCAAAATATTTAGAATTTTTGTATCTAGAGTTTTAGATACTATTTACAACAGAATTATTTTTACACATGTATACAAAATTCATAATATACAGGGGAAAGTGGAACCTCTGAGCTGCCCCCAAAATACATCACCCCATTCCCATCTCCAAACACATAAAAATCCTGGATAAAATACAGTAAAATAAATTTTAATATGTAGCCAAGGTTAAAACAAAGAAAGAAAAATTTTCAGGGGCAATTCCCAGAGTAAGGAAAAACTTTAAAGTCAGAGTGTTAAACAAGAGGCTAATGATAAAGAAAAGTGTAAGAATATAGTAATTTATCCTCCATTTGCCCCATGGTCCCAAGCACATAAGCCGGTGAGAATTATGCCAGGGCTTGCCTGAACTTACCCCACCTTATCTCTAAACATCCCGACCCTTGAAGGCACCATGCTGCTGCCCCCTCTCTCTCTGTCTGTCTCTCTGCTGCTCTCTCTTTGCTCCCCGCTCTCTCTCTCCCTCTCTCTGCTCTCTCTGCTGCTCCCTCTCTCTCTCTCTCTCCCCACCCCCGTCTGGGGCAACCACTCTCTCTTTCAGATAATAGTCTCTTGCGTAGGCCTGTGTCTCCTGAGTCATTCTGGGTAAGGAGGGTCGCGGCGAGATACCCTTTCAGAAAGAAACTTGAATTATATGTTCACAGAGATAAAGGAGAAATAAAAAAAAGAATGCAAAGGAAGGCATTTATGAAAAAAATGAATAAAAATTTATGTAGGCAGAACATGTGGACATTAAATCTCAACGGCAAGACTAGAGCTGGCTGAGGAGAGAGTTTAGTGAAACAGGAAGAGAACACTGAAGAAATCACCCAGAGTGAAGCAGAGAGACAGAGAGACAGAAAGCATGGCAGAATTCAGTGAGCTTCATTCCCAGAAAGTGAGAAGGAGGAAAATGGGGGAGAAGCAATATTTGAGGAAAGAATAGGCGAGAATTTTCCAAAAATGAAGGAAGTCCTGGGTCATGAAATTCAAAAGTTGAAAAAGCACACCTAAATCCCAAGAAGAAATGGGATAAACAAAAGAACAGAGCGTAACTAGCCACATCCCAGATCAAGAGAGTTCTGGCTGCAACATGGGAAGGCTACTGTCAAAGAACTCACTGCATTCTGTGACACGGCTCTCTCCCATCTCCCTTCTAGATTACAGGCTCCTTGAGGGCAGGGTTCTTTCCAGTACATAATATACTGTTAATATCTCCTTGATGCCAAAATGACTGCAAGAATAAATGTATGCAATATATTTATATTCACATGAAAGGATTTTAAAAGAGAAAACAAAATAATATAGAAATAATATCATACAAATCAAGTATCCATGGGTAAGACATTTCTCTTTGGACATGTTTCTTCATCTGTGTAAAATAAAGGAGTTATCCCAATGACAGTAGATATAAAAGCCACTAACAACTATTAGAGGATACTATAACTAGAGTACTATTTTTTGAAATATCTACATTAAAAAACAAATGTGGGCAGCTTTCTATTTTCACAGAAAAACCTTAGAAATTATCTGCCTTGTAGCTGTTTAATTCACAAAGAACAGCTATAAGAGAATAGTGACAACTAACAAACTATAATCACTGAGTCCTGCAGTGGTACCAAGACAAACATATTCATGCACAATTACTTAATTCCTTTGCAATACACTAATGCAAAATGCAAATACTTCTCCTCCCCTGCAACTACACTAGATTGCTGGTTTTACCTATATTACGTGGACCCTTATCTAGCAAAAACTCTCACTAAACCAACATCACAGAGGTCAGCTACAGTCATTCTGCACATTCTTGCATCTCCTTATCTAAGAAACAGCAAACCGTAAGACTTATGCAAGAATTCGCTGGGAAAGGTAAGCCAGTAATATACAAAACAGTCAGAACCAATACTATCGGCTTTTGACTAGGAATATTTAAAATGCCAAAACTTCAAAGTTGCACATAATTTTATTTGCATCTAAACTCAAACTCTATGTATGCAAAAGAAAATATAACACTTCAAACTGATTAACTATTATTTAATGTGTGATAATAGCACATTCTTTTTTATCTCTAGAAAACCATCCAAACTTACTTCTTCATCCTCAAAGAAACCAAGCCTGACAAGGCAGAAAACAGCCATTTAGAAAAGAAGTAGTCATATTTGGTTCTTAAACAGCAAGTATGCTATAGCTTCCTTTGCTATAGCTTTCTTGAGCAAACTAGAGTAGCTCCCAGTATGTTACAGTGAAAGATGTGATCACCAGACAGGATAAAATGCTTAGAAGCAGATTTGAAAAAAAATCACCCCAGGGACCAAGTAAAAGTAAACAGATGACAAAAGAAATCCTGGTTTCTAGGTTTGAGAATAGTGATCTCTTGGGGATCTTGCAGGTAAAGTAGATAAGATGATTCAAGAAGTCATACAAATGATCTCACAGAGGGTGACAACTAACCAAAGATTGATCTTTAAGAGGCATATTTTAAAGATATATATTCATCTCTTCAATTTAAATATACTTCTTTGAAGAAACTAGAAATGCTCCAAAAGAGAACAACCAGAATGTTGAGAGACTCAACTTTGTAATACATGAAAAAAAGGATTTTTACACTGCAGAGTAAGACTGAAAAATCTCTCGAAGAAAAAGGTAGAGCTATCAATAAGAGAAAGCCACAGTTTGTTCTTATAGTAGACCTCACATCTCTGGTAATCCAACAAAGAATAGAACTGCCTTTGGAAGTAGTGGAAATGTCTTAATGGTGCCCCAAGAACAAGCCAGCCATGATGATACACAGCAGGTTCAAGCAATAAACTGGGAATTGGGCTACATGGTTCTGGAGATTCAGGGATGTTAAAACACAGATTGTTTTCTTCAAGTTTCTTATGTTAGGTTTTTATGATTAAATGGGAATAATTTATCTAATAGAGAAAAGAGAATACTTATTACAAGGTAAAAGTATATAGTGAGTATGCCTCAAAAATACTGTTATCAACTTGAACAATTATGAGGCCATCTTTTCAGAAGATGTCAAGTAAAGATGAGTACAGTATTGGCTGCCAACATTCATATATTTTCATAGCCAATATAATGTGTTTAAATGATGATCATACTGTTGCTTCATGGTAAAACCCCTTGTTGACCTCAGAAGCAAGATGGTGAGGCCAGTGGGGCTGGAAACAGGGCTATTTATAAGTATATAACAGAAAATACCACTCTTCATTTTTCCATGGAAATTACTGTTTACATGTAAGCAAATCTCTGAATTACCTATTTGCTTATCCTCTTAGAGGGATACTGTGATATGGACCAGTTCTTTCAGTATCCATACCAGTTTCATTTTAAATGGCTTTATGGCAGAAAGTTAGAAAATGTATTTTCTGGACAACCTTGTAATATGGGCTCCAGACACAATTAAATTGCATTAATCCATTACACTCACACTCAAAGTCTATTTGGAGATGAGACAGGGAGAGGAAAGTTAAGGGAAGAGTAACTACTTTGCTCAACCAGCACATGGCAGAAGTGATAGAGCCAGTACCTCCTTCCTAACTCAGCAGTCTGCAGCAGCAGTGACAGCTTTTCCAACCATGGTAAAGACACAGATTTTTTTCACTAGAAGTGACTATAGCAACTTTCTCATTTGTCAGTTCCTAATCTCAGCAGAGTAGTTCAGGGGTGCTGGGATTTAGCTATTCTGGGAAACCCAATGAAGGCCTGCTCCTCCAGCCTTTCAATTACTTGCAAGCATCTACTTTCCTGTGTTAAATCCCTCTCCTTAAGCTATTTGGAAATGATACTGTTGCTTTTGTGGAACCTGTTAATAACAGGGTGAAATGGATATTGTTCTGAGTTAGAAAATAATTTACATATACTGTCAACCTAAGTGTAATTCTAAACAGAGTTGATGGCCAAATACAAAATTGTCTCTTAGACTTCTTAAAATAGACGTTAATAATCCTCCTTAAATGCACAGGACATTTTAAAATAAGCCTAAGGATATGCAAAAACATCAAATGATGGGGAAAGGGGACAGCAGAATAAGAAAAACACAGACTTTTTTAATTGGTGAAATTAGTTGTACAAAAAAGAAAAGAATGGGAAAGGAATGAAGAAAAATCTTAGGATAATCAAATGGAAATGTATTCAAGATACTACAACTATGCTAAAATTTGATTTAAGTCTATAAAGATATGTACCACTTGCTATCTTTATTTTTTATTTTTTAGTAAATTTTTAGAAGTTCAATTTGGATCTTGCGATCAAAAAGTTGAAGAGAGACATGGAAGGTATAAAAAAAAAATCCAAACTGCACTTTTGGAGACGAAAACTACACTGTATTGGAAATGAAAAATACAGTAGTTAGAATTAACAGCAGACTAGAGATTGAAAAAGAGAAGACGAATGAACTTATAAACACAGTAATTAGAATGATGTAAACACAAAGAAAAAATAAAGATTTTTAAATATTGAAAATGCAACACTGGGAAATTTTAAGTCAATTAATGTGTATAATGGAGTCCCCAGAGAAGGAAGTGCACCAAAAAAAATCTGAAAACTATTACAAATTCAATGTAAACTGTAAAACCACAGATCCACAAAACTCAATAAACCCCAAACACAAGAAACAAAGAAAACAAAGAAAGAAAAAAAAGAAATCTGAAAGAAGTCATCACCTGCAAAGTCACACTACATGAAATATTAAAGTAAGCCTTTCACACAGAAGGAAAATGGCTCTACTCAGACAGATAACATCAGAAATGGTAGTTACTTTATATAAGGGTAAAAAGATATTTTTCTTATTATTTCAATCCCTTTTAAAAGTGTTTTAAAATGATAATATTATACCCTGGGGCTTATGACACATATCTAAGAAAAATTCATGACAACAATAACATAAAGGCCCAGAGGGGAGAAGTGAAAGTGTACTATTCTAAGGTTCTTAAAGTATACTTGTAGTGTGTAATATCACTTGGAAGTAGACAGTGACAAGTTAAAGATGTATACTATAAACCCTAAAAAAGATAAAATAAAAAATGACTAAAATAAAGCTTATAAGCCAACAAAGAAAAAAACATCTTACAAAGCACTTAACTAATTTTATAAAGGCAGAAAGGAATGAAAAGGGAACAAAGATGGGACAAATAGTAAATAGGGAGACTTAACCTCAAGGTATCAATAATCTCATTAGATATAAATGGTCTTAATATCTAACTAGAGAGCAGAGATTGCTAGGCTGGATAAAAAAGATCCAACCATATACTGTTTAACTTAAGAGCACTTTAAATATAAAGATACAATAGGTTAAAAGTAGAAAGAAAAGGTGATATCATACAACACTAATCAAAAGAAAGCTGTAGTGCCTATATTATTACCCAGGTAGACTTCAGAGTAAAGAATACCATCACCAGGGGTAAAGATAATCATTTCATATTAACAAGGGGGTTAACTTATCAGAAGACCAAGCAAATCCTAAATGTTTACAAACTTCATAACAGAGAATCAAATACACACAGAAAAATTGGTATTAACCATAAGGAGAAACAGACAAATCCACAATTACAGTCAGCAGTTTCACTACCACTCTTAACTAATAGAACAACTAGACGGCAAGGATTTAGTACACCTGAAAAACACTATCTGCTTGACCTCATTGACATTTATAGAACACTCTGTCCAACAATAAAGGAACACATATTCTTCTAAAGTGTACACAAAACATTTACAAAAAGAGACCATATTCTTAGCCATGATAAAAGCTTCAACAAATTTAGAAGAATTAACTTACTCAAAATATTTTCAGACCACACGGAATTAAATTAGAAATAAATAAGAACAAGATCTCTGGGAAGGCCAGGAATTTTGAAAATTAAATAAAATACTTAAAAATAACCCATGGAATCAAAGACTAGGTCAAAAGGGAAATAAGGAAGTATTTTGAACTGAATGAAAATGGAATTCAACAGCAGAATTTGTGGGATGCCATGAAAGCAGAACTTGGGAAATTTATAATCACAAATACCTATGTTAGAAAATAAGGGTCTCAAATAACCTTGGTTTTTCTACCTTAACAAGCTAGAAAAGAATAAATCCAACTGAAAGGAAACAGAAGAAATAATAAATATCAAAGGAGAAGCCAAAGTAATAGAAACCTGAATGACAATAGAGAAAAACTTTGAAACCAAAGAATTCTTTGAGAAGATTAATAAAATTGATGAATCTCTGGCCAGATGATCAGGGGAAAAAAAAAGAGTAGACAGAAATTAACAGTATCAAGAGTCAGAGTGATGTCATCTCAACAGATTCTAAAGGTACTAGAAGGATGAGTGCTATATGCTTAATGTTTGTGTCCCTATAAAATTCATAATCATATACTGAAATCCTAATGTCCATTGTGATAGTATTAGGAATTGGGACCTTTGACAGGCAATTAGGTCATGAGGGAGAGCTCTTATGAATGGATTGATGTTCTTAATAATCCATTAATAAATCTAATAATAAAGATGCCTTAGAGATATCTCTTGCCCCCTTTCCACCACGTAAGGATACAAGAAGCTGTGACCTAAAAGAGAGCCCTTGAATGATCATGCTTACATTCTGATCTGGGACTTCCAGCCTCCAGAACTGTGAGAAATAATTTTCTATTGCTTATAAGTTATCCAATCTGAGATTTTGTTATAGAAGCCGAGAACAGACTCAAACAATAAGGGGACATTTTATAAAGAATTTTATATCAATGAAAGCAACCGATTCCATGAAAGACACAAACTATCAAAGTGCATTTAAGAAAAAGATAACCTAAATAGCCTTATATTAATGACATACTGAGATTATAGTTTAAAGCTTTCTCAAAAAATTTTCCAGATCCAGATGGCTTCACTGGTTAATGCTACAAAACCTTAAGGAAGAAATAATAACACCAATTCTATTTAAACTCTTCTAACATATTGAGCAGGAGGAAACAATTCCCTAATCACTGAGTGAGGGTAGCAGTACCCTCATAACAAAATCAGACAAAGGCATTATAATCAAAAGAACACTACAGACCAATATCCCTTTTGAACATAGATATAAACATTTTAGACAAAATTCTAGCAATTCAAATCCAACCATGTATAAAAGGGATAATATATTATAACCAAGTGTGGTTTATATGAGAAATGTAGGGTTGGCTTAACATTCAAAAAAATCAACCAGAGCACTTCGCTTTTAATAAAAAACTGTGATGATTAATTTTATGTGTCAACTTGACTGGATCAAGGGATGCCAAATAGCTGCTAAAGCATTATTTCTAGGTGTGTCTTTGAGAATGTTTCCGAAAAAAATTAGCATTTCCATCAAAAGAAGATGATCCTCAACAATGTAGATGGGCAACATCCAATCCACTGAGGACCTGAAATAGAACAACAAAGGCAAAGGGTGGATTTGCTCTGTCTGCTTGAATTGGGACATACATCTTCTACAGCCACTGGATATCTGGTTCCAGTTCTCAGGTCCTCAGATTCAGGCCTTTGGAAGCAGACTGGGAACGTACAATCATCTGCTTCCCAAATTTCCTTCGGACTCATCCTGAATTATACCACCAGCCATCCTGGTTCTCCAGTTTGAAGATAGCAGGTAGTGAAATTTCTCAGCCTCTACAATCACATGGACCAATTCCTATAATAAACTTCCTCTTATGTACTGTTTCTCTGGAAATCCCTGATGCATACACAAAACACAAAATAAAAACCATATGATCATCTCAACAAACTGACAAGAACACTTGGCACACAATGACCCCATCCAAACCCCTGCACAAGAGACAAACAAACAGAAGCATAGTTTCTAACTTCTCACAGCTGTGTCCCTAGGATGACAATTATAATACTCTTACATTCCTGGCTAGGAAAACTCAAGGTGGCTTAAAGAATGTGCTGTTTGTTCCAGCCAACACCTGAACACAGAGCCCCTGTCTCCCAGCCTCTGTGGGGAAATAGGAGCCTGACTTCAACCCACATCTGGCTCAATCACACTGACCAAAATTCTTTCCAGCTTTTCATAAACTCCTACAACTCTGACCCTGCCCAAGCCCCCATCATTTTCCCCATTCCTTTTTCTACCTTACTCCCTCATTCTCCTTTTAAAACATCCTAGTTAGCTTTATACAAAAAGAAGATGAGTTCAGTTCACATTGGACTCTCTTCCCTACTGTAATAGTTATTACTGAACAAAATCCATCCTTACTGCTCTAACTCATGCACAGTTTTACCTTTAATAAGCCACAGAAAAGGCATTTGACAAAGCCCACGATCTATTCCTGACCAAACTGTCAGAAAACTAGAAACAGAGGGGAACTTTTTCAACTTAATAAAGGGTATCCACATGAAACATACAGCTAACATCATACTTACTACTGAAAAACTTAATACTTTCCTCCTAAGATCAGGACCAACAAAAGAATGTCTGTTCTCACCATTTTTGTTCAATATAGTACTGGAGCTTTTCACTTAGGGCAGTAAGAGGGAGGGAGGGATCCAGGTAGAAAAGGTAGCATAAAACTATCTTTATTCATAGATGACATGACTGCCTATGTAGAAAATTCAATGGTATCTACAAAAAAGCTACTAAAACTACTAAGTTGAATTTGGCAAAATTGAAAAATACAAGATCAATACACAAAAATCAATTTATTTTTAAGTCTATTCCTGTTCTATTTATTATGTGATTTTCTTTCTAGTAGTGGTTATTATGAAAGAGATACAGCTTTTTGTCAGAATTTCAGAAAACACAAAATCCAAACAAAACAATCCAGGACATCTTACTACACTGATGCACAGCAACTATAGTGGGGCATGGAGGGGAACCAGATAATGTGGGTGAGTCTAGCAACCACAAAGTTGCTCATGTAAAACCTTCATAAGATTGCATATCAATGATACCTCAAAAAAAAAATCCATGAACTCACGAGAGAGAAGGAACTACTTTTAATATTTTGATTTATTGTAAAAGCTTTTTAAGAAATTTACTTTAAAAAGCTTTTCTTTAGGTTAAAAAAAATATAACATAACAAGATCAAAGCCATTTTTTTTGGTATCATTAATCTACAATTACATGAGCAAGATTATGGCCACCAGACTTCCCCCATCATCAAGTCCCCACCACACACCCCACTACAGTCACTGTCCATTAGCGCAGCAAGATGCTATAGAATCACTACTTGTATTGTACAGCCCTCCCCGGGACCCCCTACCCCACATTATGTCTGCTAATCGTAATGCCCCATTTTCCCCCTTGTCCCTCCCTTTCCACCCATCCTCCCCAGTCCCTTTCCCTTGGGTAACTGTTGTTAGTCCATTCTTGAGTTTTGTGAGTCTGCTGCTGTTTTGTTCCTTCAGTTTTTTTCTTTGTTCTTATACTCCACATGAGTGAAATCATTTGATACTTTTTTTATTCTGCCTGGCTTATTTCACTAAGCATAATACCCTCTAATTCCATCCATGTTGCTGCAAATGGTAGGATTTGTTTTCTTGTTATGGCTGAATAATATTCCATTGTGTATATGTATCACATCTTCTTTATCCATTCATCTACTGATGGACACTTAGGTTGCTTTCATTTCTTGGCTATTGTAAATAGTGCTGCGATAATCATAGGGGTGCATACGTATTTTTCAAACTGGGCTCCTGCATTCTTAGGGTAAATTCCTAGGGGTGGAATTCCAGGGTCAAATGGTATTTCTATTTTTGGTGTTTTGACAAACCCCCATACTGCTTTTCACAATGGTTGTACTAATTTACATTCCCACCAGCAGGGTAGGAGGGTTCCCCTTTCTCCACATCCTTGCCAACATTTGTTGTTGTTTGTCTTTTGGATGGTGGCCATCCTTACTGATGTCAGGTGATATCTCCTTGTGGTTTTTATTTGCATTTCTCTGATGAGTAGCGATGTGGAGCAACTTTTCATGTGCCTGTTGGCCATCTGAATTTCTTCTTTGGAGAAGTGGCTGTTCAGCTCCTCTGCCCATTTTTTAATTGGATTATTTGCTTTTTGTTTCTTGAGGTGTGTGAGCTCTTTATATATTTTGGATGTCAACCGTTTATTGGATCTGTCATTTATGAATATATTCTCCCATACTATAGGATACCTTTTTGTTCTGTTGATGGTGTCTTTTGCTGTACAGAAGCTTTTCAGCTTGATATAGTCCCACTTGTTCATTTTTGTTTTTGTTTCCCTTGCTTGGGGAGATATGTTCATGAAGAAGCTGGTCATGATTAGATCCAAGAGATTTTTGCCTATGTTTTTCTCTAAGAGTTTTATGGTTTCATGACTTACATTCAGGTCTTTGATCCATTTCAAATTTACTTTTGTGTATGGGGTTAGAGAATGATCCAGTTTTATTCTCTTACATGTAGTTGTCCAGTTTTGCCAACACCAGCTATTGAAGAGGCTGTCATTTCCCCATTGTATATCCATGGCTCCTTTATCGTATATTAATTGACCATATATGTTTGGGTTAATGTCTGAAGTCTCTATTCTGTTCCACTTGTCTATGCGTCTGTTCGTGTGCCAGTACCAAATTGTCTTGATTACTGTAGCTTAGTAGCAGAGCTTGAAGTTGGGAAGTGAGATCCCCCCCTGCTTTATTCTTCCTTTTCTGGATTGCTCTGGTTATTCGGGGTCTTTTGTAGTTGCATATGAATTTTAGTTAGAACTATTTGTTCTAGTTCGTTGAAGAATGCTGTTGGTATTTTGACTGGGATTGCACTGTATCTGTAGATTGCTTTAGGCAGGATGGCAATTTTGACAATATTAATTCTTCTTAATCAAGAGCATGGGATGAATTTCCATTTGTTAGTGTCCTCTTTGATTTCTCTTAAGAGTGTCTTATAGTTTTCAGGGTATAGGTCTTTCACTTCCTTGGTTAGTTTACTCCTAGGTATTTTATTCTTTTTGATGCAATTGTGAATGGAATTGTTTTCCTGATTTCTCTTTCTGCTGGTTCATCATTAGTGTATAGGAAATCAACAGATTTCTGTGTGTTAATTTTGTATCCTGCCACTTTGCTGAATTCAGATATTAGTTCTAGCAGTTTTTGGGGTGGAGTCTTCAGGGTCTTTTATGTACAAAATCACTGCTGTAGGGTTTTATATCAAAAAAGAATTTCTCTTCCTGGCCTAACATGTTGGGCATCTTCTTTTCTCTATTCCAAACAAGCATGTTTAAGTTCCTCAAATGCATACCAAGAAGTTCCCACCATCTGATGTCCAAATGTGACATTATAACTAGCAGCCTCAACTACCAAGTAGGCTGCACCCTAAAATGTTCTATTTAGAGGTATTTACAACTCCATTTGGGCTAAGGAGGACTACAAGAAAAGACTATTAACTGAAATGAAGACTATTAAATGAAAATTGATAGAATATGGGAAACATATTTGGTGGTATTCTCCTGTCCCCAGCAAATTAAGAAGAACTAATACTGAAAATACTACATCCAGAAATCATCTACCCCAACACCACCCCTTGTCAGCATTCAACCAATGCTGACTATATTTCTAAGAGCTCAGCAAAATAGAAAGGGTGAAGACTGACAACACAACTGAAAAAAGGAACACACAAACTAAGAATATGGAGACCTCTTTTAATTTATATAGCACCTTTTCATATTCCATTGTCCATGTACTTCAAGAACTATACTAGATTTCATTTTGTTTTCTCTATTTAGTAATGGAAAAAATGGTATCCCATCAACTACGATGATTCAATTTCAAACAAGACTTATCAATTCTTGATTTAACAAGGATTCTTTAGAGTCTTGGAGAAAACTCAGTTTAACTATAAAATAGGAGTGCTATGAGAACTAATGAGCAATGTTTGTAAAGCACATTGTAAAGGCAAGGAAAAAAGCAGGAGTCATCTCTGATTCCTCCGTGATGCTCCCCACATGCAATTATCAAGCCCACTGCATTAATAAAGTAAACATCTTTCTATCCCCACTGCCCCTGTCTTAGATGAAGTCACAATCACCTTTTCCCTAGGCCAAGGATCAACAAATCACACCCACAGGCTAAATCTGTTCTGTCACCTGTTTTTGTAAATATAAAGTTTTACTGGACTACAGTCATGCCCATTTATTTATGTTTCTTTGACTCTTTTCACACTACGATGGCAGAGTTGAAGAGATATAACTGACAGGCCTGTAAAGTCTCAAATATTTGTTATTTGGCCCTTTACAGAAAAGATTTGCCAAACCTGGCCTATGTGTGTTAAATAATTCTCTAACTAGTCTCCCTATCAATCATTCCATTCACTTTCTAAACTGCAGCCTGGATAATAGTTTTAAGAATACAAATCTTATCAACCATTTGCAAAGAAAAACCTAAACTCCTTAAGGTAACTCCTGTAACTCTTCCAAATTCCTATCTTGCTACTATCCAATTTGACCTTTATGTTCTAGTTATTCTATGGTAACCTCTTCAAATTCATCTTGTTCTAGCCTTGGGCACTGAGCAGGTAATATTTCTCCCAAATGGGACACTCCACATTTCTCCTTGCCAAGTTCTCCACGTAAATGTCATTTTCTCCAGGAAGCCATTTCTGACCCATGGATTGGGATTAGGCTGTCCTGTACTTCCTCCATCACTGACCTTTTTAGGCTCTAATGCATATTTGCCAGGCCAGATCAAGAGCCATGAGGGCAGAGATAGGCTCTGTGATGTTAACAATGATACCCTTGTAGCAAGCAAAGACCAGTATGTACAAAGCACTCATAACATTTCTGTTGAAATAAATTTATCCTTTGCATCATGTTGAGAATCCAAAGAAATTTTTCTCAGTGATTTACTAGAAATAATCATATAGATTTAACTAATGAAGATACATAATTCATGTGTAACTATGGAAGAATATGTTGATACCCAATCTGAAAATCTAGAAACCTATAAAAAGATAGCTTCTTCTGAGCAAACCTATTTATGCCATATGCTTTTTTTAGTATATTACCAGAGAGAAAACCTTGATCCTCAGAGCTGATCATTCTAGGCCATATTCAGTGAAAATGACAAAAATAATGAAACTAAGAAGTTTAGTTTAGTTACCTGCTCTTCCCTCTCCTTTTCTTTGGTCTTACTTCTATAGACTCTAGCAGAGGAGGCATCCTGGGATGGAATGGCAGAGATCTGATGCAGTGGCATGCTCATCCCAGCCTCCTGTCTGGTCTTCTTCTTTACAGAAGAGAGTCTCCAGTGGTAGAGTCATTTTGGGCCATGGACTTCAAACTGAGATAAAAAAGACAAAACATAATAGAGCTAAAACACTTTAAAATTTTCAACAGTGAGATTAGCATTTTATATTTATACTCATATTTATATTTAATAAGTTACAATGCCTGAGATACTTAGTCTTCAAAAATGATAGAAGATGAGTATCTATGGGTGAAATGGTAACTCTGTTCTCATGTAATAAGATGGGAGCACCTGAAAGAGGCTAACAGATCAGGTACATATATAATTAGATACTAAGTTTCCATTAGCCACTCAGGTTTTGAATACAGCACTGTCATCTTCTATTTTAGAATATTTTTGAACTTTTTTCCTTAACCAAGGACTCATTCTGATATAAATAGTGATTTTTCCTTAAAACTGCTGGCTTGAGTTCACATAATGGTAAGGTTAAAGGTTAAGTCTAAAATAAATATAAGAGATCTATAATCCATTCTTAACCTTCTAAAAGTCTACTCTCTAGACTAGTTGTTGGCAAAGTTTTCCTGTAAAGAGCCAGATAGTAAATACTTTTAGGCATTGTGGGACTTATTTGTTACAAATAAATTCTGCAATTTTAGTGTGCAAGCAGCCACAGTGAGTATGTAAATGAATGAGAATGGTTATGTTCCAACAAAACTTTACTTACAGAAGCAGGTGGCAGTCTAGGGGTGAGAATTTAGTAATATGGGCAACTGCTGAACCACTGTGTTGTATATTGAACCCAACAGAAGATTGTGTATCAGTGATACTTCAATTAAAAAAAAGAAAAAATATGTTAATGTTAGCATATAATGGGTTTATTGTTACTTTAAGTGAATTAAATATTTTTTACAGGTAAAAAAATAAAGCAGGTAGCAGGCTTCATTTGGCCCATGGGCCTATAGGTGGCTAATCCTTACTCAAAAGGATTTCCAGGTAAAAGGAGAGTATCATGGACATTCCTGGGACCAGGAAAAGGCTGCCCTTACATAAAAGAGTAGTGTCTGAATAAGGTATATTCAGTAATTCCAGGTACCTCTGCCCTTTTTCTGGTTTTCTCCTACACTTCTCCAAAGTGCCTAATAATTGAATTGTGTGTTCTCTCTCTCCCCACCCCACTGAGATCTATAAAACTGTATACAAAACCACTTAAATATAAATTATCCATAAGGTTTAACATAGTAATGTTTCCTGCTTTTTTAATCTTAACAAAGGATGTAAGCCTTAAGCCAAAAGAATCTCTAATTTGGGGATTTTTCATTTATTTTTAGCCATGTATTGTGGGGTGGGGCAGTAGGCAAGGAGGGTAAAAAACAGTGGCTGACAACCCTAAGGTCACATTTGACAAGGAGCCATTTATTCCACCTCTCCCCAAAACCTGCTCTGGACCAAAGGTAAGTGTTTGGGCAGAGAGTCCCACCTCTAACAGTATTATTAACCGATCTGAAGAGCAACAGACCTCACAAACTGGATTTCTTTCACAGGACTCTCTGATCAACAGGCAAACAGGAAGAAACAAGAAACTGGAAGGGATCAACATATATAAGCAAATCAGCTAAAAGAGTATTCTGTTTTAAAAAGTCTAGTTTTATAATAGATGGGTGATCACTGACAACCAACGTAACAGGAAAAGAGTGTAGGTGATATCACTGTCTAGATATTATAATCAGTAATAAATAAAATGTTAGCATCTAGATATGACAAATGACCTACTCTACTTCAAACCTCTGATGAGGCTGACACTGTGCTTAACAATGGTTGGAGTCCCTGTGTTGATGTGACAGGAACGACCAGGCACTTCCTGCTGAGCTGTCTTACCCTTCCTAAGAGATCGCAGCAGTTGAAGATGAGCATTTTCTTATCACTGATGCATTAAAGTCCTCTTTTACAGATGACAAACTCCATCTGCTCTCTTGAAATACTTAGCCAAACTAACCATGCCCAGAGTGCCACCGCACATCATGCCCACAGCTGCCTTCGGTGCTCTGGTATCATCATTATTACATCATTGGTACATGGCCATGACCATCCTGGGGAGGACCATTTATGTCAGAGAAATACAAAAGTGAGAGTGTTTTAAATTTCTTGCTGTGTTCTGAAGGACCTCCCTCCTTACAGCCACTTAAACTGCTATTCTGATATGTTCCCCATCTCCAGGTAATAGGCCTGAAAGTTTACCTGAAGCAATCCCTCTCCTATGTTAGACATATTTAGAATAAAAATGATAATTTAAAAAACCGAACTACAAAACAGACCATGACACTTTTTAAACAAAGACTCACATGAAATGAGTAAAGCAAATCTCACTTGTACTATTTTCTCTGTGTAATTTCCAAAAACCATTTTTATCGATTCATCTTTAATTAAAAGCAATAATTAATCCTCTGCACTATGCCTGACAATCCAGATCTGAGGTCAGCAATTCCACTAAAGCTAACTTGCAAAATACAACACACCAAATATGAAAATCCATATTTAGAAGAACTGAACTCACAAAGCTGGCTGTTTAAAAGTATGAAAATGGATATGGCATGTTCATGGATCAGAAGACTACTATTGTTAAGATGGAAATTCTAACAAAACCGATCTACAGATAAAGTAATCCCTATAAAAAACCCAGCTGACTTCTTTGCAGAAACTGGTAAGATGATCCTAAAATTCATATGGAAATTCAAGAGACACAGAATACCGAAAACAATCTTGAAAAGACCAAGGTTGGAGAACACCTATTTCTCAATTTCAATCTTACCACAAAGGAATAGTAATCCAGACACTGTGGAACTGAGTAAGGATAGATATATAGAGCAACAGGACAGGATTTAAGAGTAAAAAAATAAACCCATGTATCTATTGACTTTGCAAAAAGAATACCAAGACCATTCAGTGGGGAAAGAATAGTCTTTCAACATGCAAAAGAATGAATTTAGATCCCTACCTCACACACACACACACAAAAAAAACTAAACACCAACAAAATAAACTTTTGTGCTTCAACAGATACCATCAAAAAGTAAAAAGACAACCACAGGAGAGAATAATTTTTTTTGCAAATCATATAAGGGACTTTTATCTAGAAAATATAAAGGACTGTTACAACTCAATAATAAAAAGACAACTCAATGAAAAACAGGTTGTTCAACGTCATTAGCCAACAGAAGAATGCAAATCAAAACCACGAGATTTTGCTTAACTCTGGCTATACTTAAAGACAAGTGAGTGTTGGCAAGGATGTGGAGAGACTGAAACCCTCATAAACTGCAGGTGGGAATGTATGCAGCTGCTTGGGAAAACAGTCTATATTCCTCATAATAAGGAAGTAACTCAAATGTCCATAAATTGATGGATGGATTAAAATGTTATTTATATAATGGAATGTTATTCAGCAAAAGGAATGTAATACAGGTACATACTGTAACAATGGGTGAACCTTGAAAACATAACACTAGGTGAAAGGGCCACACAGTATATGGCTACATTTGTATGAAATGTCCAGAGTAGGCAATGTAGAGGACAGAAGGTAGATTAAAGATTGCCAAGGACTGGGGTAGGGACGTCGGTGTGTTTGGCAGGGACAGCTCAGAGGGTTTCTTTTTAGGGTAATGAATATGTTCTAAAATTTATTATGGTGATGTTACATAACCCTTAAATTTACTAAAAAGCCATAGAATTGTATACTTTTAATGAGTGGACTGCAACAGATGTGAATTATATCTCAATAAAGTCGTTTTAAAAAGAACATGGAATAATTAATATGGATTAAGATAGATAAATGTTTATTTTTGTGCAATCCCTGATGTAATTTATTGGATGACATGGAGATGGCCACTACTACCCTATCCCTCTTCCAGTTTCAAGAAAGGTAACAGGAGGTAACTGTATCCATGTGCGAAGATGTAAGGGTTCTTAACATCAGCACATTTTCCAGCCTGCTTTTTCAGGCATCTGCAATGATCCTTCTTACCGTCTCCCAAAGGCCAATTTGTTTGCTTTGTCTTCCCATTACTATACACTGTCCGTCTACACTTCACTCTGACACAAGAGTTACACAACTAGGACCTCAAGTGCTCTCTGACCCTTAATTCGGACCTCTAGCACCATGACTGAGGGGAAGCAAGGCTGACAATGCTATCCCTGTATGGGAGTGGTAAGCAGGCCTGATACCAAAGACAACTGGCATGGCTTAACAATCAAGCTGTTCTACAGCTTTCCAGATGGACAAGATAACCCAAGGACTCTGCCCATTCCCACACAATGCTGGAGCAAATACAGATAACAAAGAGACAGCTAGGACAAAACAAAATTGCTAGTGGCAACCTCCCTGAAGGACAGTCACCTGAGGTTTACATGTCTCTCTGCACTGTTGATCTTAGGTGCCAGGCTCCAACAGTGCCCTGTTCCTCCCTACTGTGAGATGCTGAATCATATCATCCAGACTGGCACTCAGAATGAACAATTTTTTAAAGTTAAGCCTGTTTTATTAGAAGCATGTATTGTGTAGAAAAATGAGAAGCCTGTGCACAGCAGCTCGCAGTCAGAAAATGAAAAAAATCAACAGGACCAGTGAGGAGACCAAGGGTAATGCACAGCACTGAATGATGAAGGCTGGACTTAAGGCAATAAACATGGAGAAAAAGAGAGACCATTTGAGGAGGACTACTGCCATAATCTAATGAGGAGACTAAACCAATCCCCTGGTTCCTAGCTGTGCATTCACAAGATTGGGATTCACAGAGTAGTGGAGAGTAAAGGGCTCATCATGGGCACACTGAGCTTGACATATCCATGGGAAACCCAAGATATGTACACAGTGCGCCCTGGGAGTCATGAGCATATCATGACACTGGAACACACAGGAATAGAATCTTTCTTCCCAAGAAAACCTGCACAATCAGCCACTGATGTTGCTAGATGCTATAAACAAATGATAAAACCCAGTATCAATACAGAATTTTAAAACCCTTTAGAAACAGCAATGGAGAATCTCTCACTTAAAAAAAAAACCTACCTCTATTAGAGAATATGGTGAAAAATTATACACTAACAAATTGGATAACCTAGAAGAAATGGACAACTTTCTAGAAAAATACAACCTTACAAGACAGACCCAGAAAGAAACAGAAAATCTGAACTGACCAATTACCAGCAATGAAATTGGATTTGTAATAAAAAAACTACCTAAGAACAAAACTCCTGTACCAGATGGTTTCACTAGTGAATTTTATCAAACATTTAGAGAAGACCTAATACCCATCCTCCTTAAAGTTTTCCAAAAAGCAGAAGACGAGGGAATACTTTCAAACTCACTCTATGAAACCAGTACCACTCTAATTCCAAAACCAAGCAAAGACAGCACAAAAAAAGAAAATTACAGACCAATATCCCTAATGAACATAGATGCAAAAATACTCAACAAAATATTAGCAAACCAAATTCAAAAATACATCAAAAAGATAATCCATCATGATCAAGTGGGATTTATTCCAGGGATGCAAGGATGGTACAATATTCAAAAAACCATCAACATCATATATCACATCAACAAAAAGGACAAAAATCACATGATTATCTCAACAGACGCTGAAAAAGCACTTGACAAATTAAACACCATTCATTATAAAAACTCTCAACAAAATGGGTATAGAGGGCAAGTAACTCAACATAGTAAAGGCCATATATGACAAAACTACAGCCAACATCATACTTAACAGTGAGAAGTTGAAAACTTTTCCTTTAAGATCGGGAACAAGACAAGGAAGCCCACTCTCCCCACTTTTATTCAACATAATACTGGAGGTCCTAGTCATGGCAATCAGACAACACATAGAAATAAAATTCATGCAGATTGCTCAAGAAGTTAAACTGTCTCTGTTTGCAGATGACATGATACTGTACATAAAAAAACCCTAAAGAATTCTCCCCCAAAACTACTAGAACTAATAACTGAATACAACAAAGTTGCAGGATACAAAATTAATACACAGAACTCTGTTGTATTCCTATATACTAATGATGAACTAGCAGAAAGAGAAATCAGGAAAACAATTCCATTCACAATTGCAACAATAAGAATAAAATATCTAGGAATAAATCCAACCAAGGAGGTGAAAGACCTATACATTGAAAACTACAAGACACTCATGTGAGAAATTAAAGAAGACACCAATAAATGGAAATACATCCCATGCTCATGGATAGAAAGAATTAATATTGTCAAAATGGCCATCCTGCCTAAAGGAATCCACAGATTCAGTGCAATCTTCATCAAAATATCAACAGCATTCTTCAACAAACTAGAAAAATTGTTCTAAAATTCATATGGAACCACAAAAGATCCTGAATAGCCAAAGCAATCCTGAGAAGGATGAACAAAGCTGGGGTGATTATGCTACCTAACTTCAAGCTCTACTACAAAGCCACAGTAATCCAAACAATTTGGTACTGTCACAAGAACAGACCCATAGACCAATGGAAGAGACTAGAGAGCCCAGATATAAACCCAAGCATATATGGTCAATTAATATATGATAAAGGAGCCATGAATATACACTGGGGAAAGGAGAACCTCTTCAACATCTGGTGTTGGCAAAAGGGGACAGCTATATGTAAAAGAACGAAACTGGATTACAGTCTAACACCATACACAAAAGTAAACTTGAAATGGATCAAAGAATCCACGACCTGAATGTAAGTCAAGAAACCATAAACTCTTAGAAGAAAACATAGGCAAAAATCTCTTGGATATAAACATGAGCAATTTTTTCCTGAATACATTTCCTTGGGCAAGAGGAACAAAAGCAAAAATGAACACATGGGACTACAACAAAGTAAAAAGATTCTGTACAGCAAAAGACACCATTAGCAGAACAAAAGGCATCCTACAGTATGGGAGAATATATTTGTAAACAACTTATCTCATAAGGGGTTAACATCCAAAATATATAAAGAGCTCACGCGCCTCAACACCCAAAAAACAAATAACCTAATTAAAAAATGGGTGGAAGTACACCAGGGGGTGGAGCCAGGATGGCGGCGTGAGTAGAGCAGTGGAAATCTCCTCCCCAAAAAACATAGAGCTATGAAAATATAACAAAGAAAAATCTTCCTAAAATAGAGACCACAGGACACAGGACAACATCCAGACCACATCCACACCTGCAAGAACCCAGCGCCTTGTGAAGGGAGTAAGATACAAGCCCCGGCCCGGTGGGACCCGAGTGCCCCACCCCCCGGCTCCCGGCAGGTGGAAAGAAACCGGAGCGGTTTTTTTTTGGCGAGTGCTTTTTGGAAGCCTTAAAGGGACAGGGACCCCATTGCTACGGAGGCAGGGTGGGGGGACCGGTGAGCGGGTGCCTGGGACCGGCGCCTGAGGACAAAGAATATCCCGTGTTTTTCCCTGCGGGACCGGTGGGCGGATGCCTGAGACCGGCGCCTGAAGACGGAGGAAATTGCGCATTTTTGCCCCTTTTTTTTTTCTCTTTTTGGCGAGTGCTTTTTGGAAGCCTTAAAGGGACAGGGACCCCGGTGCTAGGGAGGCAGGGCGGCGGGACTGGTGAGCGGGTGCCTGGGACCGGCGCCTGAGGACAAACAATATCCGGCGTTCTTCCCTGCGGGACCGCTGGGCGGGTGCCTAAGACCGGCACTTGAGGATGGAGGAAATCACGCGTTTCCCCCCCTTTTTTTTTCTTTTTTTTTTCTCTTTTTGGCGAGTGCTTTTTGGAAGCCTGAAAGGGACAGGGACCTCGGTGTTAGGGAGGCAGGGCGGCGGAACTGGTGAGCGGGTGCCTGGGACCGGCACCTGAGGACAAAGAATATCACGTGTTTTTCCCTGTGGGACCAGTGGGCGGGTGCTTTTTGGAAGCCTTGAAGGGACAGGGACCGTGGTGCTAGGGAGACAGGGCAGCAGGACCAGTGAGCGGGTGCCTGGGACTGGCGCCTGAGGACAAAAAAAAATCACGCGTTTTTCCCTATTTTTTTTTTTTTATTCCCTCTCTCATTGTTGCTGTTATTGTTTTGGTTTGGAGAGTGCTTTTTGGAACTCTTAAAGGGGCAGGACAGGTCACTTAGAACAGAGGCAGGGAATATGGGGATCTCTGGGTACTCTAACTCCCTGGGCAGCAGGGAGCACAGAGGCCCCTTAAGGAGATAAATAGCCTCCCAGCCGCTCCCACTCCAACGGGGCTCCACCATTTTGGAGGAGCAGCCCCAGCCAGGCCACACCCACAGCAACAGCGGAGATAAACCCCATAGCAACCAGGCAGGAAGCAGAAGCCCTGTCTGCACACAGCTGCCCAGCACAAGCCACTAGAGGTGGCTATTCTCCCAGGAGAGGAAGGTCACAAACCAACAAGAAGGGAAGCTCTTCCAGCAGTCACTCGTACCAGGTCTGCAAACTATCTATCACCATGAAAAGGCAAAAAGGCAAAACTACAGGCAGACAAAGATCACAGAGACAACACCTGAGAAGGAGACAGACCTAACCAGTCCTCCTGAAAAAGAATACAAAATAAAAATCATGAACACGCTGACACAGATGCAGAGAAAAATGCAAGAGCAATGGGATGAGATGCAGAGAAAAATGCAAGAGCAGTGCGATGAAGTCCGGAGGGAGATCACAGATGTCAGGAACGAGATCACAGAAGTGAAACAATCCCTGGAAGGATTTATAAGCAGAATGGATAAGATGCAAGAGGCCATTGAAGGAATAGAAGCCAGAGAACAGGAACGTATACAAGCTGACATAGAGAGAGATAAAAGAATCTCCAGGAATGAAACAACACTAAGAGAACTATGTGACCAAGCCAAAAGGAATAATATTCGTATTATAGGAATACCAGAAGAAGAAGAAAGAGGAAAAGGGATAGAAAGACTCTTTGAAGAAATAAATGCTGAAAACTTCCCCAAACTGGGGGAGGAAATAATCGAACAGACCATGGAATTACACAGAACCCCCAACAGAAAGGATCCAAGGAGGACAACACAAAGACACACAGTAATTAAAATGGCAAGGATCAAGGACAAGGAAAGAGTTTTAAAGGCAGCTAGAGAGAAAAAGGTCACCTACAAAGGAAAACCCATCAGGCTAACATCAGACATCTCGACAGAAACCCTACAGGCCAGAAGAGAATGGCATGATATACTTAATGCAATGAAACAGAAGGGCCTTGAACCAAGGATACTGTATCCAGCACGACTATCATTTAAATATGATGGCGGGATTAAACAATTCCCAGACAAGCAAAAGCTGAGGGAATTTGCTTCCCACAAACCACCTCTACACGGCATCCTACAGGGACTGCTCTAAATGGGAGCAACCCTAAAAAGAGCACAGAACAAAACACACAACATATGAAGAATGGAGGAGGAGGAATAAGAAGGGAGAGAAGAAAAGAATCTCCAGACAGTGTGTATAACAGCTCAATAAGAGAACTAAGTTAGGCAGTAAGATACTAAAGAAGCTAACCTTGAAGCTTTGGTAACCACGAAACTAAAGCCTGCAATGGCAATAAGTACATATCTCTCAATAGTCACCCTAAATGTAAATGGACTTAATGCACCAATCAAAAGACACAGAGTAACAGAATGGATAAAAAAGCAAGACCCATCTATATGCTGCTTACAAGAAACTCACCTTAAACCCAAAGATAAGCATAGACTAAAAGTCAAGGGATGGAAAAACATATTTCAGGCAAACAACAGTGAGAAGACAGCAGGGGTTGCAGTACTAATATCAGACAAAATAGACTTCAAAACAAAGAAAGTAACAAGAGATAAAGAAGGCCACTACATAATGATAAAGGGCTCAGTCCAACAAGAAGATATAACCATTCTAAATATATATGCACCCAACACAGGAGCACCAGCATATGTGAAACAAATACTAAGAGAATTAAAGAGGGAAATAGACTGCAATGCATTCATTTTAGGAAACTTCAACACACCAATCACCCCAAAGGATAGATCCACCGGGCAGAAAATAAGTAAGGACACTCAAGCACTGAACAACACACTAGAACAGATGCACCTAATAGACATCTATAGAACTCTACATCCAAAAGCAACAGGATATACATTCTTCTCAAGTGCACATGGAACATTCTCCAGAATAGACCACATACTAGCCCACAAAAAGAGCCTCAGTAAATTCCAAAATATTGAAATTCTACCAAACAATTTTTCAGACCACAAAGGTATAAAAGTAGAAATAAATTCTACAAAGAAAACAAAAAGGCTCACAAACACATGGAGGCTTAACAACATGCTACTAAATAATCAATGGATCAATGAACAAATCAAAATAGAGATCAAGGAATATATAGAAACAAATGACAACAACAACACTAAGCCCCAACTTCTGTGGGATGCAGCGAAAGCAGTCTTAAGAGGAAAGTATATAGCAATCCAGGCACACTTGAAGAAGGAAGAACAATCCCAAATGAATAGTCTAACATCACAACTATTAAAACTGGAAAAAGAAGAACAAATGAGGCCTAAAGTCAGCAGAAGGAGGGACATAATAAAGATCAGAGAAGAAATAAACAAAATTGAGAAGAATAAAACAATAGCAAAAATCAACGAAACCAAGAGCTGGTTCTTTGAGAAAATAAACAAAATAGATAAGCCTCTAGCCCAACTTATTAAGAGAAAAAGAGAGTCAACACAAATCAACATAATCAGAAATGAGAATGGAAAAATCACGACAGACTCCAGAGAAATACAAAGAATTATTAAAGACTACTATGAAAACCTATATGCCAACAAGCTGGAAAACCTAGAAGAAATGGACAACTTCCTAGAAAAATACAACCTCCCAAGACTGACCAAGGAAGAAACAGAAAAGTTAAACAAACCAATTACAAGCAAAGAAATTGAAACAGTAATCAAAAAACTACCCAAGAACAAAACCCCGGGGCCGGACGGATTTACCTCGGAATTTTATCAGACACACAGAGAAGACATAATACCCATTCTCCTTAAAGTGTTTCACAAAATAGAAGAAGAGGGAATACTCCCAAACTCATTCTATGAAGCCAACATCACCCTAATACCAAAACCAGGAAAAGACCCCACCAAAAAAGAAAATTACAGACCAATATCCCTGATGAATGTAGATGCAAAAATACTCAATAAAATATTAGCAAACAGAATTCAACAGTATATCAAAAGGATCATACACCATGACCAAGTGGGGTTCATCCCAGGGATGCAAGGATGGTACAACATTCGAAAATCCATCAACATCATCCACCACATCAACAAAAAGAAAGACAAAAACCACATGATCATCTCCATAGATGCTGAAAAAGCATTTGACAAAATTCAACATCCATTCATGATAAAAACTCTCAGCAAAATGGGAATAGAGGGCAAGTACCTCAACATAATAAAGGCCATATATGATAAACCCACAGCCAGCATTATACTGAACAGCGAGAAGCTGAAAGCATTTCCACTGAGATCGGGAACCAGACAGGGATGCCCACTCTCCCCACTGTTATTTAACATAGTACTGGAGGTCCTAGCCACGGCAATCAGACAAAACAAAGAAATACAAGGAATCCAGATTGGTAAAGAAGAAGTTAAACTGTCACTATTTGCAGATGATATGATACTGTACATAAAAAACCCTAAAGACTCCACTCCAAAACTACTAGAACTGATATCGGAATACAGCAAAGTTGCAGGATACAAAATCAACACACAGAAATCTGTAGCTTTCCTATACACTAACAACGAATCAATAGAAAGAGAAATCAGGAAAACAATTCCATTCACCATTGCATCAAAAAGAATAAAATACCTAGGAATAAACCTAACCAAGGAAGTGAAAGACTTATACTCTGAAAACTACAAGTCACTCTTAAGAGAAATTAAAGGGGATACTAATAAATGGAAACTCATCCCATGCTCATGGCTAGGAAGAATTAATATCGTCAAAATGGCCATCCTGCCGAAAGCAATATACAAATTTGATGCAATCCCTCTCAAATTACCAGCAACATTCTTCAATGAATTGGAACAAATAATTCAAAAATTCATATGGAAACACCAAAGACCCCGAATAGCCAAAGCAATCCTGAAAAAGAAGAATAAAGTAGGGGGAATCTCACTCCCCAACTTCAAGCTCTACTACAAAGCCATAGTAATCAAGACAATTTGGTACTGGCACAAGAACAGAGCCACAGACCAGTGGAACAGATTAGAGACCCCAGAAATTAACCCAAACATATATGGTCAATTAATATTTGATAAAGGAGCCATGGACATACAATGGCAAAATGACAGTCTCTTCAACAGATGGTGCTGGCAAAACTGGACAGCTACATGTAGGAGAATGAAACTGGACCATTGTCTAACCCCATATACAAAGGTAAACTCAAAATGGATCAAAGACCTGAATGTAAGTCACGAAACCATTAAGCTCTTGGAAAAAAACACAGGCAAAAACCTCTTAGACATAAACATGAGTGACCTCTTCTTGAACATATCTCCCCGGGCAAGGGAAACAACAGCAAAAATGAGCAAGTGGGACTACATTAAGCTAAAAAGCTTCTGTACAGCGAAAGACACCATCAATAGAACAAAAAGGAACCCTACAGTATGGGTGAATATATTGGAAAAGGACAGATCCGATAAAGGCTTGACGTCCAGAATATATAAAGAGCTCACACGCCTCAACAAACAAAAAACAAATAACCCAATTAAAGAATGGGCAGAGGAACTGAACAGACAGTTCTCTAAAGAAGAAATACAGATGGCCAACAGACACATGAAAAGATGCTCCACATCGCTAATTATCAGAGAAATACAAATTAAAACTACAATGAGGTATCACCTCACACCAGTAAGGATAGCTGCCATCCAAAAGACAAACAACAACAAATGTTGGTGAGGCTGTGGAGAAAGGGGAACCCTCCTACACTGCTGGTGGGAATGTAAATTAGTTCAACCATTGTGGAAAGCAGTATGGAGGTGCATCAAAATGCTCAAAACTGAACTACCATTTGACCCAGGAATTCCACTCCTAGGAATTTACCCTAAGAACGCAGCAATCAAGTTTGAGAAAGACAGATGCACTCCTATGTTTATCGCAACACTATTTACAATAGCCAAGAATTGGAAGCAACCTAAATGTCCATCGGTAGATGAATGGATAAAGAAGATGTGGTACATATACACAATGGAATACTACTCAGCCATAGGAAGTGGAAAAATCCAATCATTTCCAGCAACATGGATGGAGCTGGAGAGTATTATGCTCAGTGAAATAAGCCAAGTGGTGAAAGAGAAATACCAAATGATTTCACTCATCTGAGGAGTATAGGAACAAAGGAAAAACTGAAGGAACAAAACAGCAGCAGAATTACAGAACCCAAAAATGTACTAACAGGTACCAAAGGGAAAGGAACTGGGGAAGATGGGTGGGCAGGGAGGGATAAGGGGGGGAAGAAGAAGGGGGGTGTATTAAGATTAGCATGCATGGGGGGGATGGAGAAAGGGGAGAGTGGGCTGCACAACACAGAGAGGACAAGTAGTGACTCTACAACATTTTGCTAAGCTGATGGACAGTAACCGTAATGTGGTTGTTAAGGGGGAACTGATATAGGGGAGAGCATAGTAAACATAGTATTGTTCATGTAAGTGTAGAATAAAAATTTAAAAAAAAAAAAGAAAGAAAGAAAGAAAAGGGGGATTACTCCTTGATAGGATAAAACTATTGGTAAATCAAAGATCAATGCATGCTTTAAATATCCTTAATGTTGATCACTTAAAGGGTGTCAGATGATCAGCTACGGAGGTACTCTTTTCTGATAATATTCCTTTCTCTTAATAAAAAAAAAAAAAAAGCAGTTACTGTGTGCTGACCTCCAATGAGTTCTGCACAGTGGTATAGAGGGCATGTCAAAGTGTGGGCAAAGGATCTGTTTGTTTCTATGCAGAAGATCAAGGCCTAGCTTGGATACCCAGAAAATGAACTAAGATACGATATGAGGAAGAGCTTCCAGCATCAGCACTCTCTGGAGGACTTGTGCCGGGGGATGATCATCAAAAAGCCTCCACAGGGATCTGGACGATGCTGCGGTTGTGGCTGCATCCAGCCCACCGTCTCCTGGACTTGCCATTGGAATGAGGAGGGAGATGTCTAGGCTGGCATGTGCATACAGTGAGACAACAAATTTGACCGGATCTGTACTGTTGGAACTCAACCAGGAGTTGGGAGGGGTGCAAGTTGTAGCACTCCAAAATCTCATGACTATAGACTATCTACGGTTAAAAGAACATATGGGATGTGAACAGATCCCAGAAATGGGCTGCTTTAATTTGTCTGATTTTTCTCAGACTGTTCAAGTACAGTTGGAGAATATCCATCATATCATAGATAAATTTTCACAAATGCCTAGAGTGCCTAAATGGTTTTCTTGGCTTCACTGGAGATGGATGGTAATTATAGATTTGCTTTGTTTATGTCACTGTATTCCTATTATGTTAATATGTGTGTGCAAATTAGTTAGTAGTTTAAAACCTATACATACTTAAGGTACTCTACAAGAAGATATGTCAAAGAAATAATCAATCCTTCCATGTTTCCTTCCATATGCTACCTCTATAGCTTTTCTTCTTCCTTCCTAATTACAACCCTTCAATAGAATTCGTGCCTCATATCGAATTTACCGAGTATCATAATTCCTCCAGGTGGTAAAGATACCTCGAGACAAGTAAGTGCTGGGCATAGAAGCCACAGGGCATAAATCTGTAAAGAAGTAAAAAGCTAACCTTTTCAAACAATATGGCTTCTCTCTCACTTACCAACTTTACATTTCCCTGTATGGCCCCGTAAAATGACTGGTTAGCCAGAGACGGGTAAGATTCCTCAAGGGAGAAACAACCTAAGACAGGCACAGTCACAGGGGGGCCATCAGGTGAGAATTTGGGGATCAACAGAGGTGAGGCTCAGAACCTCACCCCCCCTGTTTTGAGAGAAATCTTCTGCATCCGTGGATGTTTTGCTGCCCTTGTCTAGCCTGGATTAATACTTAGTCCATAGGCACACACCTGATGATCTGATCATCTACATTTGCCCTCTTACAGCACTAAACTATGTTTTCTACCTTTATCTTGCATCTACCTACCACTTCAGCATTTTATTAAAAATAAAAAAATAATAATAATAAAGGGAGAAATGTGGGATCAACATATAAATCAAGTATAAAAATCAAACGAATATTCATATTTGACCTGATTGTTTATAGTTCATAATGCGTGATCAAAACCGAAAGTTTCTGTGATGAATGCCCTTGTACTGTTCACCATGTAAGAATTTATTCACTATGTAAGAATTCATTCACCATGTAAGAACTTGTTCGTTATGCTTCAGAAGATTGGAGACTGACGAGAATTAGGCTTGAGATGGATTAATGATTGTACATTGAGCATTGACCCCCCTATAGTGAATTTTATTGTTGTTAACAACCATTTGATCAATAAATATGAGAGATGCCCTCTCAAAAAAAAAAAAAAAAAAGGGTGGAGGATCTGAACAGACACTACTCCAAAGAAGAAATTCAGATGGCCAACAGACACATGAAAAGATGCTCCACATCGCTAATCATCAGGAAAATGCAAATTAAAACCACAATGAGATATCACCTCACACCAGTTAGGATAGCCAACATCCACAAGACAAGGAACAACAAATAACAAATGCTGGCAAGGATGCAGAGAAAGGAACCCTCCTACACTGTTGGTGGGAATGTAAATTAGTTCAACCACTGTCAAAAGCAATATGGAGGTTCCTCAAAAAACTAAAAATATAAATACCATTTGATCCAGGAATTCCACTCCTAGGAATTTACCTGAAGGAAACAAGATCACAGATTCAAAAAGACATATGCACCCCTATGTTTATTGCAGCAGTATTTACAATAGCCAAGATATGGAAGCAACCTAGGTGTCCACCAGTAGATAAATGGATAAAGAAGATGTGGTACATATACACAGTATAATATTACTCAGCTATAAAAAGAAAAGAAATCCTACCATTTTGCAACAACATGGATGGAGCTAGAGGGTATTATGCTCAGTGAAATAAGCCAGGCAGAGAAAGACAAATACCAAATGATTTCCCTCATTTGTGGAGTATTAAAAACAAAGCAAAACTGAAGGAGCAAAACAGCAGCAGACTCACAGACTCCAAGAAGGGACTAGTGGTTACCAAAGGGTAAGGGTTGGGGAGGGTGGTTGGGGAAGGAGGGAGAAGAGGATTAAGGGTCATTATAATTAGCACTCACAATATAGGTAGGTCACAGCATGGCAGGTAAGCAGTACAGCACAGAAAAGACAAGTAATGACTCTATAGCATCTTACTACACTGATAGACAGTGACAGCAATGGAGTGAATTGGGGGCTTGATAATATGGGTGAATGCTGAAACCACAATGTTGCTCATGTGAAATGTTTATAAAATTGTAAATCAATGATACCTTAAATAAATAATATAAAGCTTCACACAGTAAAAAAAAAAAACAAAAAAAAACTTGCCTCAATCAAAATTTAACATTACGCTCATATAGCAAAATTCTTAGAGGCATTCTAATTAAACTAAAAACCGAAATAAGCACATTTCCATTGCCATTTAGTATATAGATTTCTTTCTGCTAATGTGGTGACTTAAAAATAAAAAGAAAGCTTAATAGGGGGAAAGCTTAGTAAACCATAGTGCCAGTACAATCAAAGGAATATTATGTAGGCATTAGATGCCAAAGGAACATGGATCCGTGGTAAAAAAGCAGGTAATAAAATTATACACACATTATAATTACAACTGTGTTAATAAATATGCAAACAAAAATCCAAAGAGGGAAAATTCATTAAAATGCTAACAGCAGTTTAATGATGTGGCAATATAAATGACTTCCCATTTTCCTAATTTCTAAATCTTTAGTAATGATATATTACTTTAATACTTTAAATATGCATTTTTTCAGATGGTAACTACAGTTACCTCGGTGAGCACTTAGTAATTATATTAGTGATCAAATTGCTAAGTTGTCCATCTGAAACCAATATAAAATTGTATATAAACTATATAATAAAAATAAGTAAATAAATACATATTTTTAAAGCACTGAAATTAAAATCTCAAGTCATTCCACATTGGTTGGTAATAGCCACAATTTTATGTCATTGATGAATTACAAATGATGCCATTTTTCTGAGTGGAGTACATTTCTGAATGCCTCACAGAATTCAATTCTAATTTTCCTACAGGAATAATTAGGAGGATGCACTCAACAGGACACAGATGTTTTCAATCATTATTGTATTTGCTTTATGTTCTTTTTTAAAATTTTCAGCATTCTTT
This sequence comes from Manis javanica, assembly GCF_040802235.1. NCBI lineage: Eukaryota > Metazoa > Chordata > Mammalia > Pholidota > Manidae > Manis > Manis javanica. The sequence goes on along the minus strand of NC_133162.1, from coordinate 78,086,243 downwards.
CTAATATTTTTAGAGCTCTCCCACAAAAAACAGCACAGTGCATCATGGGAATAGTTTGCCTTTTTTCCATGGTGTTTTATTAATCCAATTTCCATTCCAAAGTTACTGATTTTGGAGATTGTATTATCTCCTATTAGACACACAGTAACAATTTATTATATTTTCATGCCATATCTTTCCAGTTTGCATACTTCCTACAAAATGCAACTGCAACAGAATGGCCTTTACACACCACCAGAAATGGAACTAATACTAGCAAACAGAAATATAGCATTTTAATATGGTAAACAAAGGAAAGTCAGTATTTGCCTACTGTCAATAAATCAGAGCATCTGCCCAGCACGTAAAATGCTATCTGCTGCTTATACTGCTTTTTTTTTTCAGGGTATGTTTGTCCTTATTACTATGGCAGAAACATCTGTGGCAGGGAACAGTATCTTTCACAGAACAGAGAAAATAATAATAAACATGGGCTATTAGTAAATGTTTTTTTCTTTCAATCATGATTATAAAAGAAATCTCTTGTTTCAAAATAGTAAAAGCTTTCTTTCCAAGAAGAGAATGGCTTATTCTCTCTTAACATATTTCCTTGTGTGAAGGAAGCCCACATGCCAAAGATCTGGCCATGAGTTCAGGCACTTTTGCTATTTGAGTGATATTTACTGTAAAACTTCCTCAATTGTATAAACTTGCCCACTGCCCCCAAGCCTTTCATGAATTATGTAAATTATATTACACAATTCAAAGTAGAGGCAACCCCAGATACGGGAATATAACAAGGCTCTTTGCCTTCCTTCTCACCTGGCTACTCAGAGTACTCACTTATCAGTCACCCTTCTTCCCCACATTTTCATCCTCTCCTTCCTAGAAGCTCCCTCACATCAACTAAGTAATAGTATCAGTTTTCCAAGGAAAACGCATATAGTAGTTGACACTAAATGCTATAAAAATTATAAAATTACACACTGATAGAGAATTTTAAAGTGCTTTGTGGGTCTCCCATCTTTAAAAACAAAAATAAAATGCTTTCAATGCTTCTGTGCTCTTTCTCTCTATAACAAAACTTTCTGAGTTGCCTACAATGTTCTTCACTTTCTTACCTTCCATACTCAGTTCAATGTAATCCAACCTCTGCTCCCCTATTTCACAGAAACTACTCCTGGCCTTTCTTATTTACTGATCAAAATTAGGAGAGGAGATTCCAAATGAAAGGAATGAAAATTAATACATATAAAAAAGAGAACTAAGAGAAATAAATATAATTTTCTAAAGTTCTCTTAATCCTTTTAATTAAGTCAATCAACATCCTATTAGATATACAGATGATGTACCACTCTTACGGCCAGAATATGATAATATGAAGAAAAAAGCACTCAAAAAATTAAAATTATAAGCAAAATGAAAAATTCAACAGAAGGATTAGAAAATTAAGTCACAGAACTTGCCAAGAAACTTGTAAAAAATATGCAAAATAAATTAAGAGATAAAAGACAGAGTATTTGGAGATATAAGAATATCTGTAGATCAGTTAAGGAATTCCAACATCTGACCCAAAAGTGTTCCAGAAAGGAACAGAGAGAACACAAAGGGAGGGAAATAATCAGAGAAATGATGAGAAATTCCCAAGAACTGAAAGATACAAATCTACAAGTTGAAATGACCCAGTAAGCACCTAGCACAATGATTAAAAGAGGTCCATCCAAACCAAGGCAAATTCATTTTCATAAAATCCTAGAATAACAAGGACAAAAAAAAATCTGGAAAAGAAAACATTCTAGTGGGGAGATGGAGTATCTATCACACTTTGCAAAGCGATATATAAATCAAAACAGAATTAGGACCAGCAACAGTGGATCCAGTAAGAGGAAAAACACCTTCAAAATTCTGAGAGGTTATTTCCATATGAAGTTTCATACCCAAACAAACTGTCCAAAAAATGTGGAGGGAGGATAATGGTATCTTGGGATAAAAATGAAATCAGAAAATACATCTCCCATGCACCCTTATAAAGGAAATTACTGGAAGATGTACTCTAGCAAAATAAAGGACTAAAGCAAGGAAGGGAAAAACACAGAATTCACAGAAGACTAATTATAACTTAGAGAGGCACAAAGTGAAGTTCAAGGATTGTAGCTGCAGAGCAGGCCTACAGAGTATCATAAAGAATGGAATAGACATATGGAACACTTCCAGGGGCAGGTCTCAAAAATAAAAGAAGTCTCAACAGGGAATATGAGGTGATAGATAATAATCACAGACATCTTAGAGAACTAAGGATAACTATAATAAAAATCATACAAGTGAAAATACAAAATCATTAACAACAAAATTATAGAAGAAAAATATAATAATTTGGCTCTAAAATGATACTTCAGTAGTGATAATGGTGGAAACAATATGATATAAGCAACACTGTGACAGAAATCAAGAGATGGGGAAAAGAGAGATAGGGTATAAAAGAAGTCAATAGTTAATGTCTAAAATTTTTAAGTCAAAAAATCATACAGGCTTGTGAGCCAAGATGGCAGTGTGAGTAGAGCAGCAGAAATCTCCTCCCAAAACCACATATATCTATGAAAATATAACAAAGACAAATCTTTCTAAAATAGAGACGAGAGGATACAGAACAACATCCAGACCACATCCGCACCTGCGAGAACCCAGTACCTCGCGAAGGGGGTAAGATACAAGCCCCAGCTCCCGGCAGGAGGAGAGGAGTCAGCAGGGAGAGAGAGGGAGCCCAGTACTGTTGAAAACCCAGGCCCAGCCATCCAGACCAGAGCGCAGACACAGTGCATGCGTAGGGTCCTGGATACTAGGGAACCAGGGCAGCAGGACCGGTGAGCGGGTGCCTGAGGCCGACACTGGAGAACAAAGAAACGGGAGCGGCCATATTTTTTTTTCCTCTTTTTTTTTTTTTTGGCGAATGCTTTTTGGAAGTCTTAAAGGGACAGGGACCCCAATACTAGGGAAACAGGGTAGCAAGACTGGTGAGGACTGGCACCTAAGGACAAAGAAAATTCTGCGTTTTTCTTTTCTTTCTTTTTTTTTTTTTTTGTTGCTGCTGTTGTTTTGTTTTAGAGAGTGCTTTCTGGAAGTCTTAAAGGGGCAGGGCAGGACACTTAGTCCAGAGGCAGGGAATCTGGGGATCTCTGGGCACTCTAACCCCCTGTGCAGCAGGGAGCACGGAGGCCCCTTATGGAGATAAACAGCCTCCCAGCCGCTCCCCCTCCAACGGGGCTCCACCATTTTGGAGCAGCACCTGCCAGAGCCAGGTCATGCCCACAGCTACAGTGGAAATAAACTCCATAGCAGCCGGGCAGGAAGCAGAAGCCCTGTCTGTGCACAGCTGCTCAGCACAAGCCACTAGAGGTCGCTATTCTCCCAGGAGAGGAAGGCCACAAAACAACAAGAAGGAAAGCTCTTCCAGCTGTCACTCATACCACCTCTGCAAACTATCTCTAGCACCATGTAAAGGCAAAACTACAGGCAGACAAAGATCACAGAGGCAACACCTGAGGAGACAGACCTAACCAGTCTTCCTGAAAAAGAATTCAAAATAAAAATCATGAACATGCTGATGACGATGCAAAGAAAAATGCAAGAGCAATGGGATGAAGTCTGGAGGAAGATCACAGATGTCAGGAAAGAGATCACAGAAGTGAAACAATCCCTGGAAGGATTTATAAGCAGAATGGGTAAGATGCAAGAGGCCATTGAAGAAATAGAAATGAGAGAACAGGAACATATAGAAGCTAACATAGAGAGAGATAAAAAGATCTCCAGGAACAAAATAATACTAAGAGAACTGTCTGACCAATACAAAAGGAACAATATCCACATTAGAGGGGTACCAGAAGAAGAAGAGAGAGGACAAGGGATAGAAAGTGTCTTTAAAGAAATAATTGCTGAAAACTTCCCCAAACTGGGGGAGGAAATAATCGAACAGACCACAGAAATATACAGAACCCCCAACAGAAAGGATCCAAGGAGGACAACACCAAGACACATAATAATTAAAATGGCAAGGATCAAGGACAAGGAAAGAGTTTTAAAGGCAGCTAGAGAGAAACAGGTCAACTATAAAGGAAAACCCATCAGGCTATCATCAGACTTCTCGACAGAAACCCTACAGTCCAGAAGAGAATGGCATGATATATTTAATGCAATGAAACAGAAGGGCCTTGAAACAAGGATACTGTATCCAGCACGACTATCATTTAAATATGATGGCGGGATTAAACAATTCCCAGACAAGCAAAAGCTGAGGGAATTTGCTTCCCACAAACCACCTCTACACGGCATCCTACAGGGACTGCTCTAGATGGGAGCACTCCTAAAAAGAGCACACAACAAAGCACAACATATGAAGAATGGAGGAGGAGGAATAAGAAGGGAGTGAAGAAAAGAATCTCCAGTGTATATAACAGCTCAATAAGCGAGCTAAGTTAAGCGGTAAGATACGAAAGAGGCTAACATTGAACCACTGGTAACCACAAATTTAAAGCCTGCAATGGCAATAAGTACATATCTCTCAATAGTCACCCTAAATGTAAATGGACTTAATGCACCAATCAAAAGACACAGAGTAATAGAATGGATAAAAAAGCAACACCCATCTATATGATGCTTACAAGAAACTCACCTCAAACCCGAATACATGCAGAGACTAAAAGTCAAGGGATGGAAAAACATACTTCAGGCAAACAACAGCGAGAAGAAAGCAGGGGATGCAGTACTAATATCAGACAAAATAGACTTCAAAACAAAGAAAGTAACAAGAGATAAAGAAGGCCACTACATAATGATAAAGGGCTCAGTCCAACAAGAGGATATAACCATTCTAAATATATATGCACCCAATACAGGAGCACCAGCATATGTGAAACAAATACTAACAGAACTAAAGAAGGAAATAGACTGCAATGCATTCATTTTAGGAGACTTCAACACACAACTCACCCCAAAGGATAGATCCACCGGGCAGAAAATAAGTAAGGACACACAGGCACTGAACAACACACTAGAACAGACGGACCTAATAGACATCTATAGAACTCTACATCCAAAAGCAACAGGATATACATTCTTCTCAAGTTCACATGGAACATTCTCCAGAATAGACCACATACTAGCCCACAAAAAGAGCCTCAGTAAACTCCAGAATATTGAAATTCTACCAACCAATTTTTCAGACCACAAAGTTATAAAACTAGAAACAAATTCTACAAAGAAAACAAAAAGGCTCACAAACACATGGAGGCTTAACAACATGCTTCTAAATAATCAATGGATCAATGAACAAATCAAAATAGAGATCAAGGAATATATAGAAACAAATGACAACAACAACACAAAGCCCCAACTTCTGTGGGACGCAGTGACAGCAGTCTTAAGAGGAAAGTATATAACGATCCAGGCACACTTGAAGAAGGAAGAACATCCCAAATGAATAGTCTAACATCACAATTATCAAAACTAGAAAAAGAAGAACAAATGAGGCCTAAAGTCAGCAGAAGGAGGGACATAATAAAGATCAGAGAAGAAATAAACAAAATTGAGAAGAATAAAAGAATAGCAAAAATCAATGAAACCAAGAGCTAGTTCTTTGAGAAAATAAACAAAACAGATAAGCCTCTAGCCAAAGTTATTAAGAGAAAAAGAGAATCAACACAAATCAACATAATCAGAAATGAGGGTGGAAAAATCACAGACTCCACAGAAATACAAAGAATTATTAAAGACTACTATGAAAACCTATCTGCCAAAAGAAATGGACAACTTCCTAGAAAAAAACAACCTCCCAAGACTGACCAAGGAAGAAACACAAAAGTTGAACAAACCAATTACAAGCAAAGAAATTGAAATGGTAATAAAAAAACTACCCAAGAACAAAACCCCGGGGCCGGACGGATTTACCTCGGAATTTTATCAGACACACAGAGAAGACATAATACCCATTCTCCTTAAAGTTTTCCAAAAAATAGAAGAGGAGGGAGTACTCCCAAACTCATTCTATGATGCAAACATCACCCTAATACCAAAACCAGGCAAAGACACCACCAAAAAAGAAAATTACAGACCAATATCCCTGATGAATGTAGATGCAAAAATACTCAATAAAATATTAGCAAACAGAATTCAACAGCATATCAAAAGGATCATACACCATGACCAGGTGGGATTCATTCCAGGGATGCAAGGATGGTACAACATTCAAAAATCCATCAACATCATCCACCACATCAACAAAAAGAAAGACAAAAACCACATGATCATCTGCATAGATGCTGAAAAAGCATTCGACTAAATTCAACATCCATTTATGATAAAAACTCCCAACACAATGGATATAGAGGACAAGTACCTCAACATAATAAAGGCCATATATGATAAACCCACAGCCAACATTATACTGAACAGCAAGAAGCTGAAAGCTTTTCCTCTGAGATCGGGAACTAGACAGGGATGCCACTCTCCCCACTGTTATTTAACATAGTACTAGAGGTCCTAGCCACGGCAATCAGACAAAACAAAGAAATACAAGGAATCCAAATAGGTAAAGAATAAGTTAAACTGTCACTACTTGCAGATGATATGATATTGCACATAAAAAACCCAAAAGACTCCACTCCAAAACTACTAGAACTGATATCGGAATACAGCAAAGTTGCAGGATACAAAATTAACACACAGAAATCTGTAGCTTTCCTATACACTAACAATGAGCCAATAGAAAGAGAAATCAGGAAATCAATTCCATTCACAATTGCATCAAAAAGAATAAAATACCTAGGAATAAACCTAACCAAAGAAGTGAAAGACCTATACCCTGAAAACTACAAGTCACTCTTAAGGGAAATTAAAGGGGACACTAAGAAATGGAAACTCATTCCCTGCTCATGGCTAGGAAGAATTAATATCATCAATATGACCATCCTGCCCAAAGCAATATACAGATTTGATGCAATCCCTATCAAATTACCAGCAACATTCTTCAATGAACTGGAACAAATAATTCAAAAATTCATATGGAAACACCAAAGACCCCGAATAGCCAAAGCAATCCTGAGAAAGAAGAATAAAGTAGGGGGGAATCTCACTCCCCAACTTCAAGCTCTACTACAAAGCCATAGTAATCAAGACAATTTGGTACTGGCACAAGAACAGAGCCACAGACCAATGGAACAGATTAGAGACTCCAGACACTAACCCAAACATATATGGTCAATTAATATTTGATAAAGGAGCCATGGACATACAATGGCGAAATGACAGTCTCTTCCACAGATGGTGCTGGCAAAACTGGACAGCTACATGTAGGAGAATGAAACTGAACCATTGTCTAACCCCATACACAAAAGTAAATTCAAAATGGATCAAAGACCTGAATGTAAGTCATGAAACCATTAAACTCTTAGAAAAAAACATAGGCAAAAACCTTGTAGACATAAACATGAGTGAACTCTTCTTGAACGTATCTCCCCAGGCAAGGAAAACAACAGCAAAAATGAACAAGTGGGACTATATTAAGCTGAAAAGCTTCTGTACAGCAAAAGACACCATCAATAGAACAAAAAGGAACCCTACAGTATGGAAGAATATATTTGTAAATGACAGATCCATAAAGGCTTGACGTCCAAAATATATAAAGAGCTCACACGCCTCAACAAACAAAAAACAAATAATCCAATTAAAAAATGGGCAGAGGAACTGAACAGACAGTTCTCCAAAAAGGAAATACAGATGGCAAACAGACACATGAAAAGATGCACATCACTAATTATCAGAGAAATGCAAATTAAAACTACAAAGAGGTATCACCTTACACCAGTAAGGATGGCTGCCATCCAAAAGACAAACAACAACAAATGTTGGCGAGGCTGTGGAGAAAGGGGAACCCTCCTACACTGCTGGTGGGAATGTAAATTAGTTCAACCATTGTGGAAAGCACTATGGAGGTTCATCAAAATGCTCAAAACAGACCTACCATTTGACGCAGGAATTCCACTTCTGGGAATTTACCGTAAGAACGCTGCAATCAAGTTTGAGAAAGACCCCTATGTTTATTGCAGTACTATTTACAATAGCCAAGAATTGGAAGCAACCTAAATGTCCATCGGTAGATGAATGGATAAAGAAGATGTGGTACATATACACAATGGAATACTACTCAGCCATAAGAAGAGGGCAAGTCCTACCATTTGCAGCAACATGGATGGAGCTGGAGGGTGTTATGCTCAGTGAAATAAGCCAAGCAGAGAACGAGAAATACCAAATGATTTCATCCATCTGCAGAGTATAAGAACAAAGGAAAAACTGAAGGAACAAAAACAGCAGCGGAATTACAGAACCCCAAATTGGACTAACAGGTACCAAAGGGAAAGGGACTGGGGAGGACGGGTGGGTTGGGAGGGATAAGGGGGGAGAAGAAAGGGGGTATTAAGATTAGCATGCATGGTGGGGAGGGAGAAAGGGGAGGGCTGTACAACACATAGAAGACAAGTAATGATTCTACAACATTTTGCTATGCTGTTGGACAGTGACTGTAAAGTGGTTTATAGGGGGGACCTGGTATAGGGGAGAGCCTAGTAAACATAATATTCTTTATGTAAGTGTAGATTAAAGATAAAAAAAATAAAAAATAAATAAAATAAAAAATAAAAAAAAGAAAGAAAAGGGGGATTACTCCTTGATAGGATAAAACTAACTAAATCAATGATTAATGCATGCTTTAAATATCCTTAATTTTGATCACTTAAAGGGTGTCAGATGATTGGCTATGGAGGTACACTTTTCTGATAATATTCCTTTATCTTAAAAAAAAAAAAAAAAGCAGTTCCTGTGTGGTGACCTCCAATGAGTCCTACACAATGCTATAAAGGGCATATCAAAGTGTGGGCAAAGGGTCTGTTTGTGTTTATACAGAGGATCAAAGCCTGATTTGGCTACCCAGAAAATGAACTAAGATATGATATGAAGAAGAACTTCCAACATCAGCACTCTCTGGAAGAGACATACCAGAAGATGATCATCAAAAAACCTCAACAGAGATCCAGGCGATGCTGCAGTTGCAGCTGCATCCATCCCACCAGTTCGTGGACTTGCCATTGGAATGAAGAAGGAGATATCTAAGCTGGCCTGTGCTTTCAGTAAAACAACAAATTTGACTGGATCTGTACTGTTGGAACTCAACCAAGAATTAGGAGAAGTGCAAGTTGTAGCGCTCCAAAATCTTACAACTACAGACTATCTACTGTTAAAAGAACATATGGGATGTGAACAGTTCCCAGGAATGAGCTGTTTTAATTTGTCTGATTTCTCTCAGACTGTTCAAGTACAGTTGGACAATATCCATCATATCATAGACAAATTTTCACAAATGCCTAGGGTGCCTAACTGGTTTTCTTGGCTTCACTGGAGATGGCTGGTAATTACAGATCTGCTTTGGTTATGTAACTGTATTCCTATTATGTTAATGTGTGTGCGCAATTTAATTAGTAGTTTAAAACCTATACATGCTTAAGTTACTCTACAAGAAGATATGTCAAAGAAATAATAAATCTTCCCATGTTTTCTTCCATCTGCTACTTCTATAGCTTTTCTTCTTCCTTCCTAATTACAACCCTTCAATAGAATTCGTGCCTCATATCGAATTTACTGAGTATCATAATTCCTCCAAGTGGTAAAGATACCTCAAGACAAATGCTGGCCATAGAAGCCACAGGGCATAAATCTGTAAAGAAGTAAAAAGCTAACCTTTTCAAACAATATGGCTTCTCTCTCACTTACCAACTTTACATTTCCCTGTATGGCCCCGTAAGATGACTGGTTAGCCAGAGACGGGTAAGATTCCTCAAGGGAGGAACAACCTAAGACAGGCACAGTCACAGGGGGGCCATCAGGTGAGAAATTGGGGATCAACAGTGGTGAGGCTTAGAACCTCACCCCCGTTTTGAGAGAAATCTTCTGCATCCGTGGATGTTTTAATGCCCTTGTCGAACTTGGATTAACACATAGTCTACAGGCACACACCTGATCATCTACATTTGCTCTCTTACAACACTAAACTATGTTTTCTACCTTCATCTTGCATCTACCTACCACTTCAGCATTTTATTAAAAATAAAAATAATAATAATAATAAAGGGAGAAATGTGGGATCCACATATAAATCATGTATAAAAATCAAATGAATATTCATATTTGACCTGATTGTTTATAGTTCATAATGCGTGATCAAAACCGAAAGTTTCTGTGATGACTGCCCTTGTACTGTTCACCATGTAAGAACTTATTCACTATGTAAAAATTTGTTTGCCATGTAAGAACTTGTTCATTGTGCTTCAGAAGATTGGAGACTGACGAGAATTGGGCTTGTGGTGGATTAATGATTGCGCATTGAGCATTGACTCCCCTATACAGAATTTTATTGTTGTTGACAACCATTTGATCAATAAATATGAGATGCCCTCTCAAAAAAAAAATCATATAGGCATATCATTTGAAAACATGGAGGCAACTATCAGAAGACACAACTATTAGATATAAGCAGCTGAGTCTGTGGAGCAGGAACAGTGTTGTGAGGAAGTAGAGCAAGGAATGTTGTTTTTTATAATAGGATTTTTGGTACTACAATCTCCTATCCACAGTTCTAAAATCCAGAAAACTTAAAAAAAAAAACCTAGATTTTCATTACTTATATTTTACAATAAGACCTGATCTTATATAAACTCTTTGGGAGCAAAAACCTGACCTTAACTGATAGGAAACTTAGTCTTTACTTATGCAACTTAAATTTAACTATTACACTTCAATGCAGAAACACTAATATGTTTAAGGGTTATTAGCCCAACAGAGATATTTGAGGTTTACAGATTACCTTTCTAAAACCTGAAAATTTCTGAAGTCTAAAATAGTTCTGACCTAAGCATTTTGAATAAAAGAGTTTGGGCCTGCATTTCATTTTTCAAAATGCTATATGCATTTATTATTTAATTCTAAAAATATTTTGCAGAAATAAAAATAGGCAGAAAGTACAAAGAGAATAACAAGAGACTCATGTAACCTTAAACGGATCAACACCTATTCCACACATTTTCCAAAAGTGGCATTATATCTGAGTCACTATTGAGGTGCTAAATAAGGAAATTCCCTTGTTTCATTAAGTACTTTTAAAAGAAATGGAGAGAAAAGGAAAGGGAGAAAAATTCACCTGACTCCTCACTCATCTCCTGGGATAGTCCCATCTATCCTGCTTTTCTAAAGCAAGACAGCTAACCTCTATTCTAGAGCTCTTCCCTACTTACTTTCCACATTTCTTTGCTCTCCATTCACATTTCATCTGTCTGCGATATGGCTTCTTCATTACAGTAAGGTAAAAAATGTTCTCCATGCTATTAAGCCTAAAGGACATTTTCTAGCTTTCCAGTTGTTTTTGGACACATTTTCTCTTCCTATTCTCTTCTTTTGATTTATATGACACAACACTCTAGTTTTCCTCTTACTTCTCCTTCATCTTTGCAGATGCCTCTTTTATTTGCACAACCTTAAATGCGAGGACACCTCAAAGCTCCATTTTATCCTCTCCACTTCTCATTCTTATTCCCTTTTCCTGTGTTATTTAATCCATCACTTTGGTTTTGATGATCACCTTTGTGCATTTTACTAAAAAAAAATTTGATAAATCAAACTATCAAATTTAAGGCTTTTGTGCTTCAAAAGACACCATTAAGAAAACTGAAAAGAGGCTGGGAAAAGAATATTTGACAACCATATATCTGATTAAAGACTTGTATCCATAATATAAAGAACTCCTGCAACTCAATAAGAGAAACAACCCAATTTTAAAATGGGCAAAAGATTTTATTAGGCATTTCATCAAAGAAGATACATGAATAAGCTTAAGAAATGATCTGCAAATTAAAACTACAATAACACTACATTCCCACTAGAATGACTATAAGAAAAAAATAGTCAATATCGACTGCAGGATGTGGAGAAACTGGAGCCCTCATGCACTGCCAGTGAGAATGTAAAGTGGCAATAGACAAACTGCTGGAAAAGAGTTTGGCAGCTTTTTAAAAAATGACCCCACAATTCCACTCCTGGGACTCAATCCAAGAGAAATGAAAACATATGTCCACACAAAAGAGACATATGTGAATGTTCACAGCAGCTACTGATAATAAAAAAAAAAAACCAGAAACATTCCAAATGTCCATCAGGTGACAAATAAATGTGGCATATTCATACAATGGAATACTATTCAGCGATTAAAAGGAACAAACCAATGATACATTCCACAACATGGACAAACCACAAAACATTATGTTAAATGAAAGAAGTCAGACACAAAAGACTACAAATAATCGTATGATTCTTTTTATGAAGTTTCTTGAAAAGCAAATTCATAGGGACAGAAAGCAGATCAGTGGTTGCCCAGTGTTAGGGGTAGAAGCAGGCATTGACTATAAATGGGTATGAGGGAACTTTTAGGGGCAATGGAAATGTCTCATGATGCAAATACAACTCCAAATTTACTAACCTCACTGAAGTGTACACTTATAATGGGTGAATTTTTTGGTATCTAAATGATATCTCAAGATGCACATTTCACACAGTCTACAAGACCCTATGTGGTTTGACTCCTATTTAACTATCCAATCTCATATTGCACCACCCTCTCCCTCTACAGTCCAGCCAGCAACAGTCATCTCAAGACTTTCTAGTTCCTTCCTACCACAGGGCCTTTACATATACTATTCTCTGACAACAATGCTCTTCTATCCCCTTGTAATTTGATTAACATCCAACCATACTCAGGAAATCTCACATTTACAGATCTTTATAGCATTAATGAAGAACCTCTACTTCATCAATAATTATCACAACTGGAATTCTATATTAATTGAATTCTTTAATTAATGACTTTCTCCCTTAGTAGGCTGTAAGCTCCCCAAAGGCAGAGATTCTATCTCATTTTGCTCACCTTTATATCTCCTCTCTGTAGCCCAATGCCTATTACATAAAACCCATTCAATAAATGTTGGTAGGATCAATCTCTCTCAGACAAGAGCCAGAACTAGCTAGGGATTTCATTTGTAATTCAAACTATCACCAATACTGTTCATTATCTCAAATGCTGATCAAGTACCATAGTAGAAATTTATAAAACACTAACAAAAATTCAGTATTTTTCATCTTGGTACAATTCATATTGATTGAGAAGAAACAAGTCTGTAGCAGATCAACCACAACAGACTAAGTTTAATATTGTAATGAAATTCCAGTATAATGAAATGTGATCTAAGTATCTTTAAGAATAATTGTTAAAAGGTCACAATTTTAAGAATCACTGATACAAGCAAAGGAAAGCTAAATTTTCATAATTACAGATGAGAAATTTTAATCTTCTGAATTAAAAACCCAAGGCAAAAGAAGTAGCAAGTTACTGAAGACATATCTTTCTAGTCAAACAGGGACATGAAACACACTATCACACTAACAGTATCACCCCAAAGCCTATTCCCTTAGCTCAGCCAGGAAAGAAAAGCTCTCCCACAGGCAGCTCACATCTGGGCCTGGTCCATCTTGTCCTCAGGAGACTACTGAATAGAAAGGCACAAATCTCAAGGCATAAAAATTCCCCTACTCCTTTAATATAATGAAAGCCAAAGTTAAACTTCTAATTTCAGAGAATTTCAGGGAAAGTGGTAGAGTAACACAATAAGGTCTCCATATGCCACCCACTAGAAAAATGTCTGAGACAAAGCTGTGTTATTTAGACTTCGTCTGTTAACATTATGAGCTTCAGGAACAATAAGCCTATTAAAAAATATCAAAATTAATAAAAAAATTTAAATGTAACAGAATAAAGCAGTAACTATCAGAAAATATATATGCAATCACCAAAAGTAAAGTCATAAAACACACAAACATTTCCCACAGACTAAAGTTTACTCAGAAATAAAGGACTATAGTCTGTTAGTTTTAAAACTCCCCAGAATAAATCAGAACATGACTAGAGGTAATAAAGACTAAAATCAATGAAAGTTACATAAAAGAATAAATTAGCAAAGCTGAAGGAGAAAATGAAGTCCAAATATAAGTAGTTAAAGCATGATAAAACAAGAGGAAAAGTATAAAAATATTACCTGTAAATTATAGCACTAGAGAAAAAACCTCCAGTATGTATGTGCTTCACATGCATTATCGCACTGAATTCTCACAGCAGTGCCAGGCAGTAGAGAAACTGTTTTATCTTCATTCCACACATGGCTTTGAGAAGTTAAGCAACTTGCCCAAGATTTCATAGCCATATTTCACTAAATAGTAGCCTGTGATGACTTACATGGTGAACCTAAAATATGTAATTTTTTCCTTTTTTATCTCACTGTGGCAGCGCTGTTGGAAAGACAAAGATAAAACCTGGCGTGTTTCTGGCTTTGTTAGTGTAAAGAAGTTATCATCACTATGGATACAGAAGATAACATGGAATCCACATTTGAAGTATTAAATAGTAACATGTTTTTGTGCTGCACTTTTGTCTATGCGGAGGGACATTTGACCAAAGTAATGGGTATACTTGCTAAAAACTCAAGAAAGATAGTAATTTAGATATTGCAAAAGTGGGTATTCTAAGGCAGTACAATGTGCCTCAAACAGGTCTAATATATAAGACATTTAACTTTGTCATTTTGAGTTCACTTGAAAATTCATATCACAAGACAGAAAAAGATTACATTTTAAAACTATAACCCACATCCTTAAATTATTATAAGGATATATTACATACATAATACTATTATATATCCTTAAACTATTATAACTACATAAAACTACAGCTGTATCTTTAAACTTTTCAGTAGAATATTCAAGGTCATATCCCAACATGCAACATCAAAGCTGGAGCCACAAAGAGGGCCAGTGTGGCCTCCAGGTTTGCCCAACAACACTGTCCAGTAGTAAGAGAATGGGCCCGTAAGGAAAACTGATGGTGCCTGGTGCCAGAAGTCCTTAGCCAAAGCAAGTGCTTGGCCAGGAGAGAGGAGATACGCTGCAGACTGAAGGCCAGTACATGCAATTTAGATTCCCAAGAGGGGTCAAGGCTGACACAAGTGATGTGAAGATAACCTGGGACAGGAGGGACTCAGCTCAAGACAGGGCATGCTGCCTGTGACTTCCCCCATGACTCAGGGAGCCCTGAGCAGAATCATTCCACCACGTGTGTGAATTAGGTGAAGCAGAGGTAGTTATTGGGAAAATGACTAATGTTTGGATTTTCCCAAAAATTCTGAACCTGAGGAAAGTCAAGGAGGAAAAGCATTCCTTTGCTAACAGGAGAAATACAAGAATATTCAAAATGCTCAGGAGTTAACAAAAGGAAAAGAAGATTTGCTGGGGCTCCTTCAACATATCACTTCTAAGAAAGGGAAGTGTAAGTCTGACTGTCTCCAAGATGGAAATCACCTTCAATGAAGTACAGAAATAGTCTATGGTCTCTAGATCCTCCAAGGGCCTTTCAATGCTTGTTCTGCTGAGAACGGTGTTTGATCCTTACAGATGAGGAAAGGGGGATGGAGAAGAAGTCCAGGCCACACGCACCCAGAGCCCTTCCTGGGCATTTGCCATATTGTGTAACCAAGTGACCTGTTTGCATTTCCGTCTCCTGCACTGGCCTGTGGGCTCCTTGTAGGTTCAGAAATGAAGTCATGATTAAAATTACAGGGATAGATTGCAGTCATTTATCACAGAATGTTTCTGTTTGCTTTGCTGGGTAACCAGTGCCCCAAGCTTCTGTTTTCTCACAAGTCCATGGGCTGGACAGGCAGGTCTGCTGCTGCTCTAACCTGCCCTAACTCACGCGGCTGCACCAGACCCAGGTCAGCTGGGCACTGTGTTCAGTGGGGAAGGCTGGGCTTCTTCTGTGTGGCCTTCCTCCCAGGCTTCTTCATATAATAGCAGAAGCACCCTGAGAGGGCTGGCCCCTGCATATGATGGCTCTGCTTGCATCATGTCTGAGGTCCCACCAGCCAGTTCAAGTCACCTGGTGAAGCACAGCATGAAGGGTGGGAAACAGACTCTACCATTTAATGGGAGAAATCAGCAGTCACACTGCAAAGGGACAGAGACATTGGGAGGTGATTCAAGAAAGGCTATTTTATACCAATTCACCACATATTGTTTTTGCTATTTTTCTCTCTGTTAATAATTACTGTTTTTTTTGGTTGAGTTTTTTTATTATTGTTTCTTTACTCCTAAATAATTCATTACCTTCTTTAGTTTATAATATGGGGGAAAATGTTACAGGGCTCTGCTTCTACTTCAGAATAATGGATGCAAAATATTTCAAGGCTTACAGACTAGAAGTGTTTCTGGCAGCAATTCATACTATCTGAATTCATGTTTCTTAAAAAAAAAATGGATTTTTTGGAAGCATTTTTATTAAGTTGATAGTAGAAAGCACTTTGGCCACATTTTGATAACAGAAAAACCTAAAGCCATTATATTTCATTTGAAGTACTCCTGCAAAAGGAATTCTGGTCACACATCCACTATATAATATAGCATACAATACTGGCTGTGCAGACAGCCCCAGCCAACTGTCATCTCAGGCTTCAGGAAGCATCTTCTCTGCTTACCACAGTGAAGTGGAGAAAATCAGAGCAGGGCTCCCTTTACCGACTCACACTTACCTCTCTCACTGTCCAAAATATGTCTATCCAGGCAGGACAAATCTTCTCAAAGACCCCTGTACATGCCACTGTCAACTCTACCCTTGTTCATTCTGATACACCCTCTTGGGATGCTCTCCACACTCTGGGTATCACCCAAACTTCCTGGCACATCTCAAAGCTTATCATCTCTGCGAGCAAATAGCAAAACAAGTTCCCCTTCCCCTTTCTTACTACGCACAGCACTTACTCAATATTCTTTAAAATGGTCTTTTGATTTATGATAATGGCTAAGGCTATGTGTCAACTTGACTAGGCCACAGTACCCAAATATTTGGTCAAATGTTATTCTAGATGTTTCTGTGACGGTGTATTTTTAGATGTAATTACCATTTAAATCAGTAGACTACAAAGAAGACTGCTCTCTATAAAATTGGTAGGCCTAATCTGATCATCTGAAGGCCTTAAAACAAAACTAACAGAACAACAAACAAAAAACACTGACCTTCCCTGGAAGAAGAGAGAGAATTCTGCCAGCAGACTCCTTTGGATTCAAACTCCAGAATCACCTCTTCTCTGGGTCCCCAGCATGCCAGCCTACCCTGCAGATTTTGGACTTGGCAGCCTCTACAATCACATGAGCCAATTTCTTACAATCAATCAATCAAAATCTCTCTCTTTGTCATTCCCTCTTTCCCTCTCTCTGTTCGGAGAACTCCAACCAGTACAATATACTATATAGTTTCAGATTATTCTTTAGCATATATGCTTCAATATATGAAGCTTAGCCTACTAAAAGGCTGAATTCTATCTGGACCATTATACATCTCTTCCGCATTCCCTATAGTGTTCTGGATCATTATGTGCTTCTTTAGTATTCGTATTTTATATATTTTATAACAGGGATGCAATATTTCTGGAACTTTACTTGGTGTTTCCTTATGACTAAACCTAGCATTCTTCCAGTTTCCTAAATTTTTTGTCTCCACCGACTATGACATGCATGTAAATGAATAACAAAGCAGGTAAGTTGAAAGAAAGAAAAGCAACACTGTCCCCATTTTTCTATGGAAAATCCCAAAGGTAGTTAAAGTCTATGAAGAATCAGTCATTTAATATTATACTAATTTGCACATGGGTGGTGGGGTGTAAAAAACTTGTTTACTGTTTTCTCTATGACCCAGGAACCCATTCTTTTTAATTTTCTCCCTCTAGATAGCACTTTTTGGTGAAAAAACTACAGTTAGAGAAAAAAATGTTTCAGTTGATCACCAAAGTAATAACCCAAGACCTAATTTTAAAATAATATGAATGTAAATCAGGAAACAGTTATTTGTTTTTAAAGTCAGCCATCACTTGTCCAGAGATTTTTACCTCATTATAAATCACTTCTCTTTGAGAAGACATAAAATACCTGAATCAATTAACCTAATCAAGCAAATAGCATGTATTTTCATAGGGGTAAGAAAGCCAGTATGACCCAAACACTGAAATGGCCCATCCAACATCTTCTGAGCACTTTCTACGTG
Source organism: Manis javanica (assembly GCF_040802235.1). Taxonomy (NCBI): domain Eukaryota; kingdom Metazoa; phylum Chordata; class Mammalia; order Pholidota; family Manidae; genus Manis; species Manis javanica. The sequence goes on along the minus strand of NC_133162.1, from coordinate 78,068,038 downwards.
CCAGGCTCCTAGTGGTACTGGGATATTTTAGAAGGGAAGTGATGCTATCCATTCCCTCCCTAAACATACAAAATGTTCACATTTAGTAAGCTACTCTTAGTGTACATTTCTGTCTCCACCTGTTGAGTCATGCATATAAAAAATCTACTGATTATACCTGTTAAAGTGAGCAGATTATGCCCACGATGGAGTAGCTCATGTTAAAACCCCACATCAGCAAACCAAAATTTCAGTAAGTTCCTGTGCTCTCTTCTACCAGAAAAGGCAGGCCTAGGTCAACCAATCAGGACTTGCCTGCTCAGCACAAGTTACTTAATCCAGCCCCAAACCTTCCCTTTGATCCACATAAGGGAAGTAGCCCTGCTTTAACCAGTCAGCAGATACCCAGTTCCTGCTTCCTTGTTCCTGCTCACTTCAGTCTACAAAAATCTCTCTTGCCTTGTACAGCTATTCAGAGCTCCGTTCTTTGGACTAGACTGGATGTTGCACAATTCATGAATTGCTGAATGAAAGCCTACTAGATCGGTAAATTATCCATGGAAATTTTTCTTTTAACTTAACTCTGTATGTCAGGTGTGCTTATTACTGCAATGGTACAATTTAATTTAACACCATGGAAACTAATTGCAAATGAACAAAATGTGGCTACAAAAATAAGAAGTTACTACTTACATAAAAAATAAGTTGAATAGTTTGGGAATTATCCACAAAATCTTACTATTTTCCTTAAAATTTTTGACAAGTTGATTATACGACAATCACAAAAGATTAAGGAAAAACATTCCAAAACTCCAGAATTCTTCATACAGATTGCTTCAAAAGTCTCTAAAGTTTCGATGTACTTTAAAAAAACAAAATAGAAAAATACAGTTGACCCTTGAACAACACAAGGTTAGGGACACCAACTCCATGTAGTCAAAAATCCGCATGTAACTTTTGACTTGACAAAAACATAACTACTAATAGCCTACAGTTGATTTTATGCTAGTAAACAATTAAACAGACTAGTATCTGTATATTTTATGCATTCATGACATACCTTATTCTTAATTCTTTCAATATTTCTCTAGTAGTTGGTCTGTGAATTTTCTCAAATTGCTGCAGATTAACAAAATTTTTCCAACATATGAGTTGGAATGTGCAGTTTAAACCCATGTTGCTCAAGGGTAAAACATATGGATAGTTTATACCAGAACAATGATCAGAACTCCAATCAGTAGACCCATACTCAAAGACTACTACCCTAGATCAAAAGATTGGACTCCTGCATTCCCCACTACTATCAGAGCAATCCATCAGTAGCAGTAATCTTGCATATGAATGCTTCCTGAAGTCAAGTTATTAAAATTTACTTACATCCCACAGTAGGGAGGCAAAAATTTGATATATATAATAGCGAGAGACTAAAGACAACCTAAATGTCCATTAGTATGAGACTGGTTGAATAAACCACACCACATTCACACAATAGAGTATGGTATAGCTACAAAAAAAAAAAAAGCATAAAGAACGTCTCTATATACTTGTATTGAGTGATCTCCAGAAAATAATGGGAAGAGTGAAAAACAAGGGAAGAAAAATATATATAGTGTGCCATCATACATCTAAAATGGGACTGGGAGGCAGAAACGAACATGTACATGTACATGTGCATGCACATGCATCACGAAAACTTGCTTATATGCTTTAAACGGAATGGGGGAAGGAGACAAGGATCAAAGCTAGATGTTTTTTATTCTGCCTCATTCTGTATACTTGGCTGTGAAACCATGTACAAGCTTTCTGTATTATTAACAAAAACAACAACAAAACCCTTTTTAATCTCAAAACTTCAAAAGCAAAATGAATCCTAAATATTTACTGAATCAGTATAGCCATACATAAGTTATTTCAAATGGCTTAGAACACAATTTTGCCATAAATCCCTACAGGAAACTACCCTAAAAATTAAAAGAATTGGAAATAAGTGTTTTTTAACTCTTAAACTATTTTCAGTAATCATACTGTAAGCAGTAATACTGATTTAAAAAAGTAATGGTATCATTATTAATAGGAAACAAAGTTTTCATTATTAATAGGAACCAAGATACATATTCAACCAGGAATATGCATCTTCATATTCATATTGAGATACAAATATGAAATCAAAGAAGTTCAGTAAAAGCCTCTATTCCTTAATTTTTACTGGAAAATCAGGATGAAACTCAGAGTATTTTATTTTATTTTATTTTATTTATCTATTTATTTATTTACTTTTTTGAGAGGGCATCTCTCATATTTATTGATCAAATGGTTGTTAACAACAATAAAATTCTGTATAGGGGGGTCAATGCTCAATGTACAATCATTAATCCATCTCAAGCCTAATTCTCATCAGTCTCCAATCTTCTGAAGCATAACGAACAAGTTCTTACATGGTGAACGAATTCTAACATAGTGAATAAATTCTTACATGGTGAACAGTACAAGGGCATTCATCACAGAAACTTTCGGTTTTGATCACGCATTATGAACTATAAACAATCAGGTCAAATATGAATACTCGTTTGATTTTTATACTTGATTTATATGTGGATCCCACATTTCTCCCTTTATTATTATTATTATTTTTATTTTTAATAAAATGCTGAAGTGGTAGGTAGATGCAAGATAAAGGTAGAAAACATAGTTTAGTGCTGTAAGAGGGCAAATGTAGATGATCAGGTGTGTGCCTATGGACTAAGTATTAATCCAAGCTAGACAAGGGCAGCAAAAAATCCACGGATGCAGAAGATTTCTCTCAAAACAGGGGGGGTGAGGTTCTGAGCCTCACCTCTGTTGATCCCCAAATTCTCACCTGATGGCCCCCCTGTGACTGTGCCTGTCTTAGGTTGTTCCTCCGTTGAGGAATCTTACCCGTCTCTGGCTAACCAGTCATCTTACGGGGCCATACAGGGAAATGTAAAGTTGGTAAGTGAGAGAGAAGCCATATTGTTTGAAAAGGTTAGCTTTTTACTTCTTTTCAGATTTAAGCCCTGTGGCTTCTATGCCCAGCACTTGTCTCGAGGTATCTTTACCACCTGGAGGAATTATGATATTTGGTAAATTCGATATGAGGCACGAATTCTATTGAAGGGTTGTAATTAGGAAGGAAGAAGAAAAGCTATAGAGGTAGCATATGGAAGAAAACATGGGAGGATTGATTATTTCTTTGACATATCTTCTTGTAGAGTACCTTAAGCATGTATAGGTTTTAAACTACTAACTACCTTACATTCACATATTAACATAATAGGAATATGGTGACATAAACAAAGCAAATCTATAATTACCATCCATCTCCAGTGAAGCCAAGAAAACCATTTAGGCACCCTGCATTTGTGAAAATTTGTCTATGATATGATGAATATTGTCCAACTGTACTTGAACAGTCTGAGAGAAATCAGACAAATTAAAGCAACCCATTTCTGGGATCTGTTCACATCCCATATGTTCTTTTAACCGTAGATAGTCTATAGTCATGAGATTTTGGAGTGCTACAACTTGCACCCCTCCCAACTCCTGGTTGAGTTCCAACAGTACAGATCCGGTCAAATTTGTTGTCTCACTGTATGCACATGCCAGCCTAGACATCTCCCTCCTCATTCCAATGGCAAGTCCAGGAAACGGTGGGCTGGATGCAGCCACAACCACAGCATCGTCCAGATCCCTGTGGAGGCTTTTTGATGATCATCCTCCTGCACAAGTCCTCCAGAGAGTGCTGATGCTGGAAGCTCCTCCTCATATCGTATCTTAGTTCATTTTCTGGGTATCCAAGCTAGGCCTTGATCTTCTGCATAGAAACAAACAGACCCTTTGCCCACACTTTGACATGCCCTCTGTACCACTGTGTAGAACTCACTGGAGGTCAGCACACAGTAACTGCTTTTTTTTTTTTTTTTTATTAAGAGAAAGGAATATTATCAGAAAAGAGTACCTCCATAGCTGATCATCTGACACCCTTTAAGTGATCAACATTAAGGATATTTAAAGCATGCGTTGATCTTTGATTTACCAATAGTTTTATTGTATCAAGGAGTAATCCCCCTTTGGAGTATTTTATTTTACAAAACAACATATTTCCTAGCCCTGTCTGCCGAGAAAACCTTCAAGTAACCAACCAACCTATGGCATCCAGACTATGGTTCCCACTAAAAGGAACCAGGCTTCCTTGAGGAAAGGGTTGGTTCCAGATCCACAGTTGGAAATGTCCAATGATGGACATGGACATATTGTCATACCAGAAAGCAAGAAGCATTCATGTCAAAAGGACCCAGGAGGCAATCTGAAGGTGCTCTCACTGGCCAAAGAAGGGACAATTTGATCATTAATAAAAAGAACTGTAATGGACTTAAAAAACAATGAAATACGTTAAAATTCATGTTGTTAATAATTTTTTTTAAGTAAAGAAAAAAATCACTCACCATCTTTAGAGATATTAAGGACCCTCCCAAGAGTTATAAATAAACGGAAATGAAGAATCACTCAATTTAACCTTTTATCCCAGTATGAACTATACCTCTGGGTAACAAAGTAATTGGTAAAGAGAAATTTCTCTATATAAGTATTATAGCTAATAAATGAAGAAGGAATGATGAATTAGAGTAGCAACATCTTGCAAACCCCAGATTGAATAACAGATCTATGCAAATTATAACACCACAAAGAAAAAAAAACAATCAGACATTGTGGTGTTGGAAACTACCCTCTATGAAATATTCTTTCAACAAAAATGAACCTAGGGGTGAGGGGCCAAGATGGCGGCATGAGTAGTTCAGCAGAAATCTCCTCCCAAAAACATATATATTTTGGAAAATACAACAAATACAACTATTCCTAAAAGAGACACCAGTAGATACAGTACAACAGCCAGGCTACATCTACATCTGTGAGACCTCAGCATCACACGAAGGGGGTAAGTTACAAGCCACGGCCCAGCAGGACCTGAACGCCCCTCTATCCCAGACCATGGCAGGAAGAAAGGAGTCAGAGTGGGGAGAGAGTGAAAGTCCAGGACTGCTAAACAACCAGCTCTAGAAATCTGCACCAGGAGCACAGACACACGGTGCACCGGGTGCTGCATATTAGATAAACGGAAAAGCAAAAGCTGTGGGCACATCATCACAACTGGCGCCCCTGAGACAAAAGAAAAGTGAGTACTTTCTGCAAGTCTTAAAGGGACAGGGACCTCACAGCTGGACGAAGTTGTCCTGACACACCCACCCAAGCACCTGGGAATCCAGGGAACTCTAGGTGAACTAACCCCCTAGGCGGCAGCACAGCTCTGAAGCCCCTCATGGCAATAAGCAGCCTGCCAGTTATTCCCCCAACCTCGCAGACCCTGACACACCGGCTCAGTAGTGGGAGAGCAACAGTGCGCGCCGGGTGAGGCAGCGCCAAAGGGATTGGGAGTAGCCTGTGTAAGCCCGCGGCAGCGGCGGCTGAGCAGCCTGGGGAAGGCCCGCGTGGACGGCAGCGGTGGTGGTGACAGAGCAGCCCACGCAAGCCCGCGATGGCGGCACCTGAGCAGCCCAAGACCAGCACACATGGGCTGGCAGTGGTGGTGACAGAGCGGCCCGCACAAGCCTGCCACACCAGAAGGGGCCGGGAGCAGCCTGTGCAAGCCCGCAGCAGCAGCACCAGAGTGGATGGAAGCGGCCTGCGCGAGCCCGCAGCAGCAGAGACTGAGCGGCCCAGGAGAGGCCTGCACGTGCGGGGGTGGTGCCAGAGGGGACCAGGTGCATCCCATGGGAGCCGGAGGCAGGGGAGCAGCCCATGAGCAGCCGCACCCTGAGCAGCTGCTGAGCCTGGCACACAGCTGCCCGGGCCAGACCCAAAGGCAGTTGTCAGCACAGAGCTGCCCGGCAGGGGCACTGCTTTTGCAGGAGAGCGCACCCGGCATGCCTGCCACTCTCCACAGGGCTCTGCGCTACTCTGACAGAGACCCTGCCCAAAGTAGCTTAGGGGATTAACCTGGAAGCTGCTCCAGGAGTGCGGGTAACCAACACAGGCAGCGGAGAAGGGCAAGGTGATGAGCAAACAGAAAAGGACTTTGTTCTCCCAGTTGACACATGTGCTACCGGCCTACAGCTACCTCTATCACCATGAAAAGGCAGAAGAATTTAGCCCAGTCCAAAATAGTCCAGACAACCCCTGAGAGAGGGCTGGGGGAGATAGACCTAGCCAATCTCCCTGAAAAAGAATTCAAAATAAAGGTCATAACCATGCTGATGGAGCCACAGAGAAATATGCAAGAGCTAAGGGATGAAGTCTTGAAGGAAATTACAGAAATGAAACAATCTCTGGCAGGACTTAAGAGCAGAGTGGATGAGGTGCAAGAGGCCATTAATGGAATAGAAACCAGAGAACAGGAATGGAGAGAATCTGACACAGAGAGGGATAAAAGAATCTCCAGGAATGAAAGAATATTAAGAGAACTGTGTGACCAATCCAAATGGAACGATATTCGCATTATAGGGGTACCAGAAGAAGAAGAGAGAGAAAAAGGGATAGAAAGTGTCTTTGAAGAAATAATTGCTGCAAACTTCCCCAAACTGGGGAGGAAATAATCGCTCAGACCACGGAAGCACACAGAAATCCCAAAGGAAGGGACCCAAAGACGACAAGACCAAGACACATAATAATTAAAATGGCAAAGATCAAGGACAAGGAAAGAGTATTAAAGTCAGCTAGAAAGAGGAAAAAGGTCACCCACAAAGGAAAACCCATCAGGTTATCATCAGACTTCTCAACAAAAACCTTACAGGCCAGAAGAGAATGGCATGATATATTTAATGCAATGAAACAGAAGGGCCTTGAACCAAGAATACTGTATCCAGCATGATTAACATTTAAATATGAAGGAGGGGTTAAACAATTCCCAGACAAGCAAAAGTTGAGGGAATATGCCTCCCACAAACCACCTCTACAGGGTATTTCAGAGGGACTGCTCTAGATGGGAGCACTCCTAAGGCTAAAAAGATGTCACCAGAGAAAATAAAATCACAGCAAAGAAAGAAGACCAACAAAAGACTAACTTAAGGCAAAAAATATATCAACTACCCACAAAAGCAGTCAAAGGAAACACAAAAGAACACAGAACAAAACACCCAACATATAAAGAACGGAGGAGGAGGAATAAGAAGGGAGAGAAATAAAGAATGACCAGACAGTGTTTATAAAAGCGCGATAAGCAAGTTAAGTTAGACAGTCAGATAGCAAAGAAGCTAACCTTGAGCCTTTGGTAACCACGAATCTAAAGCCTGCAATGGCAATAAGTACATATCTTTCAATAATCACCCTAAATGTAAATGGACTGAATGCACCAATCAAAAGACACAGAGTAATAGAATGGATGAAAAAGCAAGACCCATCTATACACTGCTTACAAGAGACTCACCTCAAACCCAAAGACATGCACAGACTAAAAGTCACGGGATGGAAAAAGACATTTCATGCAAACAACAGGGAGAAAAAGGTAGGTATTGCAGTACCAGTACAGACAAAATAGACTTCAAAACAACGAAAGTAACAAGGGATAAAGAAGGACATTACATAATGATAAAGGGCTCAGTCCAACAAAAGGATATAACCATTATAAATATATATGCACCCAACACAGGAGAACCGACATATGTGAAACAAATACTAACAGAATTAAAGGAGGAAACAGAATGCAATGCATTCATTTTGGGAGATTTCAACACACCACTGACTCCAAAGGATAGATTCACAAAACAGAAAATAAGTAAGGACACAGAGACACTCACTGAACAGCAAACTAGAACAGAAGGACCTAACAGACATCTATAGAACTCTACATTCAAAAGCAACAGGATACACGTTCTTCTCAAGTGCACAAGGAACATTCTCCAGAATAGACCACATACTATGCCACAAAAAGACCCTCAATAAATTAAAAAAGATTGAAATCCTACCAACCAACTTTTCAGACCACAAAGGTACAAAACTAGAAATAAATTGCACAAAGAAAGCAAAAAGGCTCACAAACGCATAGAGGCTTAACAACATGCTCCTAAGTAATCAATTGATCAATGACCAAATTAAAATGGAGATCCAGCAATATATGGAAACAAATGACAACAACAACACAAAGCCCCAACTTCTGTGGGACACAGCGAAAGCAGTCTTAAGGGGAAAGTATATAGTAATCCAGGCATATTTAAAAAAGGAAGAACAGTCTCAAATGAATAGTCTAATGTCACAATTTTTGAAATTGGAAAATGAAGAACAAATGAGGCCTAAGGTCAGCAGAAGGAGGGACATAATAAAGATCAGAGAAGAAATAAATAAAATTGAGAAGAAAAAAACAATAGAAAAAATCAATAAAATCAAAAGCTGGTTCTTTGAGTAAATAAACAAAATAGATAAGCCTCTAGCCAGATTATTAAAAGAAAAAAAAGAATCAACACACATCAACAGAATCAGAAACAAGAAAGAAAAAATCATGATGGACCCGACAGAAATACAAAGAATTATTAGAAAATACTATGAAAACATATATGCTAACATGCTGGAAAATCTAGAAGAAATGGACAACTTCCTAGAAAAATACAACCTTCCAAGACTGACCAAGAAAGAAACACAAAATCTAAACAAACCAATTATCAGCAATGAAATTGAAGCGGTAATCAAAAAACTACCCAAGAGTAAAACCCCTGGACCAGATGGATTTGCCTCGGAATTTTATCAGACATACAGAGAAGACATAATACCCATTTCTCCTTAAAGTTTTCCAAAAAATAGAAGAGGAGGGAATACTCCCAAACTCATTCTATGAAGCCAAAATCACCCTAATACCAAAACCAGGCAAAGACCCCCACCAAAAAAGAACTCTACAGACCAATATCCCGATGAACGTAGATGCAAAAATACTCAACAAAATATTAGGAAACTGAATTCAAAAATACATCAAAAGGATCATCCACCATGACCAAGTGGGATTCATCCCAGGGATGACAGGATGGTACAACATTCAAAAATCCATCAACATCATCCACCATATAAACAAAAAGAAGGACAGAAACCACATGATCATCTGCATAGATGCTGAAAAAGCATTCGACAAAATTCAACATCCATTATGATAAAAACTCCCAACACAATGGATATAGAGGACAAGTACCTCAACATAATAAAGGCCATATATGATAAACCCACAGCCAACATCATACTGAACAGCAAGAAACTGAAAGCTTTTCCTCTGTGATCGGGAACAAGACAGGGATGCCCACTCTCCCCACTGTTATTCAACATATTACTGGAGGTCCTAGCCATGGCAATTAGACAACACAAAGATATACAAGGAATCCAAATTCGTAAAGATGAAGTTAAACTGTCTCTATTTGCAGATGACATGATATTGTAAAGACTCCACTCCAAAACTACTAGAACTGATACTGGAATACAGCAAAGTTGCAGGATACAAAATTAAAACACATAAATTTGTGGCTTTCCTATACACTAACAATGAATCAATAGAAAGAGAAATCAGGAAAACAATTCCCATTCACCATTGCATCAAAAAGAATAAAATACCTAGGAATAAACCTAATTAAGGAAGTGAAAGACTATACCCTGAAAACTGTAAGACACACTTAAGAGAAATTAAAGAGGTCACTAACAAATGGAAACTCATTCCATGCTCTTGGCTAGGAAGAATTAATGTTATTAAAATGGCCATCCTACCCAAAGCAATATACAGATTCAATGCAATCCCTATCAAATTACCAACAGTATTCTTCAATGAACTGGAACAAATAGTTCTAAAATTCGTATCGAAACACCAAAGACCCTGAATAGCCAAAGCAACCCTGAGAAGGAAGAATAAAGTAGGGGGGATCTTGCTCCCCAACTTCAAGCTCTACTACAAAGCCACAGTAATCAAGACAATTTGGTACTGGCACAAGAACAGAGCCACAGACCAGAGGAATGGAATAGAGACTCCAGACATTAACCCAAACAAATATGGTCAATTAGTATTTGATAAAGGAGCCATAGACATACAATGGCGAAATGACAGTCCCTTCAAGAGATGGTGCTGGCAAAACTGGACAGCTACATGTAAGAGAATGAAACTGGATCATTCTCTAACCCCATACATAAAAGTAAATTCTAAATGGATCAAAGACCTGAATGTAAGTCATGAAACCATAAAACTCTTAGAAACATAGGCAAAAATCTCTTGGACATAAACATGAGCGACTTCTTCATGAACATATCTCCCCGGGCAAGGAAAACAACAGCAAAAATGAACAAGTGGGACTATATCAAGCTGAAAACCTTCTGTACAGCAAAGGACACCATCAATAGAACAAAAAGGCATCCTACAGTATGGGAGAATATGTTCATAAATGACATATCCAATAAGGAGTTGACATCCAAAGTATATAAAGAGCTCATGCACCTCAACAAACAAAAAGCAAATAATCCAATTAAAAAATGGGCAGAGAAGCTGCAAAGACAGTTCTGTAAAGAAGAAATTCAGATGGCCGACACATGAAAAGATGCTCCACATTGCTAATCATCAGAGAAATGCAAATTAAAACCACAATGAGATATCACCTCACACCAGTAAGGATCACCACCATCCAAAAGACAAACAAAAAATGTTGGCGAGGTTGCAGAGAAAGGGGAACCCTCCTACACTGCTGGTGGGAATGTAAATTAGTTCAAACATTGTGAAAAGCAGTACAGAGATTCCTCAAAATGCTCAAAATAGAAATACCATTTGACCCTGGAATTCCACTTCTAGAAATTTACCCTAAGAATGCAGCAGCCCAGTTTGAAAAAGACAGATGCACCCCTATGTTTATCACAGCACTACTTACAGTTGCCAAGAAGTAGAAGCAACCTAAGTGTCCATCAGTAGATGAATGGATAAAGAAGATGTGGTACATATACACAATGGAATATTATTCAGCCATAAAAAGAATACAAATCCTACCATTTGCAACAACATGGATGGAGCTAGAGGGTATTATGCTCAGTGAAATAAGCCAGGCGGAGAGAGACAAGTACCAAATGATTTCACTCATATGTGGAGTATAAGAACAAAGATAAACTGAAGGAACAAAACAGCAGCACAATCACAGAACCCAAGAATGGACTAACAGTTACCAAAGGGAAAGGGACTGAGGAGGATGGGTGGGAAGGGAGGGATAGGGCGGGGAAAAAGAAAGGGGGCATTTCGATTAGCATGTGTAGATCCTGATTCAAACAAATCACAGGGAGGGCTGTACAACACAGAGAAGACGAATAGGGATTCTGCAGCATCTTCCTACACTGATGGACAGTGACTGTAATGGGATTTTGGGGGCAGACTTGGTGAAGGGGGAGCCTAGTAAACATAATGTTCTTCATGTAATTGTACATTAATGATACATAAATAAATAAATAATAAATAAATAAATAAATAAATAAATAACGAATTCACTGAATGAAAGTGAAAAAAAAAAGAAGAGAAGTGAAACTAAATAAAAGCAAACCTCTAAAAGTAACATGCAGTTCACAGGAAACAAGATGTGGAGTCAAGGAGAATAACATAAATGACATCACTGGGATGCATCCAGCAAAATTCATAGCATGAGCAGCTCTACAAGATAAATAACAGGACTTCTTCAGCAAATATATTTCAAGAACAAAGAAAATAAATAAGGGGAACTTATAGATTAAAATACAGTAAAGAAAACATATCCTTTGTAATGTATGGATGGATTTTGTTTAGATCCTGACTCAAACAAATCAAGTTAAAAAAAAAGGATCAAATAACTTTGGGTTGACAGTGGTATTGTAGCTAACACTGAGAAAACAGCTCTTTCAGTGAAAGTACTAAATATTTAGATAGAATGATATGACAGCTAGAATTTGCTCAAAGATGCAGTTGGAAAGGGCATATAACAAAAGAGGCTGTGAGTAGATGCCAGCTGGTGGACAGACACACAGTCATTCATTGAACTATTCCCCTACTTTTGTGTATATCTGACATTTCCATAATTAAGTTTTGAAGGTGTGATGAATGACTGTATATCTATTTGCCTTAAATTAATAATAAAATGTTCGTTCATAGTATATACACTTTCCTACAGTTCTTTCAGTATAAATGGCAATACTGTACTCTTTGAACTGTCTGTCCTCTAGGGTGCATGTCCTGTATGTCTCTAAATTTTAAATGAAAAGCACAGAGCCTGCCACATAAGAGGTGCTCAATAAATGTTAAGTGAACAAATTCTGTTTGCTATACCTCTCCCCTTCTCTGGTAAACCCTCCAACAACTCTCACATTAACAAAGGGCATACTGCCCCATAGGCTGGTTCCATGTACTTTACATATACTAACTAAATCAATCCTCACAACCCTATGAGGCAGATCCAACTATGTGCATTTTACCCAGGGGAAACTGAGGCACAGAGAAGCGAACTGGCATGCTCAGGGTCCCTCAGCTGGTGAAGGCCAGCCCAGATGGCCAGCAGCAAGCCTAGCCCCAGAGTCTGCTCTGAATCAGAGGGCTGTGAAGACTGTGCCTGCCATTCTTATTTCCTCATTTAGCAGGGCTGTTTCCAGCCCTCTGACTTTATGTTCTTTATCTTAGGGCTCTTAAAAACAACAAATGACATGAGAAATGTGGAAAATGTTTTGCAATCTGTACAGTGATATACAGATAGTTAAATGTATAGCAGCCACAAACATGCTATGAGTTTTTGTTCAACTTTGTATTATAAAACACAGTATAATAGATTTTTAGGAAATAAAATCATCCCTAAGGCCATTTCTTTTATTACTGATTCATATACATAAATTTGTAACTGGAAATGCTCTTATGGATACTGATACTTCAATAAACATGAACCTGAAATCTTTGAGATTAAGACCTCCAAAAATATGACTGGATATTTGCATTTCCTTCTTGGCTAGAATCCCTGAAACAAAAATTCCAAGTGTGTATTACACTTGTCATGGTTTTCACACAAGAATAAAAAGTATAGGAATTTCTAAGTCACCAAACTTATTTCTGTAAGATGATACAACAGTTTTCCAGGTTAGAGAGCCTTTATTTTTTTCAACCTTCATGGTCCCAAGAAGAATTTCAAACAACCTTAAAAAAAAGGATACACACTAGACATGTCATCATGGCACCCAGACCAGGGAGACACCACAGGCAGTCAGGTTATGATCACGTGGGCTTTCCTTTCCCCACACAGTCAGTCATCAGACCCAAGGTCAACCAATACACTGGTTGGGGAGAGGCTCGTCAGGTGAGCTGACATGTGGAATCTGGACACACAGGTCCAGAATCCATATCGGAATTAGACAGTTTACAAAGGGAGTTGAAGCTCAAAGTTATACATACAGCAAAGAAAGATCCTCAAAGACTGACAAGTGAGACCAAAGTCAGAAGGACCTAAGAATCATGAACAGAAGATATGAAATAGAGAAAAGATACCATGGAGGATGAAGACACCTCTGGCTTTAAGGGAAAAATGGAGCAGATGATGAAGAAAACAGCAGATCCAATAAGCTAGTAAGTGTTATCTGGCCCTTAGAATTATGTCAGATACTGACAGCCATTCAGCCACAGTTTCTTTGTGGCCTTAAAATAAGCACTCTTTTTTTTTTTTTTTTTTTGAGAGGGCATCTCTCATATTTATTGATCAAATGGTTGTTAACAACAATAAAATTCAGTATAGGGGGGTCAATGCTCAATGTACAATCATTAATCCATCTCAAGCCTAATTCTCGTCAGTCTCCAATCTTCTGAAGCATAACGAACAAGTTCTTACATGGTGAACGAATTCTTACATAGTGAATAAATTCTTACATGGTGAACAGTACAAGGGCATTCATCACAGAAACTTTCGGTTTTGATCATGCATTATGACCTATAAACAATCAGGTCAAATATGAATATTCGTTTGATTTTTGTACTTGATTTATATGTTGATCCCACATTTCTCCTATTATTATTATTATTTTTATTTTTAATAAAATGCTGAAGTGGTAGGTAGATGCAAGATAAAGGTAGAAAACATAGTTTAGTGCTGTAAGAGGGCCAATGTAGATGATCAGATGATCAGGTGTGTGCCTATGGACTAAGTATTAATCCAGGCTAGACAAGGGCAGCAAGACATCCACGGATGCAGAAGATTTCTCTCAAAGCAGGGGGGGTGAGGTTCTGAGCCTCACCTCTGTGGATCCCCAAATTCTCACCTGATGGCCCCCCTGCGACTGTGCCTGTCTTAGGTTGTTCCTCCCTTGAGGAATCTTACCCGTCTCTGGCTAACCAGTCACCTTCCGGGGCCATACAGGGAAATGTAAAGTTGGTAAGTGAGAGAGAAGCCATATTGTTTACAAAGGTTAGCTTTTTACTTCTTTGCAGATTTATGCCCTGTGGATAAGCACTCTTTTTTTAAAGAACACTTAGGTCATTTTCTGTTTTATAAAATAAAAAAGAACCTCATATACAATACAACAATAAGATATATTTAAATATGCAAGGGAAATGTGGCAAGGAGAAAAAGAAAAAGCTAACGTAGTCTCTTCCCAGTTCTTCATGTCTTCTGAACATATAGGAAAGAATTTCAATTCTCTCTAATAGCAGGCCATTTGTCCAGCTCATTCAAAAATGGTAATGTTAGGCAGGAAAACAGATATGAATGGGGTGGCAAGAAAATAAGGCCAGTAAACCCACTAGAAGGGACTCAAAGAGTTAACCAGTTAAAAATAAAAAGCTCAAAGACCAGGAGCAACTTGGCCTAAAAGTTTGAATACTCCCCAGACAAAGAGAAGTACCTCAACATAGTCTATGTTTTCACTGTGTCAATTAGAACATACCATTGTAAGATTTACTTTAGCACCTGCTAAAAGGCCCAGATTATTCAGGAAGAATTCTTAAATCTTAAAGCTAACTTTGCATTTTAATCAAATGGACAGTAGCTCAGCCCACATTGGAGGTAAGGCAGACAGTCTTGATTAATATGCTTCCAGGCAGAAGCTGATATCCTGGAAAGGAATCAGAGGAGTATATTTCTTTGTTAAATTAAAAAAAAGAAACTTAATGTCTTATCAAAGATGAACATTCTGGGACAGTTTGGCTAGTCTGCACCTGGCCCTTTGTTGCTTTTCTGAAAATTCTCAACCTCCTATAAAACCCCAGACCCTGAACCTTTCAGTGTGCTCCTCTCTCTGAGGTTGCCTGCACTTCTAAGTGCATTGACTTTCTCTATTTCAATAAAACTTAAACCCTTCAAGGCACCTCTCCTTCCTGAGGTCACCTGGTGCACTTTTTCTCTTTAAGTAACTTCAAATGAAACTTACTCTGCTTCACTACTGTGTCTCTGCCTTTCAATTCTTTGTTGCAGCAGGGACAAGAACCGAGGAAAATACACAACGCTTCCCCCAACAGTAACAACTAAAGAAAATGTTGAAAAAAAAAGAGCATCAAAATTTCATCTTTTATGTATTTAAATATTTTACTGTAGGTTACTCTTTTCATTAGACAAGAGTTTTACTTATGATCAGACAAGACCCTTACTCTATATAGACTGACAGTACAGGCTTAACTTTAACATCTTACTAAGAGTTATAAGACACAGTCTGGTTCAATTACTTGTGATTTCAATTCCATGCTGCTTAATTTCATTATCAATCATAATGTCATTTCTATCAGGAAAGCTTAAATTACATTAATGAGCTATTTAAACATTGATACATTCTAGTATGTGAAGACGGTCTTCACTCTTGGTATCACCAGTGGTTAATTCATAATTTAAAAACCGATATATCAAGAGAATAAGAAGACAAGCTGTTAAGAGGAAAATAGATATGAGTGGGGAGGAAAGAGAACAAGATCAGTAAAGTCCCCTGTGCGTCAAATTGTAACATTTCCAGAATATCTCACCTGACTTTAGTACATCTGCATATCAGTAGGTGTTCAGAGGGGGAAAGAAGTATGGCTTTAGCACATCATTCCTCAGGGGTGGAGGAATCTCTATATCAATGGGTAATTACCTGGGTAAAGAGGGCTTATTTGTACCTGAGAGGTGAGAAGGGAGAGAGGGCCTGTTTTTTGCTTCTGTTTGAGCAGGAAAGAGAGAAGGGCCCAGACTGCAGCTTGTAAGCAATAAACGCATTTAAACTTTATTTCTGCCTTTGACTGATTTCAGTTTTTAGAGGTATTTTGCCCCAGGATTTCCTCTCCCCGGATTTGCAACCCCTAGAAAGGATTCAGCTAACCAGTTAAAACTAGAAATCCATAAAAGACTGACTCAGAGTTAATGAGTTAATCAGTTAAAGCTCAAAAGGTCAAGAGCAACTTGGCCTTGAATGTTTGAATATTCCCCAGATAAGGAGAAGTATCTGAGCACAGCCCGTCTTCATTGTGTCAATTAAATCATTGTAAGATTTACTCCAGCCTGCTAAATGGCCTATCTATGAACAGCATAATACAGACAGAGAGATTCCACCTTAAAGCCAACCTTGCATTTTGAAAAAACCCAAGAAGATTAAGAATAAAGATTCTTAACATACTCTTTAGCAAACAACAAATAGCTCTGGGCACCTTGGAGGAAAGGCATACAGTCTTGACTGATATGCTCCCAAACCAGGAAGCTGCTATCCTGGGAGGGGACCAAAGCAGTAAATTTCTTGTGCTAAGCTAATTTTGCAGAAATACCTAAAGAACTGATAAGAAACTTAATGTCTCATCAAAAATACTTGAGACCATTTAACAAGTCCACACCCCTAGCCCTTTGTCACATTTCTGAAAAATCCTTAAAAGGGAGAACCCCCAACCTTTCAGTGCACTCTTCTCTCTGGGGTTGCCCGCACTTTCTAAATAACTTTAAATAAAACTTCTACTCTGTTTCACTACTATGTCTCTGCCCTTCAATTCTTTGTCGCAGCGGGGACAAGAACCGAGGAAAAAAACACAACGCCTCTCCCCCAATAAAGCCATGCACTGCGAGAAAATATTTGCAAAAGACACATTTGATAAAGGGCTGTTGTCCAAACTATACAAAGAATTCTGAAAATTCAACAGTAAGAAAACAACCTGATTAAAATATGGGCCTAAGACCTCAACAGACACCTGTAAGTCCGGGGAAAGGAAATCCCAGGGCAAAATACCTCTAAAAACCAAAATCAGTCAAAGGGAGAAATAAAGTTTAAAATATGTTTATTGCTTACAAACTGCAGTCCAGGGCCATTTCTCTCTTTTCTGCTCCAGCAGAAGCAAAACCGGCCCTGCCCCTCACCTCTCAGGTACAGATAAGCCCTCTGTTGCCAGGTAATTATCCACTGACATAGAGATAAACTTCTCTCCACCCATGAGGAATGATGCAAATGTACTAAAGCCATACTTCTTTCTACCTCTGAACGCCTATTGACAAGCAGGTGTACTAAAGCCAGGAGAGATATTCTGGAAATATTAAAATTTTACCCACACACCTCAGCAAAGACGAAACAAAGATGTCAAATAAGCATATGAAAAGATATTCCATATCATATGTCATCAGGAAACTGCAAATTAAAACAACAATGGGATACCACTCTACACCTATTAGAATGGCCACAGTTCAGAACTTTGACAACAGCAAATGTTGGTGAGGATATAGAACAACAGGAACCCTCCATCATTGCTGGTGGAAATACAAAATGGTACAGCCACTTTGCAAGACAGTTTGGTGTTGGGAGCCGGGGCTATGTCCCTTCCCCCACGTCTGAACGCAGCATGGGAAAGCACAAGCTTGAGAGCAACCTGTGCAGTCCTTGGAAGTTATCTGCTCACAAAAACATATCTTGTCCTTGAAGATGAGCCAAGACTCCTCACTCTGAAAATAGGGAGACCTTGAGGATGTGTGAAAACACCTCCCCGCCAGCGCCACCTAAGGTCCAATTATCTCCTGACCCACCCCTTACTTGCTACTTGTATAAATTGAGCCTGTAAACAATAAACTTCGCCAGCTTGATCAGACATCCTGTCTTGCTGGTCATTCTTTGTGTCTCTTGCTTGTCTCATTTCTGCAGGCATCTCCGGCACACTCCACGTTCGTCCCGCGGGCCAGGACAACTGGCGCCCAACATGGGGCCCTGGGACTCCTGCTGAAATGTCTGCTCGGAAGCCCTGGCCAGGCATTCTTCTGAGTCATCACACGGGTATTGACCTGATGTGGACTCTGCGTTGAGGATCACTGTGGATCACCCGTCCGTAATACAGATCCCGGAGAGGTGAGTAGACGCATCACCCAAGCAAGCATCTTAAATACCTCTTGTGAGTTCTCAATGATCCCCTCCCTCTAGTTTGCTGCCGTGATTTATTCCTTGTTTTGTCCTCTGGTTGTTCCTCTCTGAAAACCTTGTGCTTACTTTGGGCTAATGGTCGTTCACCTCTAGGGCCTGCACAAGGGACTCTGACTACAGAGTCCCTGCCTTAGAGGGTCCGAGCAAGCGGATTATACTTGCCGACTGTCCTATGTAAGCAAGGGCTCGCCTGAGCTGATGAGAGTGCCTCCAGTAGTTCAGAACATTGGCGTGGTTGCGGCTGCATTAGTATAATTCCAAGTTACATAGAGTTGAAATCCCAGCCGTCCTAATGGGCAACTCACTGAACTCCCACGAGGTATTTCTTAGCGGACTCAGGGAGTCCCTCAGGACACGAGGAGTAAGGGTTAAAAGAAAAGATCTTAGACAATTTTTTCCTTTATTCATGAGACTTGCCCCTAGTTTCCCCTCGAAGGCACTACCAATCATAAATGTTGGAAAAGAGTTGGTGATGCCCTCCAAGACTTTTATCAGACCTTTGGCCCTGAAAAAGTCCCTGTTTCAGCATTTTCTTACTAGAACCTTATTCACGACATACTTGAGGTTCATTCTCAAGATCCTGACATTAAAGATATAATTAAAACAGGAGAAATAGCCCTTAAGGAAAACTCCCGACCACCCTCTGCCTGTCCTTCAGTAGCAGTAGATATCCCTGAAGACCCCACCACTCCTATTAAAGAATCTCCTAAACCTCAACCTAATATAAAATCTCCAGACACGCACGATAAACCTGATCCTCCTAAAATCCCAAATATCTATCCTTCACTCACGTCTTTAAAACACCAAACAAATCATTTAAACATAAACAATGAAGAGTCCTTAGAAGAACAAGCCGTCCACTATCATGCAAATGAAGACCCCTGGCACCTTACGGCGCCAGCCCTTTATAGTGCCTCTAATAAAAGCTTCAGACCCCCTCCATATAAACCTATTTCCCCTCTACGTGCTCCTATATTTCAAATCCCTGATCTAGAGTCATCTCACAAATTCCCCCTTTCAATTGACCCCATCCGACAAGCAAAAATTTCTCTAACCAAAGAAGTTTCTTCACTTAAAGACATTTTGCAACAAAAACGTGAACATGTTCAGCTCATTAAAGAGATTAAACCCCATGCAGACTCCCTCACTCCCCAACAAACCCATAAAGTGAAACCTAAAAGCCCAATCCTAGCCTTCCCAATCACTCGTGGTCACCCGCTCACCCGCGGTCGCCACCCAGAAACCCCCCCGAAGTCAGAGAGTAGAGCGAGGACGAGAACGCCCCAGACTCCCAAGACCCAGATATTCCAAACCAAGAACAGAGTTCTGAGGGAGAGCCCACAGACAATGAAGAGTCTGGTGATCGTATAGAAAAACCAGCTAAAGCCCAGAAATACTGCCGCCTTAACCTTAAACACTTAAAAGACTTAAAAACAGCTGTTACAGGGATCCAGTCTCACCTACCTAACACCCCCCCCCAAAACTGTTTGCCCTTGATGCCGGCGCGGTTTACATTGGGCTAAAGAATGCCGTTCTAAGACAACTATTGAAGGCACACCCCTCCTCAGCAGCCCCAGGGAAGCCAAACAAGCTTGTGACTCAGATCAGGGCTCTAGTAGCGAAAAGTCACACAGTCCCTGCATTTATCAGACAGGCAGGGGCCTCTTGAGGAATGACAATAGCTCAGGCAGTAAAAACTAGGAAAACTAACTGAGAGCAATTCGATCCCTAAACTCTAAAAAGAAGTATCTTATCTTCTGCACACAAACCTGGCCCCAGTACAAACTCTGATTAGAGAGGCTTGGCCCCTGAAAGAAGTATGCAATATAATGTTATGCAGCTAAATATATTTTGCCACAAGGGAAGAGGATAGTCAAGAGTTCCATGAACTGCTACAATGTAGAGCTAGTTTTCTGAATTCTTTTAGTGAATATCTATTCTATTTATTAAGTTCATCACTGTCTTTGAGAATTGAGAAGTCTTAAACTAAACTCCCTGAGATAGAAGAAATTTATCTTCTGCAATACAGCCTGGCTTTAAATGACTGGAGCTAGAATTGTACTTGCATTTCATTTCCAGCCCCCTAGACACACATGGTCCCTATCAGTTCAGAGCCTTCATTGGCCCTGTTAGTCTGGGGCTGTCTAAACCTTAACCCAGTTATGTAAACTGCTTGCCTGTAGAGTGTATTCTTGAAAACTGAAGTACTTTTCATCAAATAAACTAAGAAGAAAGAAGACCATTGAGTATTAGAAACTCAAATCCTTATGTCAGTTTGTCTGTGTATATGTATTTGTATGAAGAGTGTTACTAACTGTAGTCATTATGTCTCAGTCTGTATGTTCGTGTGTCTAAGTGTGTAAAAAATATATATATTTTCTACCTCCAGAGGGTATTAATAAAATTGATTTAAAAACATGCGCTTGTGAAAATTGGGCATTCTAAAACTTCCAGAAAATCTAATTAAAAAATATTATGCATTAATGCTAATTTAAGCTTAACTGAAATGGACATGTCTTTATAGTTATTAGCTGCCAAAGTTTACTTAAAGTCATTTAAGTTGATGTTACCTGTTAAATATTCCAAGAAAATACTTAAAGAAAGGCTTGACTTTGATGTGTGGTGAAAGTTTTATAAGTAATTTAGCATAGTTGCTAAAAATAAGTAAACAAGTGTAGCAAATAAACCTTTTAATAATAATACTGTATTAATCTATAACAATGTATATATCATATATCTGCAAACAGCCTGAGAATTTTTGTGGTAACCAAAATTCTTAAAGTTTGCCAAGTTATTTAAGAAAATAAGATCTTAATATTAAAAAGACTAAGCTAAGTGTTGTTAACAACTATGTAACCTTCTGCATTCGCTTTTAAACTTTCTTATTATCATTCCAGTCAAATAATAAGTGTTATTTAATAACTATAATTCTATTTAGGCAAGTGCCTTAAAAACTTTTGACAGCTTCCCATAACCAAAATTTAAAAAGGTATTTTTACCTCTCAATTAACTCTGATATTTTCCAGAGGGCCCCTGGAACATATCAGTAGAATTTCTTCTCTTCATCAAGAAAATATTTGACTAATGTGGCTTATTTACCTGCTATATATTTACCTGGAAAGCACTGTCAAAAGGAATAATACTAAACTTTATTATTGAATCTTTCATGTTACATAAACATCACTCTTCCCCCTAAAGTGCTCACTCCTGATGCCCAATTAAATCTACCTGTTAGTATTACTATAATTACTGTGTATGTATTAATTGTACTCATGTGCCCTCTTATTATAATTCTTCAATCATTGTAAAATGGTCTTCTGGATATAGACTTCCAAATAGTTGGGTATTTTTGCATAATAACAAAAGATATCAAGCCCTTTCTCCACACTATCGAGGTGTTTGTAGTGTGGGACGCAATCTTCCTATTCTAATAGACCACCTGGATATAAGCACAAGAGACTTCTCCGAGTTCTGCCATCTGACTGTGATGAAAACTTGAAACTTTGAGGTCCTGCCACGGTTGCAGTTGCAGCTGCATTCCACCTGCCAGTTCCTAGACTTGTCATTGGAATGCAGAAAGAGATATCTAAGCTGGCCTGTGCATATAGCAAAACAACAAACTTGACTGCTTCTGTATTATCTGAACTCAACCAAAAACAGAGAATTGCGAGCTGCAGTGCTTCAGAATCGCACTGCTGTGGACTGTCTGATGTTAAAAGAGCATGTAAGATGTGATCAGTTTCCAGGAATGTGCTGTTTCAATTTCTCAAACTACTCAAAATCAATTAGATGATATCCATCATATTGTCAATAAGTTTTTACAAATGCCTAAGCTATTTAACTAGTTTTTTAGTTTCATTAGATATAACTAGTAATTGTAAGTCTGCCTTTGTTATGTATCTATATTCCTATTGTTAATGTGTATATGCAATTTAACTAGCAGTTTGTTAAAACCTATATATATATTCAAGTTATGTCTGTCTTTCGACATGTTCAAAGAACCCCTGAATAGTGTCTGGCATGCTGTCACACCTCTCTTAACCCTAAGCATTTTATGTCTTCTATTGCTGTTACTAGGGCCTTGTGTCCTTTGCAGCATGTGGAAACTTATCCAACAAGCCTTAAGAGACCTGCATCATTTGAAATTGCAGACGGCCCCCCACTTGTAAATCATAAGATCTAAAGTCAAGTATGGTAGCCAGTGACGGGTAAGATATGGTTGAATGGTAAATACCAACCTAAGACAGGGAGTGGTCGACAGAGGACTATGCCCCCATGACGGGTAAGGATTTACTTCAACCATACAACCTAAGACAGGCACATACCTTGACCCAGTCTGAGTTAGGCTGGTTATTTTATTAAAGAAAAAAGGGGGAGATGTTGGGAGCCGGGGCTATGTCCCTTCCCCCACGTCTGAACGCAGCATGGGAAAGCACAAGCTTGAGAGCAACCTGTGCAGTCCTTGGAAGTTATCTGCTCACAAAAACATATCTTGTCCTTGAAGATGAGCCAAGACTCCTCACTCTGAAAATAGGGAGACCTTGAGGATGTGTGAAAACACCTCCCCGCCAGCGCCACCTAAGGTCCAATTATCTCCTGACCCACCCCTTACTTGCTACTTGTATAAATTGAGCCTGTAAACAATAAACTTCGCCAGCTTGATCAGACGTCCTGTCTTGCTGGTCATTCTTTGTGTCTCTTGCTTGTCTCATTTCTGCAGGCGTCTCTGGCACAATCCACGTTCGTCCCACGGGCCGGGACAGTTTGGAGGTTTCTTACAAAACTAAACACCCTCAACCATATGATCAAGCAATTGCACTCCTTGGTATTTATTTACCCAAATGAATTGAAAACTTATATCCACACAAAAACCTACACATGGAAGTTTCAGCATCTTTATTCACAATTCCCTAAAGTAGGAAGTAAGCAAAATTTCCTTCTGTAGATGAATATATAAACAGTGTAACATCCAGACAGTGGAGCAGGGCAGTAAACAGTAACTGACTTGGCAGAACCAAGAGTGCTGAATTCTAATGACAGTGGGAAAGCCATAGGCAGCTAATTTATGTTGCAGAAGTCCTGCCAAAGGCTGAGGAACTGACAACACTGGGGAGGTCCAGGGGACTGTGGGCTTTAAGTAAAATTGGAATCAGGAGGATAACTGATAAATTGATCAAAAGTAGCTAGGTCTAACCCTTCAGCTCACGAGGCCAAGTGAATAAAATGTGCCTACTGTGAGTATTGAGAACTTACATTCTGAAAAGTGGTTATCATTCAGGACAAAAGTGCTCCCTCCCTACTCCCTGGCAGAGTCCATATTCAAATGGTCTCTTGAGGAAAACATCTCCAATTGAGGTCCTGTGGACTCTCACAAACTAAATCTGGGGAGAAAAAAATCACATAATCAAAATTTACCATATACATGAAGAAGTTTATCTCTGAATGAGCACACACACACACAAACAAATAACAGGAACAATATGCTAAGAGACAGGAGCTGAGAATTTTCAAAACAGATGACAAACTTGGATTGAAATACAAGAAAAACAATACATATACCAACTAGCATAAACAAAAAGAACTGAATACCTAGACACACTGCAGAGAATGCAAAATAAAGTCAAAGGAAAGATTTTTAAACAGACAGAAAGGACTGACTACTACAATTAGATTTGCCTAGAGAATTCTCCCCAGTAACAAGAAAAGCCAGAAGATAACAGATTGTCTTCAAAGCACAGAGAAAATGTAACTTTCATCTAGCACTGGATGTACAGCAAAACTATCCTTCAAGAATTAAGATGAAATAAACATTTCAAAATAAATAATAACATAGAGAGTTTATTACCAACAGACTTTCACTAAACAAACTGCAGAAAAATGAAAAGTTATCTCAGAAAAGGAGATAATAAGATACCAGGAAGAATGATACAAACATACTGGTAAACATGCATGTAAACAAGCATTTCACATGGTACAAGTAAGTTTGCAATTTGTGGGTTTAAGCAAATGAGAGAAATGTAGAATTGTGAAAAACCAAAAGAGCTTAAGTTAAGGCATGAGGAAGAAAAGGTCTTTATATTTAAAATATTTTAAAGACTTGGATTTTCTTGGAAGACAATTAAGATATTGATAACTTTGAGCGTTGTTAACTTCCAAACCAATACAAAAAAAAAAAAACCTAAAAAAAGAAAAAGAGCAAAAACCTCTATTTTTTTAAATGAGAACAAATAAGAAAAAAGGAGCATACAGAAGTGAAACAGAAAGCACAAAGTAAAATGGTAGGTATCACTGCAAATATACCAATAATAGTCATTTCAATTAAATTTGAATTAAAATAGCCAATTAAAAGATTGTGTTTTTCATAAAATAAAATATAAATAGTTCCAGATCTATAATGCCTATACAAGACATATCCAATGAATAACAACACAAAAAGTTGAAAGTAAAAGGATTAAAAATGTTATGTCTTAATCAAAAGAAAACAGGGTAATTACAATAATATCAGAAAAAATAGGTTTATTTCAGCTGTTACCCACTGCAGGTGAGAGAAAATGAGAAAACATGGTCTTAATGAGTAGAAATCTCAATTGAGAAATAAAAATTATGAAACAGAATGGAAGTCCTAGAATTGAAAAGAATGAAAATTAAAATTAAAAACTCACTGGATGATCTTAACAGTAGATTGGCGATAACAGAAAAGTCAGTAAACAGAAGACAGACAAATACAAACTACCCATGCTGAAAAGTAGAAAAAAAAAAAAGATTAGAGAGAAATGAACTCTCACAAACCTGAGATAATATCAAGCAGTCCAACATGCACATAACTGGAGACACAGAGCTGGAAGAAAGTGAAACTGGAGTAGAAAAATATCTGAAGATGCAATAGTCAAAAACTTCCCAAATCTGATTAAAAATATTGACTTACAAATCCAAGAAACTCAGTGAACAACACTAAGTAGGATCAATATAAACAGAACTGCACCTGAGAATAATAAACTGCTGGAAACCAAATATAAAGAGAAATATCTTGAAAACACGTAGAAACAAAATAACAATAACACTGACAACAATAACAGTAACAATATGAATAACAGCTGACTTTTTATCATTAAAAAATAAAATGAAAAATCGATAATGCTGAAAGAAAAAACTCTCAGCCCAGAATTCCATATGCAGCAAAAGTATCCTTCAAAAATGAAGGCAAAATAAAGATGTTCAGATTAACAAAAACTAAGGAAATACCTGATAAAAACTAGGATCTCAAAAAGGAATGAAGGGTACCAGAAATGTTCAATATGTAGGTAAATATAAAGAACTATCATTTTCTCCTCTTAATTTCTTTAGAAGATACTGGCTTTTAATGCAAGAAGTAAAACATTGGGGCTTATAATGTAAATACATATAAAATCTATGATAACAATAGCACAATGAACAAGATGGGAATGGTATAATGTTGCAAGGTTCTTATGTTTTATGAGAAGTGGTATAATATTAACTCTAAGACTAGGATATATGGATTAAGGATGCAGGCAGTAAATGCAAACACAACCACTAAAAAAACATTGCTAAATTGTCTACTGAGAAACATTCAATTAGCTCTAAAAAAGAGGAGAAAAGAGTGTATCAGAAAAAGAAAAAAGGGAGCTAAACCCAACTGCAGTCAATTCTCATTATTCACAGGAGTTATGTTTTATAAGTTGCCACAAATTCTGAACTAGTGAATATGAAACCACTGCTCCTAGGGAAAATACAAGTTAGGTTCCTGTGAGCCTCTGGTCACAACACTTCAGTGAACCAATCAATACATAACCTTGTTTTATGTCTGTTTCTGTTTCAAGACACCTTATTTATTAGCAAATATATACTGCTGATTAACATTGAACTATGACCAATAGCACTACAACTCATGCCTGAAGGAAGTTTATCTATAACGTCAGTTTTTTCTATTAAGGCACTTCACAGCTTCCTACACTTAGGAACAGCTAGACAGCACATCAGCACTTTGCGGGGGGCAATTTTAAACAGTGATATATACATGGCATGTGAAAAACAAAGCACTGAAAACTGCAAAAAGGACACATTTACAATACAAGAACTGAAACAAGAAAGCAGAGAATGACTTGTTCAATGTAAGTCATGAACACGCACCAGACGACAAATCCTTCCATGCTCTGTGCATGTCCACAAATGACCATGAGGCTGCTGCAGATACCGATTTGGGGGTTACAAATAAATTTTGGCAAGCAGGCAAATTTGCAGATGTACAACCCATGAATAATGAGGATGAGCTTTCTATTAGTAAGTATATCAAATATGAAGGAACTAAATACTCCAATTAAAAAGTAGAGATTGTCAGACTGGGTGAAAGAAAGAAAAAGAAAAACCCAAGACACAACTATATTATATCTACAAAAGATGCACTTTGAATATAAAAACACAGGTAAAAGTAAGAGGATAAAAAAAGATAATACCATAAAGACAGTAATGACAAGGAACACACAACTTTCCACAATTGATATTAAGATGAAATTTTAAAAAATCTGAATAGCCACATATCTATTAAATAAGTTGAACTGATTAGCCTATCTTTCTGCAAAATGAAAACTCAAAGCTCAGATAGTTTCACTGGTGAATTCCATCAAATACATGAGGAAGAAAATGAAGGAGGAAATACTTCCCAACTCATTTTTAGGTGGTTTGCATAAACCTATAAGCAAAGCCTCAAAAAATTACAAGAAAACGACAAATCATAAACTTAGTTTATGAATATTGCTGACGACATCCTTGGCAAACTAACAAAAATCAAAAGTAGTAACTTTAAAAAAAAACCCATGGGGTTTATCCCAGGAATATAAACTTACATTATATTAATATATTAACATTAACAGAATCAATGTCTTTTAACATAATAACAGATGCAACAGAGGCATTTGACAAAATCAACATCCATTCTGAGTTTAAAAAAAAAAACCTCAGCACACTGGAAAGAAATGCCTGTAACCATGTAAATCCACAGCAAAAATATTTAACAATGAAATCCTTAGAATTTTCCCTCTATGACTGGCAACATGGCAAGTATACCCACTTTGACCACGTCTAGTAAACAATACACAAAAGGTCCTACTTAGGCATAAAAATTGGGAAGGAAGTTGTAAAACTGTTTCTTTTCATAAGCTACATAATTGCTAACAAAGAAACTCCTAAGAAAATCTAAATCACTTTAGCCAAAATTAATCTAAATCAATTTAGCAATACTGCAGGATGCAAGGTCAATGCACAAATTTCAAATGTATTTCAATATAAAAACAACAAGAAGAAAATGAAATTTAAAAAAATTTTAAATGTCAAGAAAACAGAACAATTATGAATAGCTTTAACAAAAAACAAACATGCCCCATACACAGAAAACTATGAAACACTGCTGAAGGAATTAAATACCTAAAAAAATGACAACATATACTTTGCTTGTAATTTGGAAGATTCAATACTGTAAAAATGTGGATTCTGCCCAAATCAGAATTCCATTCATCTTCTTACCAGGCATTTTTTATAGAAAGTGGTCACTGGATTCTAAAATTTATATGGAAATTCAAAGGATCTAGGACAGCCAAACAATTTTGAAAAATAATAAAGTTGAAGGACTTACACTACAGACTTCAAGACTTATTGTAAAGCTACAGTAAGTACCATAGTATGGTCCAGGTCTAAGGAATGACAAACAGATCAGACTGCACAGTTCAGGAATATATTCATACTTATATGGTCAATTAATTTTCAGAAGAGGCACCAAAGCAATTCAATAGGAAATGGAAAGTCTTTTCAACAAATAGGGCTGGAGCAACTGGACATCAACAAGGAAAAAAAATGAGCATCAACCCCTCTCATACCATAAACAAAAAATAATTTCAGATGGATCAGAGAAATAAACCTAAATCTATAAAACTCCTAAAAATAAACATAGAAAAATACCTTTGCACCATGAATAAGATGCGAAAGTATTTGACAAAATTCAATATTAAGGAGTAACATTAGAATGGTGTTCAATTACCACTGATATCAATATTACATCAGTTAATATATATACATGTGCATATATAAATATATAAGTAAAAAAATACAGATGTTGTGAATGTGTATATATACACATAAAAAAATATATACTAGCTCTGTCCACTAACAAGGCCTAGATGTAATGACACACTGGTTGCATTAATACGTCATGCACTCAGATTTTGTTTTCCATTAATAGAAACAAGGGTCCTAGGAGAAGAGCTGATTCCAGGGCTGAGGCATACAAACTGAGCCTGGAGCACCTTTTTGCGCAAGATAGCATGTAAGTGCTCAAAGCATTTGTGGAGACATAAAAAGGGTACAGGAGCCAGCTTCAAAAAGTTCACATGGATCAAATTTGGAACAACTGGAGTATCAAAATAGAGTAATGAATAGCCACTAAGTAAGACTATATCTATGAATCATTTAAATAAAGGGAGAGGAAGGAAAGTTCTTCTTAATAGGCAGAATGCCAGTTAATAAACAGAAGAAAGAATGGAGCTGGAAAATCATTACTGGATGCTGAAACTAGCAGGTGAAAGTTTGATGAGGAACAGGATATTTTTATGTCAATAATTATTAACTTCAAAGGGAAAACTGTATCTTGGCAGTGAAGAATTCTAGCAGATAGCAACTTAAACAAGTATTTAATGTTATCACCAATATTGGAACTATCATCAGGTGGCTCCTAATACAGTATACTGAGAAAAACAAAAACAGCTTTTGTGTTATCCCTGTCTAAAATGTATAACCTCAATGCAATCATGAGGAAACTTCAGACAAGCATAAATTGAGGGACATTCTAGAAAACAACTGGTCTGTACTCTTCAAAACTACCAATGTCAAGAATGACAAAGAGGCTGAAAACTATTTCAGATTAAAGGAAACTAAAGAAACAAGCTCCCCTAGCCTATTATTCACCACCCCATTTTCCAGCAGTCAGTAACTCAGACTTCCCACAGCATTTCATTTGGGGAGCTTGACTTATTAACAATCTCTTATATCATAGCTCATTTTATTAACTACACCAACTTGGTGTTTTACACCACCTAACAGCAATAGCATGTGGCCACGCTGTAAGGACAAGACTTAATCATCTCCATCCATTCCAAATAGTTGTGTTAGTTTTAGCACAAGATCACATAATTCATGGCAAAGACAATATACATCATACAAATAAAAAAAAATTCAATGTGATTTTCATTGGACACTGGACAAGAAAAGCAAAACAACAATAAAAGACTTTATAGTAGGGGCAATAGTTGAAAATGCAATATGAACTGTGACTTAGATAACAACACTGTATCATTTATTAAATTCCCTGACAATTTTACTGTGGTTACATAAGAAAATGCCCTGGTTCTTAGAAAATATATAACTTTGACTCAAATTAATCAGAAAAAAAAACAAAAATGCATATGTATATATGCAGAGTATTATAAAGCTAATATAAACAACTGGTGACTTGTAGTAAAGGATATGTGGTAATTCTTTGTACTCCTATATTTTTTCTATTAGTCTGAAATCATATCAAAATAAGTTAGACATAAAGTGAAAGAAATAACTGAAAACTGGAAAGGTCTTTTTGACAAATATAACAAACATAAGGTTACTTTCTTAAATATATCAACTATATAAAGGAATCAGGGGGAAAAAAGCAGTAAAATCCCAAAAGATTACTGGGAAAGGGAGATGTACAGCCGATTTACAAAAGAAGCTAATAAAGATTTAAAGGGAAAAATAAGAACAAACCAACTTCACTAAAAATTCACTAATAATTTAAACAAGCAAAAAAAGACAACAATGAGATGTTTTCCACCTGTTAAATCAGGTCCTTTCTTTTTTAAAAACACCCAACATTGGCAAAGGATGCCCTAACATGGCCACTCAATACCCTGCTAGTGGGAGTGTTAAAACCTTTCAGTAAAGCAGTTCAGTAAGTAACATGAATCAAGAGTTTTAAAAATATCTACATCATCTCACCCAGTGTTTCTACTTGACACTATCTTAAATCATTTGAAATGTGGATTAAAATGTATGCCCAAAGATGGTATTTATAGTAGATATTTATTTATATCTAGATATTTATATATATTAAAATAAGCTATACATTAATAAAATGCAATTGCAGTCATTAGAAGTTATTAAAAATGGGAAACATTAAGCAATAAATGTTAAAAGAATAAAGTTTATAAAAATAGGCATTCAGGATGACTTTTTCTAGGTAAAAATTCATAAAGCCCAAAATAATAAAGTTAATAACACTGATTGCTTGAAAATTAATATAAATAAGGACTGTGAACACCGATTCCAAGTCTCAAGGTCGTCTATGAGATCTCTCCTTGCCCACCTCCCCCCGCCCGAGAGTCACCATTCCCTGCACGGTGGTATCATTCACAGCGACTTCCTTGCTTCCTCAGCACTCTGAATGCTTCCTGAGAGCATGGCACCATCCCAGTCGCACTCATTAAACCTTTGCTGCTTCCTATTTATGCATTTTCCCACCTCATTTCCCACAGGGAAAAACACTATCTAGCCACTAAAGTCACCTCAAAAGTGAAATTTAAAGTGAATATGAAAGTTCATCAGGAAGCAGTTTCTTTTTTCCCTGTTCTTTCAAATAAAAACATTAAGGAAACACCCCTGGAGCTTTCTTTCAAAATCCCAGACTCTCAAGGCAGGCTTCAGACAACATGCAGAGGCCACATACCTGATTAGTGTGCTAGGACCACCAGTGTCATTGTCAGTTCACTTTCGTGTCAAGTAATATTTGTTTTTAAGTCTAATCATTAGCTGCCACCGAAAAACACACCCATCTGTGTGTTGCACTGCTCATCACTACCCAGGGCCACACCTGATGCCAGCTGTGCCCTATTCCCCACTGATTCCACCTTTCACTTGGCAACTTTCCACCTCATTAGCTGAAGAGAGGACAGTCCAGGGAAGGAGGCCATAAGCAGGACAGGCAACATGCAGAAACCAGATGGGAGTAGGCTGACCACAGCTGTGGCAGAAAGCTGGCCGAGAGGCAGCCATACATCAGTGTTTCTCAAATGGGGTGATTTGGCTGCCCAGAGGACTTCTGGCAATGCTTGGAGACATTTCTGGTTGCCCTAACTGTGGGGATGCTACTGACTTCTAGTGGGAAGGGGCCAGGATGCTACTAAACACCCCACAGTACACAGGCCACCTCCCACAAAAGAGACTTCTCCAGCCCCAAGTGTAAGTGCTCAGGTTGAGAGGCCTGCCACAAACTGCTTTATCCACTAGTATAGTCCAGCCTAATCCCAACTCAGCAGCAACAGGACACTCAGTGGTTGAAGAAGACTTGAGTAGCTTATAGTAAATGTACACACATAGACAATCTTCCTCAGCCACATGCTAAGCAGGGTGAGAGAAGTGTTCCTTTGGTGACCAAAATCCTACCTCAGGAATTGGGGGAAAAAAGCATTATAATTTAATAAAAGCAGTACCATTACCTCATTCCCCAAGGCTTGCTCCCCCCTGACTACAGTCCTTCAAACACGGCTTCACAGCAAAAACTGTAAGATAATGCTATCAAAATCACCCAGACTGGCAATACACCCACATAGCTTGATGACAAATTTAGCTGCTTATCTCCACCCCAAACCTCAAAACCCAAACATATAGCTCCCAGTTTAGCTTAAAAGAAAAGTGGCGAACATTCAAAGATCATTCCAAATGAAGAAAATAGTAGCACTGCTTTTCCCAGATGAATCAAAAACTACACCAGATTTAGAAGCAACATCTTCAGAACTGAGAAAAATAGTATTTAGTCTACATTTCAACAACACAAAAATTGCAGATAAAAGAGAATTTAGTGTATTAATCGTCATTATTGTAATTTAGTTAAAATCATGACCACTGTGCCACACTACTATATGGTTTTTTCTAGATTATT
The DNA here is from genome assembly GCF_040802235.1 of Manis javanica. NCBI lineage: Eukaryota > Metazoa > Chordata > Mammalia > Pholidota > Manidae > Manis > Manis javanica. The sequence continues at coordinate 78,035,733 of NC_133162.1, read as the reverse complement.
TTAACATCTTCATCATGTCATGATTGTCAAGCATGGAAGCCAGAAGGTTAGAGAAATCATATGCCTTGCTAAAGGGTTTCAGCCCCGGGCAAGTTTGCTATGGATTCAGTGTGACCAAAGAAACTGACAGCAAAACGTTCTTGGGGTGAAGAGGTTATACCCAAGTTTATTTCCAGGTGGCGTGTCAGTCACTAAAATCCCATTCACTCAGAGCAAGTCTGCATGCAGCAAGCCAGTCTCTGCCTCTGGGCCCCTCTATCCGCACAGCCGTCCCACACAGCCATCCTCTGGACCTCTTCTGCTCTGCTCTCCTGCAGTCTTGCAGCCCTGCCATCGTGTCGTGTCCAGAGCACTGGGCGGACCTCTTTATATAGAGTCAACAGCCATGTATTGCCTACAGGTGTGCAGTGAGCTAGTCAACCAGGGACAGGTGAGAATCCTGGCCACAGAAACTCTCTTTGTATCCACACATATAACACCAACCCTGCTGGATGAAATATCTTCAACCTGACTCTGAAGCATCATTTAACAGTCCTGGACCCTTGTCCTGTCAGGGTTAGGAAGCATCTAATACTGAAGGTGGCCCATTTCAATGCTGGGCAGGGGTAACTTAGAAATCTATTCATTACACTAAGTCAAAAGCACCTCCTTTCCATCTACAGGTGTTAGTTTTGCCCTAGATTAGAATCACATGGAACAAACCTAATTATTCTCAATTTATCAGCCCTCCCTACCCCAAGCCTTTCTCTTTTCCAAGTTGTAAACTGTGCTCTGCTCATGAACTGTGTTACAGCTAGCTCAAGTATGATTCAGTGGGAGACAAAAAACAAGAATGGAGAACTGAAATGAATCGTGATAACCAGTTCAAATCCAACCCCACTTCTATAAATGAGTAAGCAAGGCAGAGAGAAAGATGAAGCAAGCCTGCTTGCCAGAGGTCAAGCAGCTACTTAGGAAAGTCAGGAGTGGACCTCAAGTTTTCTTAACTCTTAAGTTTTATGGTATCAGAACTTCTACCAAAATGTATGAGATGCTGTGTGTGGAGAAAGTGAAGGTTCCTATGGCCAGGATTCTCACCTGGCCCTGGTTGGCTTTCTCACTACACACGTGTGGGCAATACATTGCTATTGACTCTATATAAAGAGCTCCACCCAGTGCTCTGGGTGACACAGTGGCAAGGCCGCATGGCTGCACAGCTGCAGGAGAGCAGAAATTGGAGTGGAGGCAGTGCCGAGGACAGAGACTGAGACAGCTGCCGGAGCAGAGAGGCACAGAGGCAGAGACTGGCTTGCTTCAGGCAGACTTGCTCTGAATGGACGGGATTCTAGTGATTGACCTGCCACCATGGGGACAAAGCTGGGTATAAACCCTTTCATCCCAAGAATGTTCCACTGTCATTTTTCAATCTCACTGAATACATATGAACTTGTCCAGGGCTGAAATCCAATGGCAAGACACTGTGTTACTAATAGAACTGACAGTTTTTTTAACTTCTATGATGAAATAGAAAAATATTTTGTTTCAAATTAAAGAAAACCTCACACTGTTATAACCATCCTATCAAATAGTGTGATTATTATCATCCCTACCATATGGATGAAGAAACCTAGGCCCAGGCTCAGGGTAAGCACTGAAGCTGGCTCCAAAGCCCATATCCTTAACAATTATGCTATCTGAGTCTATACAAGAATATCCCTAACATTATCACAACTGAATTAACTGAAAACTTCCAGTAATTCTTTAAAATTATGTTTTCATAGAATCTAATATGAAAGTTATCCTTCCTGAGAACATACTTACATTACTTTTTTTAAAATTTTTATTTTGGTATCATTAATCTACAATTACATAAAGGACATTATGTTTACTAGGCTCCCCCCTTCACCAAGTCCCCTCCATATGCCCATTCACAGTCACTGTCCATCAGCGTAGGAAGATGCTGTAAAATCACTACTTGTCTTCTCTGTGTTGCACAGCCCTCCCCGTGCCCCGCCTACACTATACATGCTAATCGTAATGCCCCCTTTCTTTTTTCCCGCCCTTATCCCTCCCTTCCCACCCATCCTCCCCAGTCCCTTTCCCTTTGGTAACTATTAGTCCATTCTTGGGTTCTGTGCTTCTGCTGCTGTTTTGTTCCTTCAGTTTTCTTTTGTTCTTATACTCCACATATGAGTGAAATCATTTGGAACTTGACTTTCTCTGCCTGGCTTATTTCACTTAGCATAATACCCTCTAGCTCCATCCATGTTGTTGCAAATGGTAGGATCTGTTTTTTTCTTATGGCTGCATAATATTCCACTGTGTATATGTACCACATCTTCTTTATCCATTCATCTACCGATGGACATTTAGGTTGCTTCCATTTCTTGGCTATTGTAAATAGTGCAGCAATAAACATAGGGGTGCATCCGTCTTTTTCAAACTGGAGTGCTGCATTCTTCAGGTAAATTCCTAAAAGTGGAATTCCTGGGTCAAATGGTAGGTCTGTTTTGAGCATTTTGATAAACCTCCATACTGCTTTCCACAATGATTGAACTAGTTTACATTCCCACCAGTAGTGTAGGAGGATTCCCCTTTCTCCCAACCTCCCCAACATTTGTTGTTGTTTGTCTTTGGATGGTAGCCATCCTTACTGGTGTGAGGTGATACCTCATTGTGGTTTTAATTTGCATTTCTCTGATGACAAGCGATGCAGAGCATCTTTTCATGTGTCTGTTGGCCAACTGAATTCTTCTTTAGAGAACTGTCTATTCAGCTCCTCTGCCCATTTTTTAATTGGATTATTTGCTTTTTGTTTGTTGAGGTGTGTGAGCTCTTTATATATTTTGGATGTCAACCCTTTATCGGATCTGTCATTTACAAATATATTCTCCCATACTGTAGGATACCTTTTTGTTCTATTGATGGTGTCCTTTGCTGTACAGAAGCTTTTCAGCTTGATATAGTCCCATTTGTTCATTTTTGCGTTTGTTTCCCTTGCCCAGGGAGATATGTTCAAGAAGAGGTCATTCATGTTTATGTCTAAGAGATTTTTGCCTATGTTTTTTTCTAAGACTTTTGTGGTTTCGTGACTTACATTCAAGTCCTTGATCTATTTCGAATTTACTTTTGTGTATGGGGTTAGACAGTGATCCAGTTTCATTCTCTTACATGTAGCTGTCCCGTTTTGCCAGCACCATCTGTTGAAGAGACTGTCATTTCCCCATTGTATGTCCATGGCCCCTTTATCGAATATTAGTTGACCATATATGTTTGGGTTAATGTTTGGAGTCTCTATTCTGTTCCATTGGTCTGTAGCTCTGTTCTTTTGCCAGTACCAAATTGTCTTGATTACTGTGGCTTTGTAGTAGAGCTTGAAGTTGTATTTACATTACTTCTTAACAAATAAAGATAAATTTAAAGGTTTACTGTATGTAGCTTCCTAGCATAAAATATCATGTTAACTTAAAAATTAGATTATAGTTTAAAGTATCATCTTCTACATCAACTATCCTGAAGAAACTAACCTAAAAGTAATCTTTCTGGGAATAACACAGAAGGAACTCACTTATTGCATAGAATTTTTGGAGAAACCCTGGACAGGCAGAGTTTCATGTTCTCAATCATTTCACAAAGGCTCTTCCACATAAGATTGTGTGCTATGAACAAAATAAGTATTAAACAAATAAAATAATCTGCCAAATTCATACAAAGGTAAGAAAACATTAAGAAGTAATAATGGTATGGATTGAGCACTTAACTTAAGCTTTTCTTCCACCAAGACACTATTAAAACAACAGTTAAAGGATTTTTTAAAAATAAGCAGCTTAGTTTCTGGGAAGATCAAGTAACCGGTACTTTTTAGTTTCCAGGAAGATCAAGTAACCTGTACTTTTTGCTTTTTGTCCCACTAAGCACAACTAAAAACTCTGGATATTATACATAAAACAATTATAAGACTCTGAAAGGCAGAGAGAAGGCAGACCAGCTAGAGACCTCAGGATTCAAACAACAGCGTTGAGTTCCATGGGTTTTGTTTTTGCTTCATATATCCCAAACTTGTTGCTGAAGAACTGACAACACAGAAACACAAAGAGTGCAAGGCAAAAAATGCTCCCCCCCGCAGAAAAAGCCTATTATTTCTAACCAAAGGACTAGGAAAGGGTCAGCCTAGAAAGACAAATAACTTTCAGATACCCTACTCCCAACAAACACCAACAGTGACCACACCCCAACCTAGGACAGCAAAAACAAATGGCAGATTAGATTTCTGCTCTGGTCCAAAAGTAACAAAGCACCCCAACATCCCCACCAGGATGTTATCAGAGAAGGCCAAATATATGGCTGAGACTTTCATCCCCACCACTGTTAGGTCTCAGTTTAAACACACACACACAGAAAGGGTCAGCAAATAAAAATAAGACATAAAGAAGAACAAAAGGAAATTTCAGAACTGATAAACACAATTACTAAAATATAAACATCAATAAATGGGCTCAACAGCTGAATGGTGAGGACAGTGAAAAGAGTCAGTGAACCAGAAGACAGAACAACAGAAACTAACCAATCTGAATGACAGAGAGAAAACAGACTGAAAAATAAAAATGAACAGAGCCTCAGAGACCTATGGGACTCTAACTATAAAGATCTAACATTCATGTCATCAGAAAGGGCTGGACTGAAAAAGACCTTGAAATAATGACTGAAAAATCCCAAATCTGGCAAAAGATATATACACTTACAGACTCTACAGATTTTGAGCAAACTGCAAACAGGATAAATGCAAAAAAGTCCTTACCACTACATCATAATCAAACTACATAACCTTAAAAACAAAGAAAGCATCTTGAAAGCAGTGAGAGAGAAACACTTTACATATAAGGGAAAAATCACTTAAATGACAGCAAATACTTCATCAGTGACCACAAAGGCCAGAAGAGACACAACAACTTTCAAGGAATGAAAAGAAAGAACTGTAAACTCAGAACCCTATATCCAACAAAAATATTATTCAGAGAGGAAGGAGAAATCAAGACAATCTGAGAATAAAAGGATGTTCAATTTTGAAAAATAATCAGTGTAATCTACAATGTTAAGAAGCTGATGAATAAAATCATGTGATCACATCAATGGATGCAGAAAAAGCATCTGACAAAATTCAACATCTGTTAATAATAAAAACTCTCAGAAAAATAGGAAAAAGAACTTCCTTAACATTATAAAGAGCATCTACCAAAAAAAATACACCTAATATAATTAATGATGAGAGAACAAATGCTTTCCACCTACAAGTGGAGAAAAGGAAACTTTTATTGAACATAGTGCTGGAAGTTCTAAACTGTGCCATAAGGCAAGAAAAGGAAATGATTGGCATGAGGCATGCAGATAGGAAAGAAAGAAAGAAAGAAAATTATGCCTATTTGCAGGTGACATGATTGCCTAGAAAGAAAATCCCAAGGAATCTACCAAAAATTCCCAGAATAAATGAGTTTAGCAAAGTTGGAGAATATAAGATAAACATACAAAATTAGTTGTACTTTCTGTATAACAGCAACGAAAACAATGTCATGGAAAGTAAAAATAAAACACCATTTACAATCATGAAAAAAATGGCATACTTAGGTATAAATCTAACAAAGATGTTTTATGCTTAAAAGTATAAAATACTGATAACAGAAATCAGAGAATTAACAAATAAGATGCATATTGTAGAAGTGGAAAACTCAATAAAGTTAAAATATCTGTTGTTCCCTAATTAACATACAGGTTTAACAACATTCCTATCAAAATTTCAGAAGATTTTTTTGTAGATATGGACAAGATTTTTAAATATATATGGAAAGACAACACACATACAATAGCTAGAACACTTTTGAAAGAAAATAAATGGGAGAAATCAGTCTACTGATTCCAAAACCTATGATAGAGTTACTATAATCAATAGTGTGTGGTACTGGCAGAGGGACAGACATATACCCTCTGGAACAGAATAGAGGACCCACAAATAGACCCATGCAAATATGACCAAATGATTTTTGATAAAGCAATTCAATGGAGGACAGCTTTTCAACAAATGTGCAAGAGAAATATGAAAAAAAACTAACCTCAATCCAAGTTTCACAATTTACACAAAAATTAATTCAGTAGTTCATGAACTTAAGGGCATAACCTAAAACTATAAAATTTTTAGGGGAAAAAAAAGCACAGGAGAAAACCTTTAGGATTTAGGGCTAAGCAGAGTTCTTAAACTTAACACCAAAGGCATGATTCCCAAGCAGAAAAATTTATAAACTGGATCTCATAAATATAAAAACTCTTCTCTGCAAATGAAAAAAAAAGACAAGCTACCAACCAGGAGAAAATATTTACAAACCACATATCTAACAAAGGACTAGTATCTAGAGTAAATAATCTCAAAACTCAATAATAAATCAGAAATGACTAAAATAAAGAATAGTGTCAACAACAAAATGCAGGTGAGGATAAGGAGGAATTGTGTATCATCTTTACATTATTGGTAGGAATATAAAATAGTACTTCTACTCTAAAAAAATCAATTTCTTAAAAACTACACTTGTAACTATCACGGGACACAGCAACTGTACTCCAGGGACATTTATTTATCCCAGAGAAATGAAGTCATATGGTCACACAAAAACCTGCACACAAATGTTTGTTAACAGCTTTATTCAAGCTGGCAAATAATTTTACAAATCATGGTACATCCATGCCATAAAATATTAACCAGCAAAAAAAAAAAATGAGTAAAAAGGAACTATTTGGACATGCAACAACCAGACAAATCCCCAGAGAATTATGCTGAGTAAAAAAGCCAATACAGAATGTGTGATTCCATTTACATCAACCTTGAAAAGACAAAATTATAGAAACAGGAGGACAAACTAATCATTGCCAGGGGTTAAGAAAACATTGGGTACAGGGAGAAGGGGGTGTAGCTATAAAAGGGCAACACTGAAGATCCTATGGTGACAGAAGTATTCTCCATCTTGACTATCACAATGCCAATGTTCTGATCTTAGTATTGTACTATAATTTTTCAAGATGTTAATTATGAAGGAAACTAGATAAAAGTTAAATGGAATCTGCATTATTTCTTATGACTGCATATTAGTTATCTCAAAATGGAAATTTTTATTTTTAAAAAAAAGGAAAAATATGAATCACAAGGCCACAAATGAAGAGGGCATCCAAGCAGACAAAAAAGATTTCAACATGTTTTTTGAATGCAGAAAATATATTAAAAAGTAACAAATTTAGCAAGGGGAAGGAAGCTACAATATAAAATAAATGATAAAGATACAAAAGAACTAACTTGCCTTAAAGGATAAAGATACACAAATAACTAATTTGCCTATGGGATGCCAAGTGGCCTAAGCCTCAGGTTATGAGTGGTAGCAAACTACTGGCTGAAAAATAGAAATAAAAGTCTACAAATAACCTGGTCCCTTGGCTACCTCCCCAACCAGAAACTGCTACCAGAAGTGGACTGCTGTCACAAGGAAAACCTAAACAAGTTGTATTTGCTAAATCTTCACTTTGCACGCAAAGAGGAACTTCAGATTAGAGAATAAAAAGATCCACTTCATGCAGTGGAAAATATTTAGAAAATATGTTGCTGGCTCTCAAAAGGTACATACCTGATATGCTTAAAGCTCTATGGGGGAAAAAGCCAGAAAGTGAAACTTTATATAGGGAGCATTGGTTACTATTGACTGTTTCTAACAAGGTATTGCAAGAAAACAATAAGCTCAGAGATCAGATTATAGTGTGACCTGTAGATGGCTTCCACTGACTCAAGACAAAGGCAAGGAGTAAGAAAGCAGAAAAATAAAGTAGATTTGAGAACTAAGTCTCAAAAATAAGTTTTGATTCTTGGCATTTTGAACTGATGAGAAGCAAATGAATAAGGAGTATGCTAAGTTTCTGAGAGAAATATATTGGCAGAAAAACCACAAGACCTAAAAACAATCTGTAGGAGTCCAAACTTCTACAAATAGGCCAACTTCATAGTACACAAGGAAAGTATGCTCCCAAAACCCATTCTGGTGTGGGATATGGCCAAATAGGAAAATGGAGAAAGAAGACCCTCCTAGAGGCCAGTCCCTGCAGCCATGGACTAAAAAAGGATGCGAGAGTTTCTCCCAGAGAACATCAGTCCAATCAAAGAAACATCCTTCCCTTCGAAGGATGGGAACCTTCCTTTACAATGTCTCTCCATAGGATTAAAGAACTGCTACACAAGAGTGGCTTGTGTGTCTCTATGGTTCATGTTTCCAATGGGATTGTTTATTCACCATGTTGTGTTCTTATTAAACTTTATGGGGAACAGAATAATGTGTCTTCTTAGTTCACCTGAACAAGAAAGGCTGATGTGGACAAGACAGGCAGCCAGGCATCAGAGATTCCAATATTTTAAGTGAAAGCAATGACTGGTTGGATGGAGGCAGGGTGGGCAGTTAATGAGGGAAGAAGAATGAAATCATCTGGGGACCAGAATGGTCAACTGAGGCAGACTCAATACTATTTACCCACTGCACAGTTTCCTGATCCTGGGAAAACCAGAAGCCTGCATTTGCCAGTCTCTCTTGTAATTACGTTAGAGGCCATGTGACTGATTCATGGCCAATACAATATGGGGAGAGTAATGTTTCCCACCCAGGCCTGGCCTATAAAAACATTCAAGATCCTCCACTTGGCTCTTTCTCCCACTGCCATTTTGGAGGGCACATGGTATAGCTACAGATGAAGAGGTTATATCCAACTTTTGGTAGATTTTGTGTGACAACAAGAAGTATTTTGTTACTGCTATTGCTGTTGTTACCACAGCATAGAACAATACAGTGCTTTCAAAATTTTTGGTTCACATAAATCACCTTGTTCTGATGCAGTAGGTCTGGGGTGTGGCCTGAGAGTCTACATTTCTAACAAGCACTAAAATGATACCAATATGGCTGGTCTATGGAATACACTTTAAGGAGAAAGAGCCTAAACTACCAAGACTAATACACAGGGTGAGAACAGATGGTTCCCTGGAGAACTGCACGGCTCAGAGAAAAGGTCTCCCACACACCGAGAGCAGCAAGCCTACAGAATTCAGGTTCATATTAATGCAGGATGATGGATGGCTCTAGGAAGGAACACCTCCAGAAAGTACAGAGTTTTATAGGAAATATGATACTGTAGATGATATGACAATATCTGACAAAAATTAAGAATCTGTATATGAAAAGTTATGTAGGTGAAAAAGTGAGGTAATCTAACTTTAAAATGAGACATAAAAATTGTAGTCACACTCGGTGGCATCTTACTACACTGATGGACAGTGACTGCAATGGGGTATGGGGGGTACTTGATAATATGGGTGAACGTACTAACCACAATGTTTTTCATGTGAAACCTTCGTAAGTGTGTATCAATACCTTAATTAAAAAAAAAGAAATGTAGTCACAGACTACTACTTGGTTCTATAACTGAACAAAGTGATCACTGACTAAATACCAATCACTGACTTCAATAAAAATAGGGCTACAACTATAGTCGGAATGAAGAAAACATAAGTGAAGAGTTAAAGATGCCCAAATTCTCGCAACAGGAAGACAATGCATAATATCTACAGATGATAAATCAGTAACAGTGGTACAAGCATTAAGTTCAGAATTATGGAGGAAAGTGAGAAGAAAACAGAAGTTGACTTTGTTTTTCATTATAAGCCTTTATGTTCAGTCTTTTTAAACAATACCTAAGCATTTTGATAAAAATGTAAATATTAATTTTACAATACAGAAAAACAGAGAGATCAGTAGCAGATAACTGATGGGCAAAGGAATGGAAAAATGATACCTAAACATTATTAGAGGACGTGTAGGTTGAAATAAAAAGTGGGGCAACAACTGCCACTACCCAATTTAAATCCCTTTGACCAGAGAACTCCACTTTCAGAACTTATACTCCTTTAATTTTCCAAGACATATATATAAGAATGGTCATTGCAACACTTTTATGAAAGAGAAAAATCAAAGCACACTAAGTATCCACTAACAGGGCAAGAGCTAAATGAGTTATAAACTTTATGGGGAAGAGAATAATGTGTCTTCTTAGTTCACTTGAACAAGAAAGGCTGATGTGGACAAGACAGACAGCCAGGCATCAGAGATTCCGATATTTTAAGTGAAATGTGCCCAACTTCATTTCAGCCTTGTACAACCCAGAGCACATAAGCCAAGCAAGACTACCCAACTTCTGAACTATAAAGCTATGAGATAACATGTGTGTTGTTTTAAGCCTCTAAGTTTGTGGTAATTTGTTACAGAACAACAGAAAACATACTTCTAGAAAGTTGAAATGCATTACCCTATAACCCAGCAGCTATACACCTAATTATATACCCAGAGTCTTGCCTGTGTGCACCAGAAGATATGCACAAAATGTTCATATAACCACTTCTCATAACAGAAAAAAAAAATTAACAACCCAATTCATTCATTAAAAGTACAAGGTCAAACTGTGGAATATTCACATAATGTAACAAAGCAGAGCAATGAAATGACAATGAACCATAAAATCATGGATGACTCTCAAGTCTCATATTATGTGATAAAAAAGCAAATAATAAAAGAATACACACAGTATGATTCTAATTAAGTTCAAAAAACAAGGAAATAAGCACAATAAACAAATTTTAGGGTAGCAGTTACATCTGTGGGGAGGCAAGAAGATGGGGTGAAAAAGGGGGGCCAAGGCATCAAAGGTAATGTAAAGGTTTGCTCCCAACTGGTGGTGATTACAGAGTAACAGTATTTAAATTCTAAGTTTATAACTAGTACAATGTTTACTCAATATTTAAAAGATGAAAACATTTAGGAAGAAAATGTGTACATGACCAAAAAACAAAAACACTTAATTTTTTTTGTCAACACATGTTCATTGAAAAAAATAATACAAATAACATATAAAAGTCCAATCACTGTTCTAAATCACTGAAAATCCCACCATATAGAAATAATCAGTAACCATCTGCCAAACATCCTCGTAGACATTTCCTATACATGTGTGTATGCACAGTTAAGTAGTTTACATAAAACACACATACATATGCTTTTTCCATAAATGTCATTTAGACACATATTTTTATAAATCAACTGTACTGAAATACAATTTAGACAGAATAAAATGCACCTATTTTTAAGTGTACCATTGGACAAGTTTTGATAAATATGTATGCAGTATAAACACTACCAATCAAAATTCAGACAGAACATTTCCATCACTGCAAAAAGTTCCCTCTCACCCCTCTGCAGTCAATTTTCTTTACTTCTGACCCCAGGCAATCGTTAATCTGCTTTATTACATATTAATTTTATTGGCTTTAGGATCAATGTAACTATGCAGTAGGTGTTCTCTGTGTCTGGCTTCTTTTGCTCAGAATTTTTTTTGATGCTGCGACATTATCATTCCCTTTTTGATGCTGAGTAGTATTCTATTGTATAATTATTTATAAGACATTTGTGTTATTTCCAATTTTGATCTCTGAACATGGGGGGCTTATGACCAAACTTTTTATTTTATAACCAAGGGTAAAACTGCTGGATCATAGGATCATACAGAAAGTATATGTTTAAGTCAATAAGAAACTGGCAAACTGTTTGCCAAAGTGCGTGGATCAGAGGGCACTCCTACTAGCAATTTACATAAGTTCCAATTGCTCTACATCTTCATCAGCACTTCATATTGTCAGTCTTTTCAATTTTAACCATTCCTGTAGACAGAGTGGTTCATAAGTTTGACTTGTATTTCCCTAAGAGACTAAATACAGAGGATATTTCAAGATGGCGGAGTGAGTAGGGCGGTGGAAATCTCCTCCCAAAACAATATTTATTTTTAAAATACAGCAGATACAACTATTCCTAAAAGAGAGACCAGAAGACATAGTACAACAGCCAGGCTATATCTACAGTTGGGAGAACTCGGCATCTCATGAAAAGGGTAAGATACAAAGCCGTGATCCGGTGGGACCCAGGCACTCCCAGGACCCCAGCTCACTGGTGGGAGGAAAAGAATCAGAGTGGGGAGGGAGTGGAAGCACAGTCCCAGCCCTAGCAATCTCTACCAGGAACACAGACACACATCACATGGTGTACTGGAGAATAGAGAAATGGAAAAGTAAAACTGGAGACTGAGACTGCGAACAAGTCTCCACAGCCGGCTCCCCTAAGACAAAAGAAAAGCGGGCACTTTAAAAGTCTTAAAGGGACAAGGGTTTAACAGGTGGACAAAATTGTCCTGGCACACTTAGCCAAGCAGGCTGGGAATTTTAAGGAACTTCAGGCACCCTAACACCCTGGGTGGCAATGCAGCTCCGAATCCACTCACAGCAATAAGTGGCCTGCCGTTCATTCCCCCACAGCTGGCACTACAAGCAAACCAGCTGAACCACCACTGCTGCAGACCAGCCGGGAAGCAGCCCCACCTACAGGAACCACTCAGAGTCTTCTCCTAGCACGCAGCTAACCGAGCCAGGACCACAGGCTGCCTCCAGCACACAGCTGCACAGCACAGAGGAAGCCGGTGCAAAGTCCAAAAGGCATGAAGGGGCGCCGTTCTCACAGGAGAACACACACCACTCACCTGCGACCCCCACAAGTGCTCTAAGCCAACCAGAGGGCCACACTGCCCACGGCAGCTCAGGGGACTAACCCAGAGACTGCTCCCTGTGTACGGCTAACCGGTACAGGCAGTGGAAAAGGGAAAGGGGAAAAGAAAGCAGGAAGGGACTTTGTTCTCCCAGCTTACACACATGCACTCGCCAGTGAGAACTTCCATCACCATGAAAAGAACCTGGTCCAGTCCAAAATCCCTCAAACACCAGAGAGAGGGCTTGCTGAGACCGATATAACCAATCTTCCTGAAAAAGAATTCAAAATAAAAGTCATAACCATGCTGATGGAGCTACAGAGAAGTATGCAAGAGCTAAGGGATAAAGTCTGGAGGGAGATAACAGAAATGAAATAAGCAATGGAAGGACTTAAGAGCAGACTGGATGAGGTGCAACAGACTGTTAATGGAATAAAAATCAGAGAACAGAAATACAGACAAGCTGAGCAGAGAGAGATAAAAGGATCTCTAGGAATGAATGAATATTAAGAGAACCGTGTGACCAATTGAAATGGAACAATATTTACATCATAGGGGTACCAGAAGAAGAGAGAGAAAAAGGAATAGAAAGTGTATTTGAAGAAATAATTGGTGAAAATTTCCCGAAGCTGGGGAAGGAAATAGTCTATAAGACTATGGAAGCCCACAGAACCCCCAACAGAAGGGACTCAAGGAGGACAACACCAAGACATATAATAATTAAAATGGTAAAGATCAAAGAGAAAAAAGATCACCTACAAAGGAAAACCCATCAGGCTATCATCAGACTTCTGAATAGAAACCTTACAGGCCAGAAGAGAATGTCATGATATATTTAATGCAATGAAACAGAAGGGTCTTGAACCAAGAATACTGTATCCAGCAAGATTCTCATTTAAATTAGAAAGAGGGATTAAACAATTCCTAGATGAGCAAAAGTTGAGGGAATTTACCTTCCAGAAACCACCTCTACAGTGTATTTTAAAGGAACTGCTCTAGATGGAAGGACTCCTAAGGCTAAATAGATGTTACCATGGAAAACAAAATCACAGCAAAGAAAGCAGATCAAAGATTAACTAAAAGCAAAAAATAAAATCAGCTATCCATAAAAGCAGTCAAGGGAAATGCAAAAGAGTACAGAATAAAACACCTAACATAGAGTGCAGGAGGAAGAAACAGAAAGAAGAGAAATAAAGAATCCTCAGACCGTTTTTATAATAGTGTAATAAGTGAGTTAAAGTTAGACGGTTAGATAGTAAAGAAGCTACACTTGAACCTTTGGTAACCACAAATCCAAAGCCTGCAATGGCAATAAGTACATATCTACGAAATATTACCCTAAATGTAAATGGACTGAATGCACCAATCAAAAGACACAGAGTAATAGAATGAATAAAAAAGCAAGACCCATCTATATGCTGCTTACAAGAGACTCATCTCAAACTCAAAGACATACACAGATTAAAAGTCAAGGGATGGAAAAAGATATTTCATGCAAACAATAGGGAGAAAAAAGCAGGTGTTGCAGTACTTCTATCAGACAAAATAGACTTCAAAACAAAGAAAGTAACGAGATAAAGAAGGACATTACATAAAGATAAAGGGGTCAGTCCAAAAAGAGGATATAATCATTATAAATATATATGCACCCAATACAGGAGCACCAACATATGTGAAACAAATACTAACAGAATTAAAGGAGGAAATAGAATGCAATGCATTCATTCTAGGAGACTTCAACACACCACTCACTCCAAAGGACAGATCAACCAAAAAGAAAATGAGTAAGGACACAGAGGCACTGAACAACACACTCTAGAACAGATGGACCTAACAGACCTCTACAGAACTCTACACCCAAAGTAGCAGGATACACATCCTTCTCAAGTGCACATGGAACATTTCCAGAATAGACCACATACTAGGCCACAAAAAGAGCCTCAGTAAATTCAAAAAGACTGAAATTCTACCAACCAACTTCTCAGATCACAAAGGTATAAAACTAGACATAAACTGTACAAAGAAAACAAAAAGGCTCACAAATACATGGAGGATGCACAACATGCTCCTAAATAATCAATGGGTCAATGACCAAATTAAAACAGAGATCAAGCAATATATAGAGACAAATGAAAACAACAGCACAAAGCCCCAAATTCTCTGGGATGCAGTGAAGACAGTTCTAAGAGGAAAGTATATAGCAATCGAGGCCTATTTAAAGAAAGAAGGACAATCCCAAATGAACTGTCTAAAGTCACAATTATTGAAACTGGAAAAAGAACAAATGAGGCCCAAAGTCAGCAGAAGGAGTGACATAATAAAGATCAGACTAAAACAATACAAAAAAATCAATTAAAATGAGACCTGGTTCTTTAAGAAAATAAACAAAATAGATAAACCCCAACTAGACTTATTAAGAGAAAAAGAGAACTTACACACATAAACAGAATCAGAAATAAGAAAGGAAAAATCAAGATGGACCCCACAGAAATACAAAGAATTCTTAGAGAATACTATGAAAAACTATATACAAGCTGTATAACCTAGAAGAAATGGACAGCTTTCTAGAAAAATACAACCTTCCAAGACTGACCAAGGAAGAAACAGAAAATCTAAACAGACCAATTACCAGCAACAAAATTGAATTGGTAATCACAAAACTACCCAAGGGGGAATTCAAGATGGCGGCATGAGAGGTAAGACAAAGAATTCCTCCCAAAACCACATGAAGTGTGAAAATTTGGTTAATACTACTAGCCCTAAAACAGCAACAGGGAAGAAGGCTGCACCAGACTGCATACAGACCTCATGAACAGAGCAGGTATCACGAAACAGGGTAACGTACAAAATCCTTGATCTGGTGGGACCCAAGCCCTTCCCCTACCCCAGCTCACCAGCAGGAGGAAGAGAAACGGAGAGGGGAGGGGATGGAAGCCTCGAACTGCTGAACACCCAGCCCTGGAGGTCTGCTTTGGAGCACAGACCTACATAGAGCGGTGCTCTGAAGGTTGGTGGAGTTGGGGAGCTGGGAAAGGTGGAGTGCTTGAGAGACTGAGATTCTGGCCATTTGTGGAGGACGGGGATCCACATCCAGCCACTCTGGGACAAAGGAAAGTCAGGCGGTCTGAGAGGCTTCCTAGCACAGAGAGGGCTGCTGAAGGGGCGGGGTTTCTACGGAGCTTGCTGCACGGGAGAAGGGATACGTGAACAAGGTTGTCCGGGCACACTCTGCCAAGCAGGTTGGGAATTTGGGAGGACCTTCAGGCGCTCCATTCCTCTATCTGGCTGCTCAGTTTCCAGGTGCCCCACTGTGACATGCGGCCTGCTGCGCCTTCCTCCTGGCCTGCCAGCACCTGCTCACAAACTGGCAGTCACTGCACAGTGCAATCAGGTGAGCCAGAGGGAGGACCCACCTACAACTGCTAGAGACTGACTAGCACAGAGGCTTACTTACACCTGTGTGCTCGGCTCACTGGCTCTGATCCTGGAGACAGGCACCGCAGTAAGGAATCAAAAAACCACTCTTGCCTCCCGCTAGGCACAAGCGCTACTTCCCTATAACCCCCAACCTCACGCTAGGGGCTGAGCAGCTCCAGAGACTGGAGCTTCTGGGTGCTAGAGGGCACCATGTAAAATTACGAACCATCAAAGGAACCTGGTTCAGACCAAAATCTCACAAACAATAGGAAAGGGGCCAAATGAAACTGAATTCACCAATCTTCTTGAAAGAGAGTTTAAAATAAAAATGATAAACATGCTCATGGAGGTACAGAAAAATATTCAAGAACTCAGGGATGAATTAAGATGGAGATTCAATCATTAAGAAATCCCATATCTGAAATGAAACATACAATGGAGGGATTAAAACTAGATTAGATGTAGTAGAAGAGATGGTAAATGGAATAGAAATTAGAGAAGAGGAATAAAAAGAAGCTGAGGCACAGGGAAAAAAAAGGATCTCAAAGAATGAAAGAATATTGAGAGAACTGTGTAACCAATTCAAATGGAACAATATTCGCATTATAGCAGTACCAGTAGAAGAAGAGAGAAGAAAAGGGATAGAAAGTGTCTTTATGGAGGTAATTGCTGAAAACTTCCCCAATCTGGGGAAGGAGATAGTTTCTCAGGTCATGGAGGTGCACAGATTTCCCAACACAAGGGATGCAAGGAAGACAACACCAAGACATACAATAATTAAAATGGCAAAGATCACAGATAAAGACAGAATTTTAAACGCAGCCAGAGAATAAAGTTCACATAAAAAGGAAAACCCATCAGGCTACCATCAGATTTCGCTACAGAAACCTTACAGGCCAGAAGTGAGTGGCATGATATATTTACAGCAATGAAGCAGAAGGACCTCAAACCAAGAATTCTCTACCTGGCAAGGTTATCATTTAAATTTGAAGGAGGGATTAAACAATTTTCAGATAAACAAAAGCTGAGAGAATTTTCCTCCCACAAACCACCTCTACAGTGCATTTTGGAGGGACTGCTATAGATGGAAGTATTCCTAAGGCCAAATAGATGTCACTGAAGGGATAGATAAAGAATACAGAATATGGTTCACAACATACAAAGAACTGAGGAGGAAGAAAAAGGAAGAAAAAAAAAAGAACCTTTAGGTTGTGTTTGTAATAGCATATGAAGTGAGTTAAATTAGACTGTTAGATAGTAAGGGAATTACACTTGAACCTTTGGTAACCACGAATCTAAAGCCTGCGGTGGTAATAAGTAGATACCTATCAATAATCACCCTAAATGTAAATGGTCTGAATGCACCAATCAAAAGACATAGAGTCACTGAATGGATAAAAAACCAAGACCCATCTATATGATGCTTACAAGAGACTCACTTCAAATCCAAAGACATACACACACTGAAAGTAAAGAGATGGAAAAAGATATTTCACGCAACTAATAGGGAGAAAAAAGCAGCAGTTGCAGTACTTGTATCAGACAAAATAGACTTCAAAACAAAGAAAGTCACAAGGCACAAAGAAGGACATTACATAATCATAAAGGGGTCAGCCCAACAAGAGGATATAGCCATTATAAATATATATAGACCCAACACAGGATCACCTACATACGTGAAACAAATACTAACAGAATTAAAGTGGGAAATAGAATGCAGTGCATTCATTTTAGGAGACTTCAACACACCACTCATTCCAAAGGACAGATCAACCAGACAGAAAATAAGCAAAGAAACAGAGGCACTGAACAACATGTTAGAACAGATGGACCTAACAGACATCTACAGAACACTTCATCCAAAAGCAATAGGATACACATTCTTCTCAAGTGCAAATGGAACATTTTCAAGAATATATCATAACTAGGTCACAAAAAGAGCTTCAGTAAATTCAAAAAGATCGAAATTGTACCATCCAGCTTCTCAGATCACAAAGGTATGAAACTAGAAATAAATTACACAAAGAAAACAAAAAAGCCCACAAACACATGGAGGCTTACCAACATGCTCCTAAATAATCAATGGATTAATGACCAAATAAAAACAGAGATCAAGCAATATATGGAGACAAAAGACAATAATAATTCAACAGTGCAAAATCTGTGGGAAGCAGGAAAGGCTGTGCTAAGAGGGAAGTATATTGCAATACAGGCCTACCCCAGGAAGGAAGAACAATCCCAAATGAACAGTCTAAACTCACAATTAATGAAACTAGAAAAGGAAGAACAACTTAGGCCAAAAGTCAGTAGAAGGAGGGGCATAATAAAGATTAGAGCATAAATAAATAAAATCCAGAAGAATAAAACAATAGAAAGAATCAATGAAACCAAGAGCTGGTTCTTTGAGAAAAGAAACAGAATAGATAAACCCCTAGCCAGACTTATCAAGAAAAGAAGAGTCTACACATATAAACAGAATCAGAAATGAGAAAAGAAAAATCACTATGGACACCACAGAAATACAAATAATTATTAGAGAATACTATGAAAATTTTATTGTAACAAACCTGGATAACCTAGAATAAATGGACAACTTTCTAGAAAAATACAACCTTCCAAGACTGACCCAGCAAGAAACAGAAAATCTGAACTGACCAATTACCAACAAGGAAATTGAATCAGTAATCAAAAAAACTACCTAAGAACACAACACCAGGCCCAGATGGTTTCACTGATGAATTTTATCAAACATTTAGTGAAGACATAATACCCATCCTCCTTACAGTTTTCCAAGAAGGAGAAGAGGGAATACTTCCAAACTCATTCTACGAGGCCAACATCACTCTAATACCAAAACAGGCAAAGACATCACAAAAAAAAGAAAATTACAGACCAATATCCCTAATGAACATAGATGCAAAAATACTCAAACTGAATTCAAAAATACATCAAGTGGATCATAAACCATGATCAAGTGGGATTCCTCCCAGAGATGCAAGGATGGTACAACATTGGAAAATCCACCAACACCATCCACTTTGTCAAGAAAAAGGACAAAAACCACATGATCATCTCCACAGACGCTGAAAAAGATTCAACAAAATTCAACATCCATTCATGATAAAAACTCTCAACAAAATGGGTATAGAGGGCAAGTACCTCAACATAATGAAGGCCATATATGACAAACCCACAGCCAACATCATACTTAACAGTGAGAAGCTGAAAGCTTTTCACCTAAGATCGGAAACAAGACAGGGATGCCCACTCTTCCCACTGTTAGTCAACATGTACTGGAGGTCCTAACCATCGCAATTAGACAAAACAAGGAAATACAAGGCATCCAGAAATGGTAACGAAGAAGTCAAACTGTCACTGTTTGCAGATGAACATAAAAAACCCTAAAGACTCCACTCCAAAACTACTAGATCTAATATCTGAATTCAGCAACACTGAGGATACAAAATTAACACACAATAATCTGTTGCACTCCCACATAATGATGAACTAGCAGAAAATCAGGAAAACAATTCCATTCACAATTGCATCAAAAAGAATAAAGTACCTAGAAATAACCCTAACGACGGAAGTGAAACTGAAAACTACAAGACACTCATGAGAGAAATTAAAGAAGATACTAATAAATGGAAACACATCCCATGTGCATGAATAGGAAGAATATTATGAAAATGGCCATCCTCCCTAAAGCAATCTACAGATTAGATGCAATCCCTATCAAAATACCAAGAGCATTCTTCAGTGAACTAGAGAAAATAATTCTAAAATTCATATGGAACCACAAAAGACCCCAAATAGCCAAAGCAATCCTGAGAAGGAAGAATAAAGCATGGGAGACTATAGTCCCTGACTTCAAGCTCTACTACAAAGTCACAGTAATCAAGACAATTTGGTACTGGCACAAAAACAGACCCATAAACCAATGGAAAAGACTAAAGAGCCCAGATATTAACCCTCAAATAATATACAATAAAGCAGCCATGGACATACAATGGGGAAATGACACCCTCTTCAACAACTGGTGTTGGCAATATGGGATAGCTACATACAAGGGAATGAAACTGGATTATTGTCTATCCCCATACACAAAAGTAAACTCAAAATGGATCAAAGACCTAAATGTAAGTCATGAAACCATAAAACTCTTAGAAGATAACATAGGGAAAAATCTCCTGAATATAAACATGAGCAACTTTTTTCTGATTTCATCTCCTGGAGCAACGTACACAAAAGCAAAAATGAACACATGGGACTATATCAAACTTAAAAGCTCTGTACAGCAATGGATACCATCCACAGAACAAAAAGGCATCCTACAGTATGGGAGAATATATTTGTAAACAACATATCTGACAAGGGGTTAACACCCAAAAAGCAAATAACCCAATTAAAAAATGGGCAGAGGATACGAACAATTTTCCAAAGAAGAAATTCAGATGGCCAACAGAGACATGAAAAGATGCTCCACATCACTAATTACCAGGGAAATGGAAATAAAAAACACAATGAGATATCACCTCACACAAGTTAGGATGGCCAGTATTGAAAAGACTAAGAACAGCAAGTGTTGGCGAAGATGAGGAGAAAGGGGAACCCTCCTACACTGCTGGTGGGAATGTAAGCTAATTCAACCATTGTAGAAAGCGATATGGAGGTTCCTCAAAAAATTAAAAACAGAAATACCATTTGACCTGGGAATTCCACTCCTAGAAACTTACCCAAATAATATAATTTCTCAGATTCAAAAAGACATATGCACCCCTGTGTTTATTGCAGCACTATTTACAATAGCTAAGATATGGAAGCAACCTAAGTGTCCATCAGCAGATGAATGGATAAAGAAGTGGTACATACACACAATGGAATACTATTCAGCCATAAGAAAGAAACACATTCTATAATTTGCAACAACATGGATGGAGCTCGAGGATATTACGCTCACTGTAATAAGCCAGGTGAGAAAGACAAGTATGAAATGATTTCCCTCATTTGTGAAGTATAACAATGAAGCAAAACTGAAGGAACAAAACAGCAACAGACTCACAGACTCCAGGAAGGGACTAGCAGTTACCAAAGGGGAGGGATTGGGGAGGGAGAGTGAGAGGGAGGGAGAAGGGGATTGAGGGATATTATGATTGGCCCACATGGTGTGGGGGCGATCATGCAGAAAACAGTGTAGCACAGAGAAGGCAAATAGTGACTCAGTAGCATCTTACTACACTGATGGACAGTGACTGTAATGGGGTATGGGCCAGAACACGACAACAGG
Source organism: Manis javanica (assembly GCF_040802235.1). Classification (NCBI taxonomy): domain Eukaryota; kingdom Metazoa; phylum Chordata; class Mammalia; order Pholidota; family Manidae; genus Manis; species Manis javanica. Next base: position 78,014,399 of record NC_133162.1, on the reverse strand, counting down.
TGAATTGTAGTAAACACATTGTTTTTTTACGTGAAACCTTCATAAGAGTGTATATCAATAATACATTAATAAAAAAACAACTACAGTGCTCGCTTTGGCAGCACATATACTAAAATTGGAACGATACAGAGAAGATTAGCATAGCCATTGAGTAAGGATGACACGCGAATTCGTGAAGCATTCCATATTTTTACTATCTACTGTTAATAGAACATGTGGGAAGTGAACAGTTCCCAGGAGTGTGTTGTTTTAAATTGTCTGATTTTTCTCAACCTATTCAAATTCAGTTAGACAATATCCATCATATCATAGGTAAGTTTTCACAAATGCTTAGGGTGCCTAACTGGTTTTCTTGGTTTCACTGGAGATGGCTGGTAATTGTAGGTCTGCTTTGGTTATGTAACTGTATTCCTATTATGTTAATGTGTGTGTGCAATTTAATTAGTAGTTTAAAACCTATACATGCTTAAGTTACTCTACAAGAAGATATGTCAAAGAAATAATAAATCTTCCCATGTTTTCTTCCATCTGCTACCTCTATAGCTTTTTTTCTTCCTTCCTAATTACAACCCTTCAATAGAATTTGTGCCTCATATCGAATTTACTGAGTATCATAATTCTTCCAAGTGGTAAAGATACCTCAAGACAAATGCGGGGCATAAGACCCACAGGGCATAAATCTGCAAAGAAGTAAAAAGCTAACCTTTTCAAACAATATGGCTTCTCTCTCACTTACCAACTTTACATCTCCCTGTATGGCCCCGGAAGATGACTGGTTAGCCAGAGACGGGTAAGATTCCTCAAGGGAGGAACAACCTAAGACAGGCACAGTCACAGGGGGGCCATCAGGTGAGAAACTGGGGATCAACAGAGGTGAGGCTTAGAACCTCACCCCCCCGTTTTGAGAGAAATGTTCTGCATCCGTGGATGTTTTATTGCCCTTGTCTAGCTTGGATTAATACTTAGCCTATAGGCACACACCTGATCATCTACATTTGCTTTCTTACAGCACTAAACTATGTTTTCTACCTTTATCTTGCGTCTACCTACCACTTCAGCATTTTATTAAAAATAATCATAATAAGGGAGAAATGTGGGATTCACATATAAATCAAGTATAAAAATCAAATGAATATTCATATTTGACCTGATTGTTTATAGTTCATAATGCGTGATCAAAACCGAAAGTTTCTGTGACGACTGCCCTTGTACTGTTCACCATGTAAGAACTTATTCACTATGTAAGAATTTGTACACCATGTAAGAACTTGTTCGTTGTGCTTCAGAAGATCCGAGACTGATGAGAATTAGGCTTGGGGTGGATTAATGATTGTGCATTTGTGCATTGAGTCCCCTGTACAGAATTTTATTGTTGTTAACTGTTAACAACCATTTGATCAATAAATATGAGAGATGCCCTCTCAAAAAAAAAAAAAGGTGCAAAGACAATTCTATAAAGAAATTGTATTCTTTTCAACAAATAGTACAGGAATAAGTAGACATTCATATGCAGAGAAAAGTGAACCTAAAAATTTACCTCACACTTTACACAAAAATTAACTAAAATGGATCATAGATTTTAACATAAACATAAAGCTGTAAAGTTTCTAGGAGATAACATATAGGAGAAAATCTGTGTAATTTTGGGTTTGAAAATGATTTGTCAGCTATGATGCCAAAAACACAAACCATATAATAGGAAAAAAACTTGATGAATTAGAATTATCAAAATTAAAAACTTTTATTCTGTGAAATATACTGTTTAAGAGAATGCAAAGCCAATGCACAGACTGAGAAAATATTTACAAATCACATATCTGATAATAAATTGTCTTCAGAGTATAGTAAGAACTCTCTGAGATCAACAGGTGAGATCAACAAAATAAGCAAAACACTCTGAACTGACATTTCATCAAAGAAGATATACAGTTGGCAAATAAGCTTGTCAAATGGTGTTCAACATCATTAGTGGCTGGGATATGAACACTAAAATTAAAATTTGATACCATTTCACACCTAATAGAATGGAAAATAAAATTCAACAACTACCACAGCAATAACAGCTTGGCAATACAAAGGATGCAGAGCCTAAGGAACTATCATTTCCTGTTGCAGGGAATGCAAAATGCTGTAGCCACAAAAAATAATAGCATTTTCTCATAAAGTTATACATACACTTACTGTAGGACCTAGCATGCTTACTTCTGGTTATTTGTTCAAATGAACCAAAAAGTTATATTCACACAAAAACCCATACATGTATATTTATAGTAGCTTTATTAATGAAAACCAAAAACTAGAAATAACCCACATGTGGAAAATCAAGTATGTAATTTAGTTAATGCTAATTTTAAGTTGATATAAATATGCCACAATCAGGTAAGAAGTTAGCATCACAGGATCTAGGTAAAGGGCATAAAAGACCTCTTTGTGATACCTGTCAATCAAAAATAATTTCAAAATAAAATGTTTAAAAAAAAAACTACAGTATGGTATTGACATAAGGACAGATATACAAATCAACAAGATGAGAGTCCAGAAGTAAACACATACATATATCATTAGCTGATTTCCACCAAAAATGCCATGGTATTTCAATGGGCAAAGAATTGAGAATGGACAAGAAATTCAATAGGGAAAAGATAATCTTTTCAACAAATGATACCAAAATAACTGTGTATACCTAAAGAAAAACAATGCTTCTTACACCCATACTTCACACCTCATGCCCTATCAACCCCTAAAAATAGATCAAAGACCTAAATATAAGAACTAAAACCATAAAAACTTTCAGGAGAAAACAGAAAACTTCTGTGGTCTGCTTTTTTCATACATTTCAGATGTCTTTGTATGTTAGTTAATAAATATCTTTTGCATTTTTAAAAAGGCAAGAAAAAGAGAGAATCCTTAAAAACTTTTAAAACACTGTCTTAGTTTCTAAAATCAAATTCCAAAACGCACTCTGAGTTCCTTACCATATAGTCATACGATCTTTCTTCCACAAAAATACAGAAATATTCAATGGAAAAGAACAAATATCTTCTTTAACCTCCTCTCATATGGTTCTAAGAAAAGACTGCCTTCTAGGAAACTGCAGTTTTGCCTCAATAATTATTTTTTAATACCTATATTCAAGCACAAATAATGAAATAAATCTGCCTAAGACACATTAATACCATCTACAATTTCTAAATATAAAATGTTACTAGAAGATATGACAATATGAGAAGTGCTCCATACTGCTATACCATCTAGAAGTGGTCTGTCCTGGTTCATAAAGATTCATTAACACATCACATAGAGATTACAAATTTTTTAAATCATAATAAAAAAGAAAGTCATCAAGCTATTCTAAATATAATCATCCCCCCAATAATTTGGAGAATATGTCAAGAAATGAATTACTACCTACCAGTCACAAATTGTGGTTAACAAATGATGGATAGAAAGTCGATTATGGTTTATCAATTTAACCATTACGGCTTTTTACACTAAAATAAAAGGCAAGATATAATACAATGTTGCTACCCGTGTGTGATTTATTGTGCATAAGAAATTACCCCAAAACTCTGGTTTAAAACAAAATGTTTATTGTCTCACAATAAACATACCTGTGAGTCAGGTATAGGCAGAGCTTAGCTGGAAATCTCTGCTCATGATCTATCATGAGGTTGCAGTCAGGCTGTTGGCCAGGCTGTAGGATCACCTGAATGCTGTGGTCCGCATACAAGGGGGGAAGATGGGATATTCCTCCAAGCTCACTCATGCAGCCTTGGGCAAGTGTTGGACCCTCCACCATACAGGCCTCTTCATAGTGCTTCTCACAACATGGCATTGCTTTATTTTTTCTTTAATTTCCTTCTACCAATGGCTTTTCTTACATGTACAATTCAATGATTTTTAGCATATTCAAAGTTGTGCAACCATCACTGCTATCAATTTTAGAACAATTCATCACCCTAAAAAGAAATCCATTACTCAGTAACAGGCCGTTCTCCCATTTTCCCCCACCCCAACACCAGCTCTAGCAAAACACAAATCTCAATAGATTTATGTATTCTGGACATTTCATATAAATGTAATCATATAATACATGGCTTTTTGTGACTTTTATTACTTAGCATGATGTTCTCAAGGTTTGCCTATGCTTTAGCATGAGACTGTATAGTTCATCCCTTTTTATGGCTGAATATTCCATTATATGGATAAACCACATTTTATTTCTCCATTCACCAACTGATAAACATTTGAGTTGTCTCCACTTTTTGGCTATTATGAATACTGCTACTATGAACATTTGTGTACAAGTTGTGAGGTGGATGTATGTTTTGGTTTTTCTTTGGGTATATACCTAGAACTAGAACTGCTATGTCATCTGGTATCCCCACACTGAGCTGTTTGAGGAACTGGCAAACCGTTTCTCAGAGTAGTTTTACCACTTCGCATTCCCACCAACAGTATTCCAATCTCTCCACAATGTCCCCAACAGGTGTTATTACCTGCCTGTTTCATTATATCCATCCTAGTGGGGGCACCATGGTATTTCACTATAGTTGAAATCAGAAGATTTGCATTACCTGGTGGCTAATGAGGTCAAGCATCTTGTCAGGTGCTTATTGGCCATTTGTATGTCTTATCTGAAGAAATGTTTATGCAAATCCCTTGTCTGTTTTTTAACTGAGTTCTTTTTCTTTTTATTGTTAAGGTGTAAGAGCTCTTTACACACTCTGGATACTACACCTTTATGATTAGATGTACGATTTCTTCACATGGAACACTGGGGAGCACGTAGGCAGGATACCAACAGGAACTCACATACACTGCTGGTAGGAGAGTAAATAAAGCAATTTGGCAATATTTAGTAAAATTACAGATGTACACCCTACGAGCAGCAGCTGTAATTCTAGGTGTTTACCTGAGGGAATGCCTAACATTTGGAAAAAACCAACATAGATGGAAACTTGGGAGAAAGGTGTGAAAAAAGTACATAACCTAATTATACGTGAAGAGGTCACAGAAAAAAACCCACATAGATGATGGCATTTATAAGTTCAAAAATACGCAAAAGTAAACTATGTTCTTCATGGGTATCTACATATAAAATAACATTTTCAAGAAAAGCAAAGAAATTGTAGGCACAGAATCCAGTACAGTGGTTACTTCTGAGGTGAAGGGTCTAATCAAGAAGAGGCATACAGGTTTCAAGGGTATGGTGGTACTATACCATTTTTGAGCTTTATGTATGCAAATTAAAGCTTTTACATTGTGACACATTTCATAAACATTTTTTCAAAGAGCTACACTGACATCTGAAAGTCTAATATAGATACATAATAAAGTTGTTCCGTACTTAATGCAGATGAGGAGCACCACAGTGACACAAATGTCAATATCATCAACTATTTTTAGTCCAACAAACTATATGCTTTGTAGAACTGAAAAGTTCTATTTTCTACCCTTTCCTGATTATTCCTACTCTTCTGTAAGCCTGCCTTCCTGACTCCACCTTTACCACCATGACTTGCATTAAATACCAACTCCCCCAGGCAGTGCTGCCATTCAATCTATCCACCTGATGGGCACTCAACCTCCTCTCAACTTGCACAGCGTTTGTATCTCTTCAAGGCCCTCATCACATTATCCCTGGACTGCATGTGATTGAACTCCCAGTCAGAGATAAGCACCTGAAGAACTAGAACACTGATCACATCAGCCTGGCTCACAGAAGGCACTCAGGTTTTTGTTGACTGTTGAATGAATAAATGAATTAGAAAATTCAGAAATTTCAGAGTGAGATAAGAAATTAGATCTGTTGTAGTTTAAAAAAAACTCAAAAATGAGGGATTAAAAATTACACACCTTGAAAAAAGAATTTCAACATTAAAACTCCTCAAAATATAGCAGACAAGACTAACAACAGTTAAAATATAAAAAGTATACAGTGCATATACTGATCATCTTCCCAAGTCACAGGGGCCAAAGAGAAAGGCATAAGAACTTCCTGAAAATTATTCTCCATCAGAACAGTCCACTGCTTTAGAACATGTCTTGAAGTCAATCATGTAACTGGAAAACAAGGTGGTAAATTATCTTTTATAGGAAAAAAATATATATATGCCATTTCATGATCCAAATTTGTTTTTGAAATTTTGGCAACCTTTTTTTTTTTGCTTTCAGATATTTAAGTTGTTTACCACCAAAAGTATAAACGTAAATACGATGTATTTATGGCAGAAAAGGAACTGCTACATAGGGGGGAAAAAAAGAGACCACAAGTGAGACAGAGCTATTTCTCAAAAAGGCGACACCACTATTGAAAACAAGTAGGTCTTGACTGGTTGAATCAGTTCATTCCTGTCTATACATCTCTAATTTCTTTCTGGAGCTAACTTAAAGGAGATACAAATTTCACATTTAGGGTTGCCAGATATTGCAAATAAAAATACAGTAAACCCAGTTAAACTTGAATTTCAGATAATCAATTGCTTTAGTAAAGCATGCCCTATGCAATATTTATACTAAAAATTTATCCACTGTTTATCTGAAATTAAAATTAAGATAGTGCAAAAACAATCCAATTTCTTCACACTGTAGCAGATATTCAGACCCAAAGAAGGGAAGTGATATGCCTAAACCTAAACCAAAGATGAAGGAAGTGAGTTTGCTTTCAAAAAAGACAATGTATTCCACTCGTTCACCTTAGGTTCCATTCAGTCCATTTGACCTCCAATTCTGGCTCACCTCACAGAAGGACCAAGAGGACAAGCTGCAAAAGGCCATAGTTTATCTCTTTCAATATCAAACTTGAGGTTTCAGTAACTCTCATCTCTAGTCTTCAAAAACAAAATGAGGAAACCATGCATTTCTCAACTTAAAAAAAATCCTCGTGATAATTTTTTCCTACACACCAGTACCTCATATTCTGTTCATATGTTCACTCACTATATGAAACAGAACCTCTTTTATTCCTGTGGGTAAAATTCCAGTATTTCCAGAATCTCTCACCAGGCCTTGTGTATCTCCGTATCAATAGGTGTTTCCAAGGGGTGGAGAGTAGCCTATCTCCATACCAATAGGTGTTTACAAGGGAGGGGGAAGCAAGAGTATAACTGAAACAAGAGTATAATGGCAAAAATATATATATGCCATTTCATGATCCAAATTTGTTACTGAAATTTTGATAACCTTTTTTTTTTTTGCTTTCAGATATTTAAATTGTTTACCACCAAAAGTATAAACCTAAATATGATGTATTTATGGCAGAAAAGGAACTCCTACATAGGGGAGAAAAAAAGAGACCACGGGGGGAAAAAAAGAGACCACAAGTGAGACAGAGCTATTTCTCAAAAAGGCGACACTACTATTGAAAACAAGTAGTTCTTGACTGGTTGAATCAATTCATTCCTGTCTATATATCTCCAATTTCTTCCTGGAGCTAACTTAAAGGAGATAAAAATTTCACATTTAGGGTTGCCAGATTTAGCAGAGAAGTTTGTTGGGGTCTTTCTGAGGCCCGGTGGTGAAGACAGGGGAAAGCGGAAGTGGACAATTGCTTGTAGGGAACAAACGAGTTTCTCTCCCTTTGTTTCTCCCTCTGACTGACTTCAGTTTCAAAGGTAATTTGCCCTGGGGGGAAAAGATTCCCACCCACCCCAAGCCCTGGGATTCCTAAACCCAATTGTCTCAAAATCCAAATTCTCTTGCTCCAAAGTTTCAAAAATTGGGGTATATTCACATTATTCCATGATTGTAACACTTGTAGGTCGTACAGCTTCCCAAATTTCATTGTTTTTCAGAGGAAATGTCCTTATTCAGTTGGTTTAAATAAGTCCATCTTCTACTCCCATTCTGTGCCTGAGCAACTAAACCAGCAACGAGGCTTGAAGTCTCACTATAATAGCTTATTTACTGTGAGACTGGGATGCAAGAAAAGATGAAACAAGAAAGGTTTGTCGGAAGTCTGTGGGCCTTTGCCCAGTACATACGCGGAATATACTAAATGCCTCCTAATTCAATGACACAGTCAGACAAAATCAAAGGAAAAATAATAAGACTCCACATACGAAAAAGATTCGTCTTCCAAATCTCATCAGGGCAACTAACACACAATACGTTTTCTCTGTAATAGCTCTTCTCAGCTTGTGATCTCTGTGGGCCCTTGGAGAGGTGGGTGGGGAAGACAATGAGGCAGATAAAGGTTTCATCTTTAACTTTTTTAGGAATTAGGCTTCCAAATATGGTTTTAATAAAAAAGGTTCCGTTGCATTTAAAAAAGCCTGAAGAAATAAAAATTTTTTTAAAGTGAAATAAACCATTATGGCTTTCTCTAATAAGTTGTCCATTCAAAACTTCACCCAGGTGAACAAGAATCCAAATCGTGTCAGATGAAAAGTTAAAGACAAACAGCTATTAAATGACAATCATCTGCCTATGCTTTTCCTCTGGAAGCTTCCAATGCATGCAGATCTCTCTCAAGATCACTCACGTCAGAAGTAGAAGGTCCTACAGATCACCTCGTCCAGACTTTCATTTCACAGATGTGCAAACTCAGGCCAAGGGCGAGGGCTGACTTGCCCAAGGTCTCACAGCCCGCAGGTGCCAGACGTCAACTGGGACTCCACGCTGGCAGCCCAAGGCCCTCAGCCCCGGACGGTTCCGGTGGCCCTCGGCTCAACCCAGCCTCAAAGGCAGCCTCGAGCACCGGGGCGGAAGGGCCCACGGCCGGAGGGCGCTGCCGCCTAGGACTGGCTAAGCGCCTGGGCCCAGGCCCAGGGTGGCTCGGGCCCGGGCCTCGCTGGCCGCCCCCGCCCAGCCCAGCCCACCTGTCGCGGACTGCACAGCCGACAGCCACACCCCCTGTGGGGACCGAGGGCCTGGCAGGCCTCGTCGCAGCCGGCAGCGGCTGCGCGCGGCGTACGCCCGCCCGGAGACCGCAGGAGTTACCTCAGGTGGGCGCCGGGCTCGCGGCTCGGCAGCCCCGGCCGGTCCGGAGCATGCCGCAGACGCGGGCGCAGCAGGGCCGCAGATGGCCACCACTGGGCCTGTTTACACCCCTCCGCGGGTGGACGCGGAATGGCCGTCACGTGACGTGCACATCACGTGCTCGCCCGGGGGTGGGGCAGGGGCGTGGCGGCCGCGGCGGGCGGTTGCGCGGGCGGCCGCGGCGCAGCTCATCTGTACTCCCTGCCTCTCTGCGCTGTGGGTGGAAGGGACGGAACGCGCCCCGGCTGACCCGGCCCAGGAAGGGGAAAGACTCCCACTACCCCCTGCGGTCCTTTTGTAACCCTTGGGCTCGATCGCATCAATTACTAGTAATTTGGAAAGAGAAGGCAATTAGGTCCAGCAATAAGACGTGAACTCGGAGGAAAAAATGGAAAACACATCCTTACCCGAAGGGAGAAAAGGGAGAAAAGGGGAATAAGCAATAATGGTTTTGCTGACCTTCACACTTTTGTTGGCTGTTGCTCCCTAATCGGGGGTGAATGGCTGTGGGTACACCCATCCCCCACTCCACATCGTGGAAAGGGTATGAGGAAGACTTACGGGACTTACGACTTTGATTTGAAATTACGTTTTATTATAAATTTTCATGGGGATTAATCTTTGTATGTGTAAATACAAGCATATCTAAGTATTTGGTTCAGCATTCAGCTTTTGCCCACATCACTTTCCAGATTATAGCTCTCTGTTTGCTCTATTGCTACCATTTTCCTAAATCAAACTGCAGAAGTTTCAACCACTGCCAATTTCTCTCATAATATTCATTATAAATCGCATTAAAGACTAATACTTTTATTATTTCTTGGTATATTCATGAGTGAATTGTGAGCAAATACAGTCAAATATTCCCGGAATTGTTCTGTTGTCCAAGAGTGATCTCTTGGATAATTAATTCCTCCGTACAATTCTGATCACTTTGTATGCTTTTGAAGTACATTTAAGTAAAGAGCAAATTGACAGGATCAAAACAGTGGGCTCAAAATATCATCCAGGTCAATACAACAAGTCAAACATCCTCTTCATTTCTGTAACACATCTAGAACGTAGCACTACAGAGAATACAAAATACAGTGATGAATTTTCATCATCTTTTATTATGGAAAATAGGTTGCAAGGCCAGAGGCCACACTCTGGTTGACTTTTTCTGCTGCTTCTGGCACCTGATGTTCCATGAAGGTGGAAAACAGTACCTTTCATTGGTATACCTTAGGCCTAACCGTGCATGAGAAGAAAAAAAACAGTTGTTTGATTTGTGGATGTGAATCCTGCCATCCTTCTATAGGAAGTGGTAAAGAATCTTCACAGATCAGGAGGAATCTATGAATTAAGTGGTAATCATGGAGGCAATGCCAGGATGAGTCCTGGCTCAACCACTATTATCCAGGCAATTTACTTAACCTTTCTGAACCTCTTCATCTACCTAAAAGAGAGACAGCATCTATTGAATTGAGTAGATATGAAGATGAAATGAAATAATGCTGGCACAACACAATAGATGCTCAGTAAATGTGAACCATTTAAGGCCTTTGCAAGAGGGTAGAGTATTGGAGGTCAGAATCTTGAGGGAAAGAGAACTGACAACTTGAATGTGTCCAGGTTCTGGGTCTGAATTCCTACCACATGGACTGGAGTTGAGTATAGGATCATCAGGACAGAAACTAAGCACAACTGGAAAGAAGTCTTTGCACATAGAATGGAAAGCTGCCAGTAAGAGAATTGCTCACAAATGTCCAGGTGCTCACAACAAGGGGGTACCGGCCTTGTGGTAACAGGTTAATTCCCAATCTGTTTGCAGTGGTGGGGACTACTAATATACTACCACTCCATTGCCTCAGCTCACATAGGGAAATGGCTTACCCTCTCTTAAAGTCTGTGGGAAAGAAAAAAGTCAGACCTGAGACTGTAGAAGAATGCAGGGAACAGAGCTGAGCCACCCAGTTTTCGTAGAAACTACGTGAAGCTAACATTCCTGGACCCTGCCCTAAGTTAGATAACTAGAAGCCAAAAACTACGTGAGGCTAGCATTCCTAGACCCTACCCTAAGTTAGATAAACTAGAAGTAAACGACCCCCCTGGGGTCGAAACTCATGATAAGTCACATAAGAATGCTTGTGCAAAAGTCAGGCACCTGGTGTATCCCTGTTCCAATTTTATTGGCCAAAGTATAGAATGTGTTTCAAATTCATTGGTTGAGGTAATGTGCAGGCTCTGGTGCAATGACTGTAGAAATCCCATATAAACCATACCTAAAGTTGCTTGAGAGTCAGCAGCACAGACTTGGCCTGCGTGTCAGGAGAGGTGCTGTCGACCCCCGCTTGCTGGCTGAATAAAGACTTTGCTTAGATTTTCATCTCCGTGTCCATGTATCTTGTTCTCTGAGAAACCCCGGAGTCCTAGACCCTAACAAGACATGTGACCAGTGTTTCAAGAACCAGTCAAACTTGACTCTCCACCAAATAGCTAAACATACCTAACCACTTTTAGTTTTTTAGTGTTTCACTGCAAACAACAGAATGCATTGGTATAAAATAGACTGCAATTGTATAATGGCATTTGATATAACAGTGGATATACCAGTGTTCCCACTAGAATGATGAATGTAAAGAATAATGGGGGACTTGAAAACAGAGAAAGAGATGAACAATAACCTACCTACCAAGGTACCACCAAGCTTATGGCGTGATAGATCCAGCTTTGAATTTATGTTTCCTGATTCCAAGTCTAAATGCATTTTCTTTTTTTATTAATGACCATAAAGACGTGGTTGTCCTCTATTTATTCTGTCTTGATTTTAGTCTTCCTATGCTATGCTGGTGACAATTTTGCTTCACATAGTGTTTGATATATTTCAAAAGCAGAGCCAATAAGATTTTCAAATTGATTAGAGGTGGATGTGAAAGAATGGAGTGAAGGATGACTCCAAGTTTTTTGACTTGTAAAACTGAGGCCTGTAATTTTCCCTGCCTATGATGAATATGCCAAAATATTAATAGCATAGTAAGAACAGGAGAGACTCCATCTTAAGACTAAGATTCCATTTTAAAAACTGGGGAGTTAGGACCTAGGATTCTTAACATATTTCATGGTTATCAGCCAATAACTGACCTTATCTTAAGGCAGGGCAAGTAGTCCTACATGATAGGTACCCATTGCTTGAGGGTAACCACTATATTGGAGAAGAACATGATCAATAAATTCCTTGTTTCAATGTTTACCTTACAAAGTATCTAGAGGGCAGACTATGGATAGTGACATAATGTCTCTCACTGGAGATAAATATCATGAGACTACATGTCAAGCCTATGTTACCCCCATCCCCATCCTTGCCCCATTCTTGAAAGCCTTAAAAGACAGAATCTTAAGCCCTTAAATGCACCTCTTCTTTGGGGTTGCCCACACTCCCCTTTCTTCGAATGTGTACATTTTGCCTCAAATAAAGATTCTCTCTGCTCAATCTTTTGCATTTTGTCTCTGCATTCTTCCAGTGGTAAATGTCTGTAGCTCCAGGCCGAAGGGAGTTTCATCTCTGGGCAAGTTCACTCTGGATTTGGTGAGACCAAACAATGAGAATGGAACATTGTTGGTAAAAATGGGCTATACCAAGCTTTATTCTCACAGTGGTAGGTGAGTGCTAGAATCCTATTCGCCTTCGGGGCAGTCTGTAAGTAGCAAGTCCATCTCTGTCGGCCTCTGCTCCAGCCTCTACCTCAGGCGCTGCCTCCACTCCAGACTCTGTCTCCACTCCAGGCCCTGCTCTCACCTCCAGCCTCTGCTCTCCTCCCAGCACCTGGCAGAGCTCTTTCTATAGCAACAGAGGCAATAATGGCAAGCATGCACCTGCACAGTAGGCCAAGTATTACATCACTGCATGCACATAGTGGGCGAATAGGTTAGGATCGAGTGAGTATCCTAGCCATGGAACTTCCATTTCCCTAGAGCATCTTTGTTACTTTGTTATTTCATTCAACTTTCTAGACTTACGCACAAGTCTTCACTCTCTCTGTTCTATTTGAGACAAGTAGGGAAGGGCTACTGAGATCTCTGATTTGGGCTTGCAAGCTCCCATCACCTGGGTGACCCAGACAGGACTGCAGCTGTACAGTCATGCTCTTTAGTAGCCAACTCAAAAATCTCCTTTCTTTATTTGCCTTTGGGAAGTTCCCAGAACATAATCTCATCCCATCCAGTGTTCTGCAGCTCCCCCAAATCCTTAGGTGGTAGGGGCTCAGTCCCACACTGTGCAGATTCAAGCAGACACTGGATGCCAGGTGAGTCTGGCTTCAGGAGTTGGCAAGGGAGTTCAATGAGTGTCCTTCCCTCTGTTCTTCCTTGCTCTCTGCTGCCTGCTACCATTCACTACCACTCTCAATGAATTCCTTCCTCACCTATATTTGTCCAACGTGGCTGAGAATTCTTTCTCAAAGTCAAGAATCCTCCCCCTTCCAGGTTGGGGTCTCACCTGGTGCTCAGGGAGAGACCTCCCTAAAAGTAGCTGCCCAACAACACAACCAAAGAATGGAACTGTCATCTAAGTCCAGGGCTGTGAAAATAAAGAGAAACCTCACCAAAATTGAGTTGTGAGGCCAGAAGGGGGAGCTCTCCTGTATTACTTGACTGTCAATTAGAGGAAGATTTATCATCAATACAGATCCCAACAGAATAGTCAACAGGAAAGTATCATCAAATACAGTCCCCCACCAGGAAAAGATGTACATTTTGTCTCCTATAAGAATTGACTACCCCAGCAACACAGTCAGTGAGAAACCTTCACTCTGAACACTTATTTCCTCCAATGGATTTTCCAAAACAACGCTATTTCCTCTGCCCCTCAGGGTTCTTCTAGCTGATCTAAGAATTCAATTGACATGAGACAGATTAACAGGAAAAAAACCCAAAAGTTAAATTATTTTATGTACAGAGAAGCCACAGACATGGGTTCCAAAGACAGAGAGAATGAAGTGCATACGTCATCCTGAACCAAGTAGAAGTGGGTAGGGGTCTGAGATGTAAAAGGAAAAGGGAAGCAATTCACAGGAATATGAAAAGAATAAGTGATAAATAAATGTTTGATGGGGCACACAGAAACAATGCTGTCCCTCCCCCCCACACACACACATGGTAATTTTAACAGACAGTCCCATCCCTCCCAGTCTAACCACACCTAGTTTACTATAATATAATTATCTATGGCGATAGCTCTCCTGGAGCAGTACCTCCATCTAAATTCTTTTTATGGAGTTAGGGGAGGGTAGGTCAAAGTGTCCTCCTGAGCTTTTGGCTCAAAATATTCTGCATGTCATAGTGGCACATCCTGGGGCAGCCTACCCTTGGTCCCTACACCCGTCCAACTTCCTCCTCCTTCTCCATAAAATAATGTTCCTCTCCTTTGTTTGCTGGACTAGCCTATGTTTTTTCCTGTAGCTTGCTTGTCTGGAATTGCAATTTTCTGCTGTAAGATAAATTCTAAAATGTAAGATAAATTCCAACTGAAATAAGCAGGTGACAAGAGGCAACAAAGGGCCAGGCTGTCGCGTGCCCTGTCCTCGCCGGCAAGAACAGCATGCAACAACAGCAGGATTCTTCTGCAGAAAGCTTTATTCTTCAGCTCTTTGTGAAACAAATGAGTTGGGCAGGACCCAGAGGGGAAGGAGAGGCTTGCTTATATAGTTCTCATGCTCTGACCTGGTTGGTGCGGCTCCATATGCCTTATTAGCATAACCATTTGGTGGGTCTCATTGGTCCTTATGCCAAGGCGCAATTAGCATGTAGTTTAGTGGTGTGGGATGATTTGTCATTAGGAAGTTCGGGGCCTTCCGGCTGCCCTGCATTGGGCGCTATTTTCTGAGCGCGGCTGCCAACATCTCCCCCTTTTTTGTCTAACAGAAGCTCAAGGCGGAACTTGCCAGCAGAGGCGGAGACAGAGGCCTGACCTCCATCATACTTCCTGATGCCCCCTTTTTGGAGAGGGGTTCTGGGCATCTACCCCTATGCAGTCAGGCATGCCTCTCAGAGGGGTCCAAGACCTCTTGCAGTGCTTTGCCTCGCATCCTCTGGCTGGCGTTGGGACCGCTTGGTACAAAGGGTTTGGACCCTTTTTCTCAACCCTCTTGCACCATGAGCTTCTTAAAGAAAGCTGTGATTAAGCATTGAGGTACTCGGGCCTGGTGCAGTGCCACATGGGCTCAGGGTGCAAGAGCTACCTCAAGCTAAAGCCGAGCTTCCTTCTTAAGCATGTTGAGCCACACTTGGGGAGAGGCGCCAACGTCTATCGCCATTAGGGCTTGAGCAAGGATCACCTTGTCCTGCTTATGTTGGTTGCGGAGTCTGCATAACAACCAGAGTAAGAGCATGAGACCTCCAAGCAGGAACACGCCCATCCCAGCCATGCCCGCCCACTCCTTGACGTGGGAGAGAGCTCTGAGGAACCAGGAAGAGAGTCCTTCCGCTACGGAGATATCTAGATGGGTGGAGTTGATGTGGATAATTTCTCGCCGCAGCTCTTCTAGTGTCCCATCGAAGTCTTGGGACCAGTTTCCTGAAAGATACTGGGACAGGTCTCGTGACAGATTAGCTGCCCATGTAAAATTTTTATATTGAATGCTAGTGATGCAGAGGGCACGATATTTCCGCTCACCTCCCAATTGGGCCATTTGCCAGAACACCTCTATTTGTTCCTCCACGAGATCTATGCGTTGATTGAGGATCATTATTCCTCCTGTCAGTTTGCCATCAAGTGTGGACTGTTGGTCCAGGGCAGAAGCTACTGAGGCTGCAAGGTTATTGAGCTCTGTAGCTGATTTGATGGAGGTGTCTAAAGCTATACCAGCGGCGGTGGCTGCGACCGCGGTCGCGGAGATCAGGAGCACTATGGCGGCTGTAACACCGAAATCGCGCCTTTCTCGAAACAGAGTCATGGTGTTAGGGGCGTCTACGGGAACAGGGACCCAACAGGGGATGCGGACTACCAAAGCATTGGTAAAGTTACGCGCATCCCAATACTGAGACAGAAAGCAGGTTTCATTGGAGCAGGAGTCAAAGCTACTATTGGATAAGATAAACAGAAATGGGGGGTATACGCATACTGGAGAAGGTGGAAAAAGGGAATTAGGTGACTCTGGACCTGATTTTGCTGAACACGTGTAGTTCTCGTTGTTATGGGTCATGATCATGTTCCAGTGTGCGCGCATGTGGTTATTCTCGCACCAAAAGGTGATATTTTTTACACCGATTCCCCCACCCTGGAGGGCGGAAAAGGGGGAGAGGTCGGTACACGAGCCATTGACTCCACACAGCATCCATTTATGGAAGGGGTTCATGCTCAGCTGCTGACGAAACTCGCCTTCGAGCACCTTTACTGGCCACCAAGCCTCATTGGCTGGCCGTCCCTCCATATCTGGGGAGATGGTAAACTCCTGCCTCTCAGTTGCCCACGTTACTACAGTTGACTGACAGTCAGTCCAGGGCCACAGCTCTCCCTCATAGTCGCCCACACAATGGGAGGCATATTTGGGTTGACGAGGCCTGTCGGTGGAATTGTTCCTGGGAGAGTGTACAAATGTGCCATTGATCCAGAGAACCATCTGGTGGATAGTCATGTTCTTATAGGGCGGGCTCCCTTCCTTATTAGGCCCTTCAAATTTAGCTGACATAACGGGGAGGCTACTGGCCTCTAGAATTATGTCACTGAACCATCCGTATTTCCTCCGTTTCAGGGAGATACAGCCAGCTAGATTCTGAGTGGTGAAGCATAATGACCCATTAGTTACGAAGGATCGGTTTTCTCCCAGGGGAGCTACTAGGGTGTCTTTAACTAAGTAGGGCAAGTTCATACTAGCATTGGTAGTGAAAAAGCGTGGAAAAACGGCTGCATTGAAACGGACAGGCATAGGCTTAGGAAAGGCAGACAGGATTCCCCATCTCAATACTCCCTGAGTCGGGGTCTCCAGTGTCAGGAGCAGGGTCAGGAGGTATAGCGAAGTCATCTCCTTTGTTTAGGACTTTCCTCGTTAGGCGCTCCTGGATCTAGAAGGGATTTTCTTCACCCTGGGGGAAAACACACACAGCTCCCCTGGATCTGATTATGATTGGATCCGGGCCCTTCCATTGGTTAGATAACACATCCTTCCATTTTACTAGTTCTTGTGGGTCTTTTGGCCACTGATTATGGCGATCCGCTGCTGTATGGCCTTGAGCATCCAGATTCAAAAAATTTATAGTGAAAAGTGCTAGGGCTATGGCAGTTTTTGGTGTGGGGGGTATATCTTCAATTCCCCCTTTTTGTTTAAGTAAATAGGATTTGAGCGTGCGGTTCGCGCGTTCCACAATCCCTTGACCCTGTGGGTTGTAGGGAAGGCCAGTGATATGTTTTATCCCCATGTGATGACAAAATTGAGCAAATTTTGTAGAGGTATAGGCTGGGCCATTGTCTGTTTTCAGAATCTGTGGTAACCCCCATGCGCTTCAAGCCTCAAGGCAGTGCTGGATGACATGGGAAGCTTTCTCTCCTGACAATGGGGAGGCAAAGATGACTCCTGAACAAGTATCCACGGATACATGTACATATTTCAGTTTCCCAAAAGACGAAATATGCGTCACATCCATTTGCCAAACTTGTAAAGGCTTAATACCTCTGGGGTTGATCCCAACATGAGGTGTGGGAAGGAAGCTGCAGCAATGTTGGCAGCTAAGGACAATGTTCCTAGCTTCGGCCCTGGTTATGCTAAACCGCTTGCGCAGTGTTTCAGCAGTGACATGAAATTGTGTATGGAATTTTGAAGCTGTGGTGATAGGGTCTAGCAGGGGAAAAGCTATATTTCTGGTTGCGAGGTCTGCTAGGTGGTTGCCTTGGGTCATAGGCCCGGGAAGGCCTGAATGTGCTCTGATATGAGTTATATACAAAGGAGATTGCCTATGAAGTAGTGCTGATTGTATCTGTTTGAACAAAGTGGCTACTGGGCTGGACGCTTTGATTAGCCCGGCCACTTCTAGAGATTTGACTGCATTAACTACATAACAGGAGTCAGACACAATATTTAAAGGTTCAGGAAAGATTTGTAAGACCTCTAAGACTATGCGACATTCCACTATTTGTGGAGTGTCAGGCGTGTAGCCTTTTGTCACAACTTTGCCATCATGGACATAGGCACCTGTGCCTGTCTTAGACCCTTCCGTGTAAACTGTTTTTCCATGAGGCAGCGGGGTTAGGCTAGTGACCCGAGGAAATACTAGGAGATGATTTTTGGCGAAGTTGATGAGGGGATGTTTAGGGAAATGATTATCAAAGGTTCCTGAGAAACTGTAAGCAAGTATGGCCCAATCATCATTCATAGCACATAATACTTGTATCTGTTCTACGCTGTAAGGGGTTATAATTTTAGCTGGAGCCTCTCCGAAATGTGTCATGGAGGTTTTTACTCCTCTCAAAGCAAGTTTGGCCACGGCTGCTGGATAGTACTCTATTGTCCTAGCCTGAGAGGCTTGGGGATGGATCCAGATCAGTGGGCCGTGCTGCCATAAAACTGCTGTTGGCAGCTCCGGGGTGGGAAGCACACACAACTCAAAGGGTTCATTCGATTGCACTCTATTTAATTGTGCTGTCATCAAAGCCTGTTCTACTTTGCGAATGGCTTGTAATGCCTCAGGTGTGAGGGAGCGCGGTGACGTTAGTTGTGGGTCTCCTTCTAGGGTTTTAAATAGTGGAGTCAATTCAGTGGTGGGTATCTTTAAGTATGGGCGCAACCAATTAATATCCCCTAGGAGTTTTTGGAAGTCATTCAAATTTCGCAATTGATTATGTCTTATCTCAAGCTTTTGGGGGAAAATTACATCTGTGTAAATGGTTGCTCTTAGGAATTTGCTAACACTAGATTTTTGGACCTTCTCGCTTGCTATATTCAGTCTCCAATTTTCTAGGGATCTAGTGAGATCTATATATGCTTCTTCTATTTCCGCTGGTTGTGGGGAGCAAAGAAGGATGTCATCCATGTAATGGATGATCTTTAGCGTGGGATAGGTCTTACGAATTGGGTCTAGCGCTCGCTGAACGTACAGTTGACATATGGTGGGGCTATTTGCCATTCCTTGAGGGAGGACCTTCCACTGAAATCTGGCATCGGGTTGTTCATGGTTAATAGCTGGCAAAGTAAAAGCAAATCTTTCCCTGTACTTGGAGCTTAGAGGTATAGAAAAGAAACAATCTTTAATATCTATTATGAGCACTTTCCATTCTTTGGGTAAGGCAGAGAGGAGTGGCAGTCCCCGTTGTACGGGTCCAAGCATTCTCATTTGAGCATTTACTGCTCTCAGATCATGAAGCAACCTCCATGATCTTGACTTTTTCCTGATTACAAATATGGGTGTGTTCCATGGGGACACAGAGGGTTCTAGGTGTCCCACTTGGAGCTGCTCTTGCACTAAGCAATGAGCTGCTTCTAATTTTTCAGAGGATAGGGGCCACTGAGGAACTCATACAGCCTCCTCTGTGAGCCAAGGTATGGGCATGGCATCTTCAATGGCCCCTATGAAAAACCCAGGCCGTGACGGTCATTCTTTACTTTGGGCAGGATGGGCTCTATGTGTCCCTGTTGGTGTTTCCCCAGCCCCTTGCCAGGGATGTATCCCATGTCCATCATCATGCCTTGGGCGGGGGTGGAGTATTCATTAATGAGTTTGAGGCCTAAGTCTCTCATGACATCCCTCCCCCATAAATTGACCAGTAGAGGGAGTACATAAGGGGTGACTGTACTCTCTTGTCCTTCAGGGGCTCACCATTTCAATGGTTTGGCACTAATTGAAGGGCTTGACTCATATCCTAAACCTTGTAATGAATGTGAGGATTGGGTCACAGGCCACTTGGAGGGCCACCAGGTTGCAGAGATAATACTTTTATCTGCTCTAGTGTCTAGGATTCCCTCAAAGCTCTTTCCCTCTATTTGAAGAGTTAATTTTGGTCTGTCTGCTAAATCTAATACTATGAAGGCTGAATCCCAGTCAGAGGAGCCGAAGCCCCTTTCTCCCCTCTCCGTGTTGGTAGCAGGATAATTGGCGTGGAGACTAGGTAAAACTAAGAGCTGGGCTATACGGTCTCCCGGAGATATAGGGTAGATTCCTCTAGGGGCCGAACACATGATTTTTACCTGTCCTTCATAATCTTGATCTATGACTCCGGGATGAACTACCAGGCCTTTCAATGCAGCAGAAGAGCGCCCTAGGAGTAACCCAATGGTATTTGGTGGTAGGGGGCCTTTAAAGTCTGAAGGGATAGGCTGAACTCCCATCTGTGGAGTCAACACTATTCTGGTGGTGGCACGGATGTCCAATCCCACGGAACCTGAAGTGGCTCTCCTTGGGGGGCCTGGTTGTTCCCGAATGACACTTGCGTGCTGGTTGCCCCATATATTTGCGGGCCCTGGTGACAGGGGCCCCTCTGGGCGTTTTTTGGCAGTTCTAAGGGTTTCCCTTCTATATCTTTAATAGACCGGCACTCATTGGCCCAATGCCTGCCTTTCTTACACTTAGGGCACAACCCAGGGGTCTTTGGGGTTGTTTGTTCTGAAGCTGGGCTCCTACACTCTCTCTTTATATGTCCTAATTTCCCGCATTGAAAGCATTTGATACTTCTGTTAGTGATCCTGGCTTGTTTGTGGCTCTGTAATATGGCCGCGGCTAGGCCCGCATTGGTGAGTGGCCCTCCTATTTCTCTACAGGCTTTCAACCAGGCATGTATCCCTTTTTGTTTCTAGGGTGTTATCGCCTGTCTATATTCCTTGGTACATTGTTCAAATACTAATTGCTCCACTAGGGGCATTGCTTGTTCCTGATCTCCAAATATTCTGCCTGCGGCCTCCATCATACGAGCGACAAAGTCAGAAAATGGCTCGCTCAGCCCCTGAATAATTTTTGTCAAATTGCCTGATACTTCTCCTTTGTTGGTGAGGGCTTTCCATGCCTTGGCGGCGCACGTGTTTATTTGTGCGTATACCTGTAAGGGGAAGGCGGTCTGGTTGGCTACCCACTGTCCTTGGCTCGTCAGCATATCATATGACCACGCAGGCTGTCCTTCGGCCGCGTTTGCGCGTGCCTGGGTCATGCTGATATCATGCCACAATGCCTTCCATTCTATGTATTGCCCCATACTAGAAAGGCATGCCTTAGTTACATATTGCCAGTCTGCGGGTGTCATGGCTGTCTCTGTTAATCTCTCAACTTGTGCTATGGTATAGTTGGCACTGACCCCATACGCTCGGACGGATTCCGCTAAGTCTTTAACTTGTTTATGGCTCAGGGGCTGGTGAGAGCGTACACCGTTATCCTCAAATACAGGAAACATTTGTCTAATTGCCTGAAGAGTATCTGGGTGGCAAAAGGAGAGTGCGCCACTCACATAAGGTGGCGGGGCAACGGGCGTCGGGGGACACCCTGCTTTCATTTTTTCCTTGGTCCGCTTTTCAACTTTGCTGGTTCCCTTACTTCTACACTCTGCGGTTTTATTTTCTTCCCCTTCCTCTGCGGACGTTAATTCCTCCTCAGATTCCCTATTGGAGAGTTGGAGGTCCCTCAACTCTTTCCAGGGGTATTTACTATTTTCTCCGAGGCGATCGTCACTCGCTTCTCGGGGCTCTTTCGCTTTTGCCCTAGGCGGGCTTTCTCCCTCACTCTGAGGTTTCTTTACCTTCGTTTTTGTGGCCTTTTTTCGGCCGCGCGCTCTCTGTTTCCCGTTCCGTTTCTGACATGCTCTCTTGGATATCTGTCAATGCTCTCTGACCTTCTTTTATTACCTTTTCACATCTCTCATCTTGCAGACAAGCTCTAATCAGTTTCCAGAGGGGCCTGGTGCCTCCCCTCAGGCTACCCTCCTCCTCCTCTCTATCAAGATCTTTCCCCAGTTTGTCCCAGCTCGGGATTGAGAGGGACCCTGAACAAATGAACCAGGGGGCCACACGGTCTATCTCCTTCACAAAAGATCCTAAGACTTTGCTGGAGACCTTCAAGTTTCGCTCTTTGAGAGCTGTCTGCAGCGCCATGACTAATGACGGTGCATTCCCCATGGTGCCTCCTTATTTACAGAGAACCATCAACCATCATCCTAAAAAGCAGGGGCCTCTCGGAACTTACCCCTCCGGGCTTTCTTCTGACCTGCAATTCTGAATCCTCTCCAGATGTCTGAAGGGTCCTCCCTGTGCCGGTGATGTTCTGGTTCCCGGGATTCGGCACCACTTGTCGCGTGCCCTGTCCTCGCCGGCAAGAACAGCATGCAACAACAGCAGGATTCTTCTGCAGAAAGCTTTATTCTTCAGCTCTTTGTGAAACAAATGAGTTGGGCAGGACCCAGAGGGGAAGGAGAGGCTTGCTTATATAGTTCTCATGCTCTGACCTGGTTGGTGCGGCTCCATATGCCTTATTAGCATAACCATTTGGTGGGTCTCATTGGTCCTTATGCCAAGGCGCAATTAGCATGTAGTTTAGTGGTGTGGGATGATTTGTCATTAGGAAGTTCGGGGCCTTCCGGCTGCCCTGCATTGGGCGCTATTTTCTGAGCGCGGCTGCCAACACCAGGCAGTTTATTTGAGCACAATTCGTGGGTGATGTTCCCAGGTCTGGGTATCACAGGCTGGGGAAGTCACGCTCAGGATGGGATGTGGGGAGTTTTTAAGAGAACAGGGAAGGGAGGGGGAAGTGGACCGTGCTAGGGGTATGTGGGGAATTTTTTATTGGCTCAGGGTCGGGTAATGGACAGCCAGTGGTTTCCTCCTTCTGGATGGAGGGGTTCTGCATCCGGGTTTGTTGACACGTCATGGGACTGGAATCCAGGACAAGCTGTCCGTTCCTTCCCCATACGGCACAGAGCTACTTGGTGCTGTCTCTGCTCTGCCCGCATTGTCCTCAGCCTTCTCCCTCCAGTGCCTCCAGCCTTACATCTGCTATTCCTGAGTAAATCCATTTTTACTGGTACAGGTTTTTATAGGTACAGTTTGACAGGGTGGGAGGAGAATAAATCAAGAATTTTATTTCAGACATGCTAAATTTGACTTGTCAATTAAACGTCCAAATGGAGATGCATACTTACCAACTGGAAAGAAGACCCTGGGATTTCAAGGAGTGATGTAAATTGATTGGTCAATGGTATTTAAAGCCACAGGATTGAATGAGATCACACAGAGTGTAACTTTAATACCTTCTGACTTCAACACAGAATCCAAAATACATTTTTGACACTGACCAAGTACATAACTTTAAAGTTTCAAGGAGCAAATTTATCCTTCCTATATGTAACACACTATTTCCTTTCCCTTTGACTTCTTTGGCTTTATTCTATTTTTTAAAACTTCTGCTCCCAACTCAATTGATTTTTTTTAAGCTGAATAATGGTTGTGGCCTACCGTGTGAGAATCACTGACAGTCACTGACCTATAGGATATTATGTAATTGTAGGGGGAAAAAAGATATCTAAAGGCTAGTCATGTGGCACTTTAGAGATAAGAAGACTAGCAAAGGAAACTTAGTGGAAGCAGCCAAAGGAAGAAGAGAAACAAAACAGAGGCATCCTAAAGGCTAAGTGAGGAAAATGCTTCAGGGAGAAGGAAGTACCTAAAGGGGCATCTTTGACCATTGAGAGGTTGAATGAAATGAACCCTTTGGATTTCTGGCGAGCCTGTTGAAAGCTTAAGAGCTTAAAGTGGTGGGGAAACAAGCCAGATTGTAGAGATAGTTAAGGGTGACAGCAAGGAGCTACTACATTTCCTTTTGATGCCGGGGTTCTTGCTCATGAAGCCAAAGAATGAGCTTCACAAACACTCAAAGTAGGAGAGCAAGGTACAAGCTTTTATTTAGAAATAAAGTGAGAGGGAAGAACTCCTGGCTCATGCCAGGAGGGGACAAGAGAGCCCGTAGCGGTGCGTTGTCTAGGGGGTTTTATAGGCAGTTGAGGATTTTTTGAGAACATGAAAAAAACTTAGGGGTGTGGACTTGTACCACTTGCCCTGTCCTCAAGGTGGGCTGGGTTGTAGTCTGATTGCTAGGGCTGACAGCAGAGTCACGGGTTATGCTGATGTCCTTGCAGAACACTCAAACATTCCAGGCCAAGTTGCTTCTGGCTTTTTGACCTTTAACTGATCTCACTGAAGATGTCTATATTCTTAGGTATCTTTCCCTAGAGAATTAGTGTGACCTTGACTTTGCATAATGCTTAGCATAGAGTTTCAATAGAGACTTCTTTGCCCATTGTTACATTGCTCTGAGTGTAAATATTCCACCCTGCTTTTCCTGGAGGCCCTCACCGTACTCTGACTGCACCCATGGTCCCTGTCTCACTTTTGCCTCAAAGAGGAGAGGGGAATGGAGGAGGTTAAAGTTTTTTAAGATTTATGCACTAATAGAAATGGTTCAGTGAGGAAGTATTGATGCAGATGTGTGACAACTGTAGGAAGGAAATCCTTCCTGGAGGGTCATCCATAGATAGGCAAACAAAGGTGGTGGGCAGGCACAGATACAGAATTCTTGGTAGATTTGTTGTTTGATGCATGTAGAATTTCTTATCTGATTATCCATAGTTTAATAAAAATAAGCTGGTGGCTTGAGAAGAGGGGGTGAAAATCATCCAGGGGAGTTCACATCCAAGTCCCAGCTCTATGACTCCCACATGGATGATTGCTGTACCTCTCTGTCTCCTGACTTCCAGCCCTCTTTTCTACACAATCACCAGAGTGATTTTTCAAAACTTAAGTCCAATTGTTTGGAAAGCATTGGGTTTTTTCCTTGTTCCTTTTCCCCACTGCAACAAAGAATTGAAGGGCAGAAACACAGTAGTGAAGCAGAGTAAAAGTTTTATTTAAAGTTACTTAAAGAGAGAAAAAGTGCAGCAGGCAACCTCAGTGTTGTGCCCAAAGTTGCGAATCCAAGAAGACCGCCAAGGAGCCAACACCGATGCAAAAGCAAAGAGCCTTATTCGAGCTAGCTCAAGCTCAATCTCTCATCTACACCAATGCAGTGGCAAGATGCCAGAGAAAGAGAGCGAGTTTCAATAACACAAAGGTTTTATGGGGTTCTAGGGCAGTTGGTGGGGTGATGGTCGTGGCTCTGGCTGATTGGCTGGATCTAGGGGTAGTTGGTGGGGTGATAGGTCGTGGCTCTGGTCAATTGGCAGGGTCTAAGGGTGGTGGGTGATCTCTTTGCTGACTGGAGAGGAGAGAGACCAAGTTCCGATTGGGTGAAATAGGATCCAGGTCCTGATTGGCTGAGGTAGGATCCGGGTCCCAATTGGCTGAAATAGAATCTGGGAGCTTGCCCTTTCACTCAGCAAGGAGGGGCGCCCTGAAAGGTTGGAGAGAGAAAATTTAAGATTAAAAGATTACACACTTAGAAAGTGTGGGATGACCTCAGAGAGAGGAGTGCCCCCTGAAAGGCTGAAAAGAGAGAGTTTAAAGTTAAAAGATTACGCACTTAGAAAGTGTGCGTGACTTCAAAGAGGAGCACCCTGAAAGGTTGGGGGTTCCCCCTTTTAAGGATTCTTTAGGAATATAACTGAGGGCTGGGGTGCAGACTTGTTAAGTGGTGTGGGTAAAATGGTAACATTTCCAGAATATCTCACCTGGCTTTGGTACATCTGCATATCAACAGGTGTTCAGAGGTGAAGAGAAGTATGGCTTTAGTGCATATGCATCTTTCTTCAGGGTTGGAGAAGTTCATCTCCATATCACTGGGTGATTACCTGGGCAACAGAGGGCTTATCTGTACCTGAGAGGTGAGGGGGAGGGCTGGTGTTGTGGCTGCTTGAGCAGGAGAGATGGGCCAGACTGCAGTTTTGTAAGCAATAAACGGGTTTTAAACTTTATTTCTCCCTTTGACTTATTTTGGTTTTTAGAGGTATTTTGCCCCAGGATTTCCTTTCCCCAGACTTACAAGTGGTCTTTGAATACTTAGAATTAACTTAATACAAGGAACTTCCTGCTTTGATTTCTCCCTGGGATATGGTGTCTTGGTCTGGAAGCATATCAAACAGCTTGCCTGCCCAGCCCCCAAGGTGGGTTGAGTTATTGTCTATTTGCTAAAGAGTAAGTTAAGAATCTTACATTTTTAATTTCATGGGTATTAAAATACAATTTTTAAGATGGAATCCTTCCTGCCTTTCACCATGTTGTTCATGTCTGGGCCTGCATGCTAAAAGAGTTGTGTAGGTTACAAACTACCTAATTAGGACTGAAAGGATGAAAAAAAAGCATATAGGTAAATGCAAAAAAATAAGCTGGGCCTGCATGATTAACACCATAAAGAAATAGGCTATGCTGAGGTACCCTCCTTTATCTGGGGAATAGTCAAACATTCCAGGCCAAGTTGCTCTTGGCTTTTTGAGCTTTAATTGATAAATTTTGGGTCTTATTAGTGGACTTTCTGGCCTTTTTCTCTGTCCACCCCACTCATACCTATTTTCCTGCCTAATACAATTATGTCAGCCTCTGTAGGGAAAATGGAAGTTCCATGGCTAGGATCATCACCTGATACCCAGTGTGTACATGCAATGATGTAATACTTAGCCAACTGTACAGGCGTATGCTTGCATACCTGTTGGAAATAAGCTAATACTGCTGGTATGATTATAAAAGAGATCGCCTGGTAGGAAGAGCAGAGCCTAGACAAGAGAGCAGAAGCTGGGCACAGAGGCAGAGCCTGGAATAGAGGCAGCACATGGGGCAGAGACTGGAGCTGAGGCAGAGACTGAGACAGGCCTGCCACATGCAGAGGCAGATGTGATTCTAGCACTTGGCCTGCCACCATGAGAATAAGGCTTAGTATGAGCCGCTTTTTACCCCAAACATTTGTTGTCATTGTGGGGTAAATTGCATTATTTTCAGAGTCCCCTGCCTGGCCTTTGCGCTTTTACATATACTGCTGCAGTTTCTCACAGCATCCAGGGCAAGAGGTGGGGAAAGCCTGTTCTCTCTTCCCCTCTGTTGCATAATTGGTCTGGCACCTGTCAGTCGCCAGGGATCCACCCACAGAGTTTCTCCGGGAAGGGGCTGGCAGAGAGGTGAGCCCACGTGCTGCCTGCGGAGTTGGAGAGTGAGAGCAGCAGCCAGAGGGGCCTAATGGAGCCAGGCCTTGTGGTGAGCAATAAAAGGTTTTCTCCCAACCTGGCCTTTCCCCAGACTGATTTCGGTTACACCAGTTTATTTGCCCACACCTGGTGGGAATATGTTTCCCCCGGGAGCCACAATCATTTTTCCGTCTCACTTACCTGGAGCTGAAACCCTCAGGTGAGACAACCCCCAGTATTTTCCCAATGCAGAAGAAAATCCAAAGTTCTTGCCTATGAAGTCAGCCATGATGTAGCCCCTTATTGCTTATGGTCCCCTCACTTGTGCAGCGATCCAGACTTAAGAGGCCCCAAGATGCGCCACTTTCGCATGCAGATTATTTTGAGGTGAAAACCATCAAGGCCCAAAAGACTAAGGAAAATACTTTGACCACCATCCCTACCCCTCCCCCCAACTTCAGAAAAAGGGATTTAGATAAAGGAACTGCTTCCGGAGGAGGGCTATCACCATAGATAGCTATATTATAATATAAACTAGGGATGATAGATAGGAAGGAATGTGACAGAGCATTTGGTTAAATTTTCCTCTCTGCCCCAATTGATTCTGTGTAGCCCATCATGTTTTTTTAATCAAACATTTATTCTTTTCATATTCCTGTGGATTGCTTCCCTTTTCCTTATAAGTCTCAGATTCCTGCTCCCTTCTCCGTTCAGGATGACATATGTACCTCATTCTCCCTGTCTTTGGAACCCACATCTATGGCTCCCCGATACATATATAACCAACTTTGGGTTTTCTTTATCTGTCTCACATCAATTTGATTCTTAGATCAGCTAGAAAAATTTTGAGGGGTAGAAGAAGTTTCTTCCTCCCTGTTAGGCTGGAGGAAGGAAAAACAAGGACATGCAAATAGAACAGAGAGATACCATGAAAGGAGAACAGACCAGACCCCAAGGTTTGTGCCTTATATGGAAAGGGGACAGCTCTTCTTGAATTCCATCCCTCTGATGTGTCAACTAAGACCCAGATGTCAGCCTCCTCCCTCTTGGAAAAGTTTCTAGTTGTCTATTATGTCACCATTAGCCAATCATACCTCTCCATGCTCCCTAGGAAAGCTTACCCACTCCCCCCGCTCCTAACCCCTTATAAGCCCTCACCTCCCTGACCGGGTGTGACTTCCCTGGCCTGTGATAGCCAGACCAGGGAACATCACCCGGGAATTGCACTCAAATAAACTGCCTGGCCCTTTGTTGCCTCTTGTTGCCTGCTTATTTTGGCTAGACTTTATCTTACATTTGGTGCCAAAACCCAGGAAGGAGCATGAGCACGGGGCCCCGACCGGCCATCAGCAGCCCTGCCCCCTCCTTCCTCAACCCAGGACCTCTGCTCTCCGCTGCATGGACTATTTTCCTGTGAATCCCTCAGTTTCCCCCAATCTGTTTCCCTCCCTAACTCCGTTTCACCTGGTCCATTAGAAATTGTAGCTACGTCCAGGTTGGGGCATCCGGCCCCTTGGGTATCTGGCCCACCCTCTGCAGGCATCCGGCCCGCCCCTGGCCCTGTGGTGTGGGAGACGTCCCTCACCCAGGCTCCCAGGCAGTCTCCCCTGACTTGGTGCGCTTGGGATGCTGGGTGCTCCTCTCAGGGGGATTAGTTGGGGAGTGACACAGACATGGGGAACCAGCCCTCAAAAGCAGAGCCTCAAACCCCACTGTGGTGTCTCATTTCTAATTTGGCTACTCTGTATTTGTCCTGGGAAGTTTGCAAATGGAAGCTAGTCTTTCTTTGCTCTGAGGCCGGGCCTCAGTATCCCTTGGACAATCAATCTCGCTGGCCCCCTGAGGGAACTTTCGATTTTGGCCTCCTCACCGACTTAAGTAATTATTGCCACTGGAGCGGAGAGTAGGGTGAAATCTCATATGTGCAGGCTTTTTGGACTTTGCGCACCCGCCCAGACCTTTATGTTAAGTGTTCAACGACTCAGGTTCTCCCGGCCCGATCTCCAGTTAAAGATTGTCAGCCTCTTACTCTGCCCAGTCCTTCTTCCTTTTCAGATCCGCCAGAGGACCTTAGTCCCCCACCTCCCTCAGCTCACTACCCCCACCCCTCTCTGCCACCATCTTTAAGTCCTTTGTCTTCACACATGTCGCCGCCATCTTAAAGTCCTACATTCTCAACCACGCTGCCTTCCTGCTCCTCTCCTATTTCGGTGGCTGCACCACCCCCTGCCCCTCTCCTTCTGCCTTCACCGCCTTCTTCCCCACAGGAACACGCTCCTCCCACCCTCCGGTTCCGGGAGCCACGGAGAAAATGCTAAAAAGAAAGAAAGCAATTAAATATGAGTAACTCGAATCTTTATATCAGTTTGTCAGTCTGTGTATATGTTTTTATAGGAAAAGTGTTGCTAACTGTAGTCATTATGTCTCAATTTGTAAGTTTGTGTGTCTAAGTGTGCAAATGAAAAGTATTTTCCTACCTCTGGATGGTATTAATAAAAATTGATATAAAAACAAGCACTTGTGAAAATTGGGCATTATAAAACTTCCAGAAAATCTGATAAAAAATGTTAAGCATTAATGCTAATTTGGGTTTGGCTGAGGCGGGCATGTGCTTGTGGTTATCAGCTGCCTAAGTTTACCTAAGGTCATTTAAATTGATGTTATCTGCTAAATCTTTTAAGAATAAAATGCTTAAAGGCTTGGCTTTGTCTAATATTCAGTAAAGGTCTTGTAAGTAATCTAGCATAGTTGTTATGAATGAGTGAACTAAATAAGTGTGGCAAGTGTACACCTTTTTAATTGTGTGTTAGAGTGTGTATACCTATCTACAGCCTGAGAATCTTTGTGGTAACCTAAAACCTTAAAGTTTTGCTAAGTTATGAAGATATACTTTGTGTTTAGTGAGAGATTGTGCTGTAAAGCTCATAGTTACAGAAATTATAAAATGTTCATAAATTTGTCAATCTAAAGAATGCTAGTGTAACAGTTTACAATAGCCTGCTTCTCAGTGTTCACTAGAAATTAAGGTACCTAATGGTTTTAAGTTCTAATTAAAACTACTTAAAGTAATAAGGAAAACATTTCTGCATCCTAAAGAATGTGTCTTTTGATAAGAGAAAGTAACTTTGTTCTAAAGTACAGCTGTTTTAACAGAGAGAACTCTAAATGAAAAAAGAAGGGTATAGAAAGTTTGTAGAAGAGTTTAATATGGTCGTGCTATACATATAAAGTTAAAGCAAATTAGTCTCGGTATCAAGTTAATTAAAATTTTAACAATTAAAATTTTGTATTCAGTTAAAAAGGACAAAGTTTTTTTAACTGTTAGTCTGCTCTTAATATTGAAAGATTGCAATGGGTTCTCTAATTGTTTAATCAAAGCAGTTTCTCATGCTTAAAGTATCAGTGAGTTGTCAGAGTAGTTAAGAAAATGAGATCTTAATATTAAAAGAACTAAAAGCTAAACTTTGCTAACTGTGTAACCTTCTTTATTTGCCTTTGAGGTACTTTGTTGTCATTCTAGTTAAATGGATAAGTATTGCTTCATGGCAACCTATAATCCTATTTAAGCAAGTGCCAAAGAAACTTTCTTCTGACAACTTCCCAAAATCAAATTCAAAAAGGTCCTTTCACCTCTAGTTAACTCTGATATTTTCCAGAGGGCCCCTGGAACATGTCAGAGGAACTTTTTCTCATTGGAGAAAATATTTGGCTAATTTGGCTTATTTATCTGATATATATTTACCTAGAAAGCTCTGTCAAAAAGAATGATGCTAAACTTTGTTACTGAATGTTTTGTGTTACAGAAATTTCCAAATTTCCTTATGACAACTGTCTTACAGTAAGCTCTCATCAGATCTTTAACCATTGTCATATGTAAGTCTTTTGTCATCTATACTCACTGTTTATTACTCCTAAACTACAAAGAAACTAGATTTCAGCAGAACAGGTATTAGTTACATAGGATTAAGTAAACTAAGGAAGATGATTTTGTGGCTTTTTGTTTCAAATGTTGTTGATAAAGTGCTTTAAGCTTTTTCTCTTAAGCTGACAACAGTTTAGTAAATGACTGCCTTTATAAGCAGAATTGAAACATTTATCTTTCTCTCTACGTGATCTCTCCAGAATTTAAAAACTTTCAGTGACTATTTTTATATTTCATGGCAGTATGTTTATTTGCATAAGTTCAATAAGAACCTGCTTTCCTTGTACGAGGACCAATTAAAAACACAGGTTATACTACCAAGACTTTGACTAGAATGTCATACCTGAGAGACATGTGCATAAACTCAGGTATGAACAGCTTTAAGGAACTAAGGTTGATTTAATAAAGCCAACAAAGCCCCTTAGAAGAACTGGCCTGGTACCTTGCTTACAGAGTTCCCAGCAGCCTTACCAGGTGAGTAAGGAAGGTCACTTCCTGGCAGGTGCAGGAACCTCATGATGTCTTGGGAACCTCAAGAAGAGAGGAATTCACCCAAATGTACAGGTACTGCAGGCACAACCTGATGGCAAATCTGGCTGGGCTTTCTGGCCTCAAGAAGCTTTTAAAAGTCCAATCTGAAATTCATTATAGAAAGTTCCAGCAAAGCATATTTAAAAGAGCCTATGTAATCAATTGCTCTTCTTGCTGCACTTATGCAAATAATCAAGCCAACTGTTAACTATTTTCTTAATCTGGCTACTTCTAATAAAAATGAGGGTGATTTTAGAGAAAAGTATGATTTCAATAATGCAGTCTTATCTATACTAAATCCTAATACTAGTCATTGAGATGTAAACTCGATCCAGAATTCCAGTCCCCCATAATGGCCTGGCTAATGCCCCTACTGGGTCCCTTAATAACAGTTTGTGGTTTACTCTTAGTTGCCCCTTGTGTCCTAAGGTTCCTCCAACAGTGGCTAACCTAGATGATCCGGGTCGCCACCAACCGGATGTTACTTCACCGTTACGCACCTCTTCCCACTGAACCCCCTCCTTCGGCCTAATACCAGCCTCAAACCCCCACCACGCCCCTTGTCAGCCGGAAGTAGCCAGATCGAGTCATTGCCCATTACGACCAAAAGACTGGAATGTTAGGCTGGAGGAAGGAAAAACAAGGACATGCAAACAGAACAGAGAGATACCATGAAAGGAGAACAGACCAGACACCAAGGTTTGTGCCTTATATGGAAAGGGGACAGCTCTTCCTGAATTCCATCCCTCTGATGTGTCAACTAAGACCCAGATGTCAGCCTCCTCCCTCTTGGAAAAGTTTCTAGTTGTCTATTATGTCACCTTTAGCCAATAATACCTCTTCATGCCCCCTAGGATAGCTTGCCCACTCCCCCCGCTCCTAACCCTGTATAAGCCCCCACCTCCCTGACTGGGTGTGACTTCCCCAGCCTGTGATAGCCAGACCAGGGAACATCACCCAGGAATTGCGCTCAAATAAACTGCCTGGCCCTTTGTTGCCTCTTGTTGCCTGCTTATTTTGGCTAGACTTTATCTTACATTTGGTGCCAAAACCCAGGAAGGAGCATGAGCACGGGGCCCCGACCGGCCATCAGCAGCCCTGCCCCCTCCTTCCTCAACCCAGGACCTCTGCTCTCCGCTGCATGGACTATTTTCCTGTGAATCCCTCAGTTTTCCCCAGTCTGTTTCCCTCCCTAACTCCGTTTCACCTGGTCCATTAGAAATTGTAGCTACATCCAGGTTGGGGCATCTGGCCCTTGGGTATCCAGCCCACACTCTGCAGGCATCCGGCCCGCCGCTGTCCCTGCGGTGTGGGAGACGTCCCTCACCCAGGCTCCCAGGCAGTCTCCCCTGACTTGGTGCGCTTGGGATGCTGGGTGCTCCTCCTCCTCTCAGGGGGATTAGTTGGGGAGTGACACAGACATGGGGAACCAGCCCTCAAAAGCAGAGCCTCAAACCCCACTGTGGTATCTCATTTCTAATTTGGCTACTCTATATTTGTCCTGGGAAGTTCGCAAATGGAAGCTAGTCTTTCTTTGCTCTGAGGCCGGGCCTCAGTATCCCTTGGACAATCAATCTCGCTGGCCCCCTGAGGGAACTTTCGATTTTGGCCTCCTCACCGACTTAAGAAATTATTGCCACTGGAGCGGAGAGTAGGGTGAAATCTCATATGTGCAGGCTTTTTGGACTTTGCGCACCCGCCCAGACCTTTATGTTAAGTGTTCAACGACTCAGGTTCTCCCGGCCCGATCTCCAGTTAAAGATTGTCAGCCTCTTACTCTGCCCAGTCCTTCTTCCTTTTCAGATCCGCCAGAGGACCTTAGTCTCCCACCTCCCTCAGCTCACTACCCCCACCCCTCTCTGCCACCATCTCTAAGTCCTTTGTCTTCACACATGTCGCCGCCATCTTAAAGTCCTACATTCTCAACCACGCTGCCTTCCTGCTCCTCTCCTATTTCGGTGGCTGCACCACCCCCTGCCCCTCTCCTTCTGCCTTCACCGCCTTCTTCCCCACAGGAACATGCTCCTCCCACCCTCCGGTTCCAGGAGCCATGGAGAAAATGCTAAAAAGAAAGAAAGCAATTAAATATGAGTAACTCAAATCTTTATATCAGTTTGTCAGTCTGTGTATATGTTTTTATATGAAAAGTGTTGGTAACTGTAGTCTTGAAGAAAGGGGAATGCAGGCAGCCTCAGAGAGGAGGCATGCTTAAAGGTTTAGGATTCTTGTTTTTTAAGGATTTTAAGGATGGGATAAAGGGCCAAGGGAGCATAGCTTTGAATGTGGCCTCACAGTGTCCATCTCCAGTGAGAGACATTATGTCTTCAGGGATAGTCAGTCCTCTTAAGATTCTGTATGATAATAAACTTAACATAAGGAATTTATTGATCCCGTTCTTCTCCAAGATAGTGGTTACCCTCAGGTAGTGGGAACTTATCATGTAGGACTACTTGCCTGCCCTGCCTTAAAATAGGGTCAGTTGTTGGCTAACTACCATAAAGTATGTTAGGAATCTTACTTCCTAACTCCCTGGTTTTAATATTCATATTTACTTATAGAATAAACAGGTTTTGGTCCACTTTTTAGCAGCCTGTCCATGTAATAGAGTTCTATTTTCAATGTCTAAAGCACATGCTGTCTTGATAAGAGGGGAAAACTGAACTACTCAACACAGATGAAAATATTTCTCATTAGCCTATATAGCTCCCCTAAAAGGTACAACATTAACACCTAATTGTGTCACTCCACTAACTTCTCACCTTTCCCTCTGTAAATGTATTTCTCCTTCTTGCTCAGAAGGAGCACCTTCAGATGTCTTTAGGAAAATGAAGGCATCTTTGTCCATTCAGTATTTAGTCTCATACAGGAAGTAGCGGAAAGGTAACCTAACTCTCCAGTTGGACCTTGCGTGGGGAAAGAAGCCCTGTACGGCACCTTCTGGTACCCCAACAGATCCCACCTGGGTTGGGCTACAGTTGCAGAGTCTACCTGTCTACCTGGATTGCTGCCTGTTATTTACAAGGGTTCAGGATCAGATCTGGCTAAGTTTCCATGAAGCAAGTGGTCTCCCAAAAGTTTAGCTGCTTTATAGGTTATATCTGGGAAGCAGAGCACCTTTAATGCCCTAAAAGAATACTTTTATACTGATAGTCATTTTTTCCAAGTAGAACAAATTACTGATTTAATTAAATGATTTTATAAAGAAGGTATATATAAAATAAAAATTATTGTAAATAATCAAATAACCAAACTCATAATGAATAAATATTTATTTGAATTTCTCCTGGTAATAGCACTAAACATATAAGAAAAACAAACCAAGCTGTAAGATTTTACTTTAAGTATAGCCATTTTTCAAAAAGTGTAAAGTTGGGTTCTGTATTTAATGGCAACAAGAGGGACAGCTTCTGTTTTAAAACTACCATTCAAAAGTAGTACTTTAAGAAATATATACTATGATTAACATGCTGTGTTTTATAGAATGGATACATATCTGAATGCCAATATGAATATGGAAGAAATATATGTGTTAAAACTACACAAGAAAACCAAAATGCTCTTTTTTATAAAAATAGCTTAAAATAAAAAGGCACTTGTTTTAGTAAACTTAATAATTTTTACATGGATTTTTTTAAAACTCCCACTTACCCTACTCCAATAAAAAAAAAACAGGTAGATTTGAATAGAGCTATTACTTGATAGATCATTTCATTGCAGTGTGGAAGCTGGTCACACAGTTAATGTTAATTTCCTAAAGTGCATCTTTTGAAGACTTGTCTAGTAAAATTGCAGTATCAAATATAACATAACACAAGACATGCAATAACAAAGCTAAATCATTATAAAGTTTTTCAAACTACTTTTAAAACTTTTGATTCACCAAAGAATAAAGATGTCAAATATAGTAGCATTCTCAGTCTCCAACATTATGCATCTTATACTTTTGTCATTTGGCAAATCTTTTGGAGCCGAACAAAAACAATGCCGTCTAAACAGTATTTCTTCTGTCACTGTAATAATACAATTCTTCAGGGAGAACAGTAGGCACAGAGCAAGAATTAGATTTTTGGAAGTTTTGGTGCATTTACCACAGGATTTGCTTCCTGTAAGTATCTCTTCCCTGCACTCTTGTAATCATAGGTGCAGCCATGAGTTTCTGCGTAGCGATGAGGTGCACAGAAGTTGTTTCCACATCTAAGCACAAAAAAAGAGTGTGTGAATAGTCATGTTTCTATTAGAGGCTCATCTCCAGGAGAGGTGAACCTGACTGCAGGTAGTCCAAAAGGAGCCCTTTGGTTCTCGTTAGCAATTACAGTGCCTTGCACTCATAAATAAGCACAGGAATCCCCCAGAAGAACAAGTTAACCACCCATGAACAGGAGTTTATAATAAAGAATTCATTATGGAATGAAACAGGGTATAGACATTTATGAAGTGGTAAAATTGCAAAAAGTAGTAGTAAATATGTCCACCAATCTCTTACATCTAGTAAACCTGGGAGAACTCTCAATTTCTGAGAAATTGTCTCCTAAGAAATTTACATTATATAAAACCTAACTATGCCATGAAGGGTTTAAAAAATATTTCTAGCAACAAGATAAGTTATTTACATTTGAACAGAACATGCTCTAAAAAAACAGCTGGTATTTTTAATGCCATGGCCTTGGCTTAAGGGCAGACACCAATCTTGAAGCATATTAATCATATTAATCAATGCTAATGAAAAAAATAATTATAGGTAGAAAAAAATCATTGTTTTGTAAATATATTATTCATCTGTTTTGAAATAAAAGTGTACCATATGATTTTTAAAATTTATAGTACATTAACTTTAAATTTACTCCTTTTTTTGTTCAATCTGAAACAGAATCTTAGAGGAGGGTTCCTTCCAACCCATATTCAAACAAAAAACATGTATATCTAACATTAAACTTAAAGAAAGTACATTCTCCAATTGGTTTCAATCTCCTAATTTAAAGGGCAGGGGAGGATCTCATGTGTTTGGAAATGCATGAGCTGCCGACTATTTGCTCTTCACACTAGCCAATTAGGAGTTCTATTCTAGGCTGCTATCTGAACAGCATCTTAACGATGTAATCAATACCCAACTTAAAGAGTGTCTTATACTGTGTTCCCAGGTGGAGGCACCGCAAAGAAAGCATCTCAGCTTTTCCAGCTAGCCAACCTGCCTGCATTCGTAGCTAGTAGCCAGTCCAGTTTTCTTTCCACAAAGGAAACAATGCTTTGTCGTTTTCTTCTTTGTGTGAATGGGGGCTTTCACAGGTGGGAGGTGATGAATACCTTCTCCTGTTTAGAGAAAGGGCAGCTAGATTAATACAGACATAAAATTCTAAATGTGAAATACTATTAAGCAAAACACAAAATGCGTTCCTGTCACTGCAAAATTCTATGCCATGAAAAATTTGGACTACTTTTTATCCAGAATTACTTACAAAATCTGCAAGTGAAGATGCAGTAGAACTTACATTTTTCGAGATGTGCTAGGTTTCTACTGACTGGGACTTACATTTTAATACTTTTTATACACACCAATACTTTTCTGATTATTTCAAAGAGCAATCAATAAAGTACTCCAACTTTGATAGATCACCAAGAAAAATGTCTGGTTCAAAATCACAGTTATAAGGTCTCTGTGAAAAACCATAATATGTAATAAAATCACCTTGTTCTTTCCCACCAAGAAGGAGCATCAGTATCATAACACTGGTTTTTCATGATTACACCATAACAATTAATCAAACCATGAGCAAGTTATTTACCCTTTCAAAAATTCAATTTGTTTCTTTTTTAAGATAACAGAACATGTATTTTTTCTCCTAGGTTTCTAAGTATCAACTCAGTTTTCATGTGTAAAAATCATTCTGAAAGTTTTAAATTTTATAATTATATAAAATATCATGTTATCAATAGTGACTAACATGGTGCCCTATTCAATTTCACAGTGCTATCTATACCTTTTCAAGAATATTTACTAAATTTGGTACTATTGTAACAACTTGACTTTTTAACTTAAAAATAAGAGAACATGTTATTTTATAAGAAATAACTAAATTTATTTCTTTAACTACTAAGTGAAAGGATTTTAGAACTGAGCAAAATTCCCACAAACCCCATTCATAAGTAGAGGCTCCAAGTCACTGTCCATTGTTACAATAACAATGCAAGTACTTGGTGGCACTCAAAGGCCAAGAAGCAAGAGGCAATGAAAGAAAACAAAACACAGGGAAGGAATGAGAAGAAAAATGGTAGAGTGTCAGCGGTACAAGTACCTATTGTCCACTACTGGAAAAGTTTGGGAGGCCTGGGCTTACTGTTTATCTGGCAGGTATAAGTCTCTGGACTGGAAACAAGTATCTCATCACTTTTATGGAATGTCATTGATAACACTAAGCACACTTGGAGAAGAAGGCACTTGTTGAGTTGGTGCCTGGGCAGCATTAGGGGCCATTCAGTTGGTTGATTCAAATTTTTTCTAGTTTGGGGCAAGATCTGGGAACATATTTTAGACTGGTAAAAAGGCAGACTTAATTTTGCTGGGATTGTATACCTAGCACCCAATCTGGGTTTTGGCAAAAGACTCAGCACCAATTAATTGTAATTCCAATGTTTTGAACCCTTGAAGGATTTGCAGGGAGGTTTAGCTGCCAGATACGCAGTTATCTTCTTCAAGGGCACTTACAGTTATCAAGAACATTTCACAAAGGTGATGGGGTACTTTCTGCTTCTTAAAAAATAAAAAGAAGCATTTACATAGGACACATAAGAAAGGCATATACTACCAGATTCCCTGTGGAAGCTCATCTAATTGCAATTATCTTTGAAATCAGGCTTAGGATAGTCTTCTTTAAACAACAGTAGGAAAATCTGTTGATGATAATTTAGTTTGGTGTAGTTATATTTTCATTTTCTTCTTTCTTTGGAGTTGCTTAACTCAATGTTTCCTGAATGTTTTTTCCTTCAGTAACTCCTGTGAATGTGTGAGACAGAGAACAGAGTAGGGACAGGAATGAGGTGGCACAGAGACATAATGCTGTCCTCTCCAAGGAGAATGTATCCCTCTGCCCACCAGAGAAAACCACTTGTCAGTTATTTATTCTAGGCAATGAACTATCACTGATAGGTTCCCTACAACCAACAGGAAAAATTCAAATTCCTGTTTCAAAGTCATTCAAAGTCATTCAAAGTCATTTGTGTCCAAA
Organism: Manis javanica; assembly: GCF_040802235.1. Lineage (NCBI taxonomy): Eukaryota > Metazoa > Chordata > Mammalia > Pholidota > Manidae > Manis > Manis javanica. Next base: position 77,975,698 of record NC_133162.1, on the reverse strand, counting down.
ATGATACCTTTCTAACTTTCCAGAGTCAAGTTCTGTCATTTACCACATCATACCCACTCTGAATGATGCACCAGAGCCATTCACATGTGCTGTCTCTTCTAAAATGTTCTACTCCACCTTGTCACCAAGTAAGACTCTACTTATCCTGTACGAAGATATCATCAATAATCAACTCCTCTCTGAAGCCTTCTCTCAATGTGTATTGAACATGTGAATAAGGAAGAAGCCAGTTTTTCAGTCAAGATATCAATCCCTTATCAGATACATCATTTGCAAGTATTTTCTCCCATTCCTCAGGTTGCCTTTTTACTCTGGTTGATAGTGTCTTTTGATGCACAATAGTTTCAAAAGAATTGAAAGCAGGGTGTCAAAGGTGTAGTTGAATACTCATGTTCATAGCAGCATTATTCTCAAAAGCTAAAATGTGGAAGCAACACAAGTCTCCATCCAAAGGTGCATGGATAAGCAAAGCAAAATGTGGTCTCTACATACCATGGAATATTAGTCAGTCTTAAGTATGGAAACACTGAGCCATGCTACAACACAGATGAACCCCGAGGGCATTTACTAAATGAAGTCAGTCAGACACAAAAGATGAATACTATAGTATTTAGAGTAGTTAAAACTAACAGAATATAGAATGGTGATTGCCAGGGGTTAGGGAAAGGAGGGAATGACACAATGAGGAGTTAGTCTAAAGGTACAAGAGTTTCAGTTTTTCAAGATGAAAAGAGGTCTGGAGATGGATGGTGGATGATGGTTGCCCAAAAATGTGAAATGTATTTAATGCTACTGAATTGTATACTTTAAAATAGTTAATATGGTAAATTTTATGTTACCTGTATTTTACCACAATAAAAAATTTGAAAAAAAGTCGATGTATTAAGACTTTGGAACCTTGGGCCTCACACAGTAGTGAAGTGCAAACCTTAGGTATCTCGTTAAAGACAAAACTCCCATGACAACCATAATACATAAAGTGTCCTTTGGAACCTTGGGGCTACAAGAGTGGTACATCTTTGGTAATGAGTTTCCCCCCTTTAGTCTGAGCATTAAAACACAAAAGATGATGATAGTAATGGCTTCGTTGGAAATAAGCACTGGTCAGTGCACATTTAAGGGGTTACTGGTAAGTGCTAATGTTATAGGCATTTTTGCTACTATGCTTTAGAAAATGCTAGTGCTAGCGATTGTCCTTTTCTTTCATCCAGAAATAACCAATTCATCAAAAGGGGCTCTTACTACCACCCTTGATAGTATTGTGATGTTAACAAATACCTTTCTTGGGTACATCCTCAAAACCCTCCCAGCCCCCCAATGTGGCTCTAGAGTGGCCAGTGTCTCGGAGGGTTGAGAACTACATATTAATTCTTCCTTTATCTTGTCTTTTCACATAGACCATATCTCTTCCTCAATAGCAGAGACCTCCATTTAAATTTTTGTTTTATACTTTAAATATGTCCTACAGTGAATTTTCATAATCATTTCTTTAAGTGGAACAAAGTTTAGGCAGAGCATACTCTGTACACACTACAGAGAATTCTTATTTCTCATTGAAAGGTCAGCAGTATGAATGAGATGATTATTAGCCTCCTGTTGTTTTCAAAATCATCTGTGGCTTACCTATTCTTTTCCCTGCTGCTGTATTATTTCCATTCATTCCAATACCATGAGCAGACTACAATTAAAACACAAAGCATTTATAGAGGTGAGTTAATGGAGAACGGAAGAAAAGTCACCAAACATGAAATACTTGTATTTTATTACAAAAAATGCTGTTGAGCTTTCATTTTTAACTATTGACTCTAATTTTTAATTAAATTAACATGGAACCTGATTCTCACTTTCAGTAATATTGTACTTATTATTTATCTTTGAATAGTATTTGATGGTTCAAATAAAATTTATTTGAAGAAAACACTAATAAAAATATCATTTGAAAATCTGTGATAAATTATTTACATGAAATTATTTTCAAATTACAGTTTTCAATACAGGGTTAAAACATTACTTAAAATTCAACTGTCAAAAAGATTTCTACAAACTGGATAAACATTTTAAGAGAAACTTAGGAAAATAATTCAACCTTATGCCTCCTTAAGTATGTAAACAAAAGCCAAACCTTAAATATGTTGAATCACTACAAGGATAACTAGTTGAACATAATGAAAGGCAAATACTTACTGAAAAAAATTCTGTAGGTTCTAACTGGGGAGAACTTTTCCTGAAGCTTTTTTCCTGAAAATGCTGGAGGTTTGCAGACAGCCCAATTCCAGAGGTCTGAAGCCTGCCTGCCCCACGTGTCCTCTGTAAACTGTCCCTACTTGCGCTCTGGGCCAGCAAAGCAAGAGAACCTGTATTATTTATGCAATCAACAGGCTCTTTAGAAGCCTTGTTAGCCATTTCTGTGATATGCCTAGCCTCAACTTGAGAAATAATATCAGATCTTTTCCCAGGGGAATCAACTTTAACAGCTTGAAAGCAAGTAGACCTTGAGAAAGAAGAATCAGTTTTATTTCGAACATCCAATGACTGAAGGACTTTTTGTGAAGTAGAAGACTGGAGGTTCCCAGACGCAAAACATTTGGGTGGTCTCTGTGGTTTCACCACAGAATTATGTAGTGACATTGGTGTAGAATAGCAAAGAGGTGACAAGAGTCTTTTTTTGTGAGGACTTAAGTCATTGTGGTTGAGAACTGTAGTCTCTACTGATTCACCACTTAACCTTCTTGCAACATGTTTAAGATGCTCCTCTGTAGCTTTCAACCCTTTATCACCATTTGTGAGTAAGAACTCTGGATTTCCCTTCCAAGTGCCTTCTAAGACACTGCTCTGTTCATCAGCATTTCCTTCTGTAAACGAAGCAAAAGAACCTACTTCAGGTAGAAGCGATTCTTCAGTTACACACTCTTCTAAAGTCGGAGATAAACCAGTGTCATTCTCATTATTAGATACCAAATTTCCTGAAAAGTGTTTTGTCTGCCTAGGCAAGGATGATCCAAGGTGGAGAAGAGGATCAACAAGCTCTTTGTCACTTTCCAACTCCGTATGGGGTATCCGAGGTCGTATGCTGCTATTGGAATGAGACAGTGGGTTACTCTCCCAGTCATCTTCCTTAGGAAAACCACTAGCTATAGATGACGTGGGTCCATCAGCAGGGGGCAGAGCTGCCAAACTTGAAATTGCACTGCTGGATATTTCCCGTAGATAAGCATCCCCAGGAGAAGGCAAACAAGGCTGCCCATTGTTGGGGAGAGCCCTTGACAATCTGTGGTGAGCAGCTGCCGTGGAACTACTAGAAGGTCGAGGAGCTATAGGTGGATGAGGTTTTACCTTGACAGCTTTCTTAGGCTAAAAGAAAAGAGTGAATATATAATTCCTACTACAGTAATTTTCTTGGCCCATTAACAAAAATTAATGAAGGAAGAAACTGTTATTTTCCTTTAACATATTGGCATTTTGGTTACCTCAGTTTAAAATGTTTAAAAATATCGAAAGCTTAAGCTTATGATTAAGAAGAATTTTGCTATTTTCCTTCATTAAGTAAATTTTCTGAGAATGTTAAAGTAATTTGCTTCACTGATTTTCCTCATTGCTGATTCTGTCAGAGTTTTGCTGAGAAGTAAACCCACTGGTAATATTGGATATAACATTGCTGACCTACTTTAGATATCCAACAACTTTTCCTAGTAAGATGGTATTTGGCTAGGTAGATATTGCAGAAAAGAGTTAACAAGCCTAAAGTGCTATCTGTGAAAAGGCCTGCTTGCAAGGTTGTCCCTTGGGTGGCTTCTGGGAACTTGTATTTCAGGATGACTCCCATCAACCTAACCAATAAGACTGTCTTCATTGTGCCTAAACTGTTTGTGCAAACAATAGGTTTACACTGACATTAACTTTCCTTTTGGGAGTCTAGAATTTTGGTACATGCTAAGTAGAGGGTGCCTACATGAGCAGCCCCCAATAAAACCCCTGAGCAGAGATTCTGAAATGAGCTTCCATGGTAGACATCACTTTGCATGTGCTGACATAACTCATTAAAAGGAATTAAGCATGTCCTATGAGACACAACTGGTAAAGGACTCTGGGAAGCTTGTGCCTGGTTTCCTCTGGACTTTACCTTATACGTCTTTTCCCTTTGCTGCTTTTGTTTTGTACCCCTTTGCTGCAATAAATCGTAGCCATCAATACACCTATATAATACTCCTATGAGTGTTCCTAAGCTAATCATCAAATCTGCAGTGGTTTAGGGGTCACCAATACAGTAGGTTATAATAAAGGTGTCATAACAATTCCTGATGTTACGGATAAAGTTGCAAATTAAATATATGGAGTCTTAGCCCTTATCTTTAAGATATGAGCTGATATGGGCATCAGGATACAATGGAATACCTGATGACATACCATACTCCCAACTTATAAGAAATATAATTCAGTGGACATCAGTTGAGGCACAAACTAAAGGAGCTAAACATTCAAAGAAAGAAGAATCTTGGAAAGATACCTAAGCTCCTGTAGTAGCTTTTAGCCTAGGGTCTTGTCTTGCTACTCTGCAATTCTATACTCAGCAAAAATAAACTATTTTTCAAAAATGAAGATGATGACTTCTGGGCTTAGAGGTTAACAGTTGATGGCTAAATATGAATTTCCCTCATGCATCCTCTAAACAATCATACAGATGAACAATATAAAAAAATCAACCATAATTCATAATTTCATTAAACCAGGTAATAGATAAAATTAACTTCAAGTTACCTTAAGTAGGAAAATACCCAAATACAAAATCTAGGGGACTCTGCACAGCTTCTGCCTGTGGTGAGAGACAAGGGTGTGCAGTGAGAGAGAGGAAGGAAGGAAGGCAGGGATGGAGGGAGGGAGGATGGAAGGATTGGAAAGAAGACATGAAGAAAAAGAGTGGTGTGAGAGGAGCTCCAGATGGTGGTGTGACTAGGGCAGCAGAAATCTCCTTCCAAAACCATATGTATTTTTGAAAAACAGCATGTACAATGATTCCTAAAAGAGAGACCAGAAGATACCGTACAAAAGCCAGGCTACATCTACATCTGCAAGAAGTCGGAATCTCATGAAAAGGGTAAGCTACAAAGCCGTGACCAGGCAGAAGCCTAGCACTCTCCCCACCCCAGTGCAATGGTGGGAGGAAAAGAATCAGAGTAGGGAGGGACTGGAAGCACAGGACTGCTAATTACCAGCTCTAGTAATCTGCACCAGGAGCACAGACACACATTGCATGGTGTACTTGAGATTAGAGAAATGGAAAAGTAAAGTCAGAGACTGAGACTGCAAGTGGGTCCCCACAGCCGGCTCCCAGTGGGACAAAAGAAAAGCGGGCACTTTAAAAGTTTAAAGGGACAAGGGCTTAACAGGGGGACAAAATCGTCCTGGCACACTGAGCCCAGCAGGCTGGGGATTTTAAGGAACTTCAGGCACCATAACCCCCTGGATGGCAATGCAGCTCTGAAGCCTCTCACGGCGATAAACAGCTGGCCATTCATTTACCCCACTGGCATTGCAAGCAAACTGGCTGACTCACCACTGCTGCAGACCAGCTCCACCCACAGCAGCCACACAGAGTCTTCTCCTAGCACGCAGCTAACCAGGCCAGACCCAGAGGCTGCTGCCAGCATGCAGCTGACAGGGACAGGAAGAGGAAGCCGGTGTGAAGTCTGGAAGGCACGAAGGGGCACCGTTCTTGCAGGAGAACACACCTGGCAAGTTGGCAACCCCTCCACAGTGCTCTATGCTATCCCAAGGGCTTCCCACCCATGGCAGCTCAGGGGATTAACCCAGAGACTGATCCTAGAGTGTGGGTAACCGGCACAGGCAGCGGAGAAGGGCAAGGTGACCAGCAAGCCAGAAGAGACTTTGTTCTCCCAGCTGACACATGCACCACCAGCTGGCGATCACTTCTATCACCATTAAAAGGCTGAAGAACCTGGTCTTGTCAAAAATCACTCAAACAACCCCAGAGAGAGGGCCGGGCGAGAGAGATATAACCAATGTTCCTAAAAAAGGATTCAAAATAAAAGCCATAACCATGCTGATGGACCTGAAGAGAAATATGCAAGAGCTAAGGGATGAAGTCCAGAGGGAGATATAAGAAATGAAACAATCAACAGAAGGACTTAACAGCAGACTGGATGAGGTGCAAGAGACTGTTAATGGAACAGAAATCAGAGAACAGGAATACACAGCAGCTGAGGGAGAGAGAAATAAAAGGATCTCTAGGAATGAAAGAATATTAAGAGAACTGTGTGGCCAATCCAAACGGAACAATATTCACATAATAGGGGTACCAGAAGAAGAAGAGAGAAAAAGGGATAGAAAGTGCCTTTGAAGAAATAATTGCTGAAAACTTCCCCAAGCTGGGGAAGGAAATAGTCTCTCAGAACATGGAAGCCCATAGATCTCTCAATACAAGGGACCCAAGGAGGACAACACCAAGACATATATTAACTAAAATGTAAAAGATCAAAGACAAGGACAGGGTATTAAAGGTTGCCAGAGAGAGAAGAAAGATCACCTACAAAGGAAAACCCATCAGGCTATCATCAGACATCTCATCAGAAACCTTACAGGCAAAAAGATAATGGCATGATATATTTAATGCAATGAAACAGAAGGGTGTTGAACCAAGATTGCTGTATTTGGCAAGATTATTGTTTTAAAATTGAAGGAGGGATTAAACACTTGCAAGATAAGAAAAAGATGAGGGAATTTGCTGCCCACAAACTACCTCGACAGGGTATTTTAAAGGGACTGCTCTAGATGGAAGTATTCCTAAGGCTAAATAGATGTCACCAGAGAAATCAGAGCAAAGAAAGCAGACAAACCAAATATTAAGTAAAGGCAAAAAAATAAAATCAACTATCCATAAAAGCAGTCAAAGGAAACACAAAAGAGTACAGAATAAAACACCTAACATATGAAGAGTGGAGGAGTAAAAATAAGAAGGGAGAGAAATAAAGAATCATCAGACTGTGTTTATAGTAGTGTAATAAGGGAGTTAAAATTAGATGGTTAGATAGCAAAGAAGATTCCCTTGAACCTTTGGTAAACATGAATGCAAATACTACAATGGTGATAAGTACATATCTATTGACAATCACCTTAAATGTAAATGGACTGAATGCACCAATCAAAAGACATAGAGTAATAGAATGGATGAAAAAGCGAGACACATCTATATGCTGCTTACAAGAGACTAACTTCAAACACAAAGACATACGCAGACTAAAAGTGAAAGGACAGAAAAAGATATTTCATGCAAACAATAGAGATAAAAAAGCAGTACTTGTATCAGACAAAACAGATTTCAAAACAAAGAAAGTAACAAGAGATAAAGAAGGACATTACATAATGATAAAGGGGTCAGTCCAACAAGAGGATATAACCATTATAAGTATGTATGTACCCAACACAGGAGCACTGACATATGTGAAACAAATACTAACAAAATTAAAGGAGGAAATAGAATGCAATGCATTCATTTTAGGAGACTTCAACACACCACTCATTCCAGAGGACACATCAACCAGACAGAAAGTAAGTAAGGACACAGAGGCACTGAAGAACAAACTAGAACAGATGGACTTAACGGACATCTACACAACTCTACACCCAAAAGCAGCAGAATAGACATTTATCTCAAGTGCAAATGGAAAATTTTCCAGAATAGACCACATAATAGGCCAAAAAAAGAGCCTCCGTAAATTCTGAAAGGTTGAAATTCTACCAACCAACTCTCAGATCACACAGGTATAAAACTAGAAATTTTACAAAGAAAACAAAAAGGCACACAAACACATGGAGGCTAAACAACATGCTCCTAAATAATGAATGGATCAATGACCAAATTAAAACAGAGATCAAGGAATATTTGGAAACAAATGACAACAACAGCAGCACAATGCCCCAACCACTGTGAGATGCAGTGAAGGCAGTTTTAAGAGGAAAGTATATAGCAATCAAGGCCTGTTTAAAGAAGGAAGAATAATCCCAAATGAATAGTCTAAATTCACAATTAATGAAATAGGAAAAAGAAGAACAAATGAGGCCCAAAGTCAGCAGAAGGAGGGACATAATAAAGATAAGAGAAGAAATAAATAAAATTGAGAAGAATAAAACAATAGAAAAAAATCAATGAAACCAAGAGCTGGTTCTTTGAGAAAATAAAGAAAATAGACAAATCCCTAGCCAGACTTAGTAAGAGAAAAAGAGAATCTACACACATAAACAGAATCATAAATGAGAGAGGAAAAATCATGACAGACCACACAGAAATACAAACAATTATTAGAGAATACTACAAAAACCTATATGCTAACAAGCTGGAAAACCTTGAAGAAATGGACAACTTCCTAGAAAAACACAACCTTCCAAGACCGACCAAGGAAGAAACAGAAAATCTAAACAGAGCAATTAGTAGCAACAAAATTGGATCGGTAATCAAAAAACTACCCAAGAACAAAACCCATGGGCCAGATGGATTCATCGCTGAATTTTATCAGAAAATAGAGAAGACATAATATCCATTCTCCTTAAAGTTTTCCAAAAAATAGAAGAGGAGGGAATACTCCCAAACTCATTCTATGAAGCCAGAATCACTCTGATATCAAAACCAGCCAAAGATGCCATGAAAAAGGAAAATTACAGACCAATACCCCTGTTGAACATAGATGCAAAAATACTCAACAAAATACTGCAAACCGAATTCAAATACACATCAAAGGGATGATACAACATGACCACGTGGGATCCAATGCAGGGATACAAGGATGGTACAACATTTGAAAATCCATCAACATCATCCATCACATCAACAAAAAAGAACAAAAACCTCATGATCATCTCCACAGACGCTGAAAAAGCATTCAACAAAATTCAACATCTATTCATGATAAAAACTCTTAACAAAATGGATATAGAGGACAAGAAACTCAACATAATAAAGGCCTTATACGATAAACCCACAGGTAACATCATACTGAACACCAAGAGGCTGAAAGGTTTTCCTCTGAGATGGGGAACAAGACAGGGATGCCCACTCTCCCCAATGTTATTCAACATAGTACTGGAGGTCCTAGCCACGGCAATTAGACAAAATATATACAGAAATACAAGGCATCCAGATTGGTAAAGAAGAAGTCAAACTGTCACCATTTGCAGATGATATGATATTGGACATAAAAAACCCTAAAGACTCCACTCCAAAAATACTAGAACTAATATCGGAATTCAGCAAAGTTACAGTATACAAAATTAATACACAGAAATTTGTTGCCTTTTCATACATTAACAATGAACTAATAGAAAGAGAAATCAGGAAAATAATTCCATTCACAATAGCATCAAAAAGAATAAAATACCTAAGAATAAACCTAACCAAGGAAGTGAAAGTCCTTTACCCTGAAAACTACAAGACACTCTTAAGAGAAATTAAAGAGACACTAACAAATAGAAACTCATCCCATGCTCTTGGCTAGGAAGAATGAATATTCTCAAAATGTCCAACCTGCCTAAGACAATCTACAGATTCAAGGCAATCCCTATGAAAATACCAACAGCATTCTTCAATTAACTGGAACAAATAGTTCTAAAACTCATATGGAGCCAGAAAAGATCCCAAATAGCCAAAGCTCCTGAAAAGGAGGAATAAAGCAGGGGGGGATCTCATTTCCTAACTCCAAGTTCTACTACAAAGCCACAGTAATCAGAACAATTTGGTATTTGCACAAGAACAGATCCACATACCAGTGAAACAAAATAGAAAGTCCAGATATTAAACCAAACATGTATGGTCAATGAATATATGATAAAAGAGCCATGGATATACAATGGGGAAATGACAGCCTCTTCAATAGCTGGTGTTGGCAAAACTGGACAGCTACATGTAAGAGAATGAAACTGGATCATTGTCTAACCCCATACACAAAGTAAACTCAAAATGGATCAAGGACCTGAATGAAAGTCATGAAACCATAAAATTCTTAGGAAAAAACATAGGCAAAAATCTCTTGGACATAAACATGAGCCACTTGTTCATGAATATATCTCCCTGGGCAAGGGAAACAAAAGCAAGAGTGAACAAGTGGGACTATATCAAGCTGAAAACCTGCAAAGCAAAGGACACCATCAATAGAACAAAAATGCATGCAACAGTGTGGGAGAATAAATTCATAAATGACAGGTGAAATAAAGGATTTACATCTAAAATATATAGAGAGCTCATGCACTGTGAACAAACAGCAAATAATCCAGTTAAAAAATGGGCAGAGGATATGAATAGACAGTTCTCCAAAGAAGAAATTCAGATGACCAACAGACACGTGAAAGGATGCTCCACATCACTAGTCATCAGAGAAATGCCACAATGAGATAACACCTCATGCAATTATGCACAGAAATTTGTTGCCTTTTCATACATTAACAATGAACTAATAGAAAGAGAAATCAGGAAAATAATTCCATTCACAATAGTATCAAAAATAATAAAATACCTAGGAATAAACCTAACCAAGGAAGTGAAAAACCTATACCCTGAAAACTATAAGACACTCAAGAGAAATTAAAGAAGTCACTAACAAATGGAAACTCATTCCATGCTCTTGGCTAGAAAGAATTCATATTGTCAAAATGGCCATCCTGCCCAAAGCAGTCTACAGATTCAATGCAATCTGTATCAAATGACCAGCAGCATTCTTCAATAAATTGGAACAAATAGTTCTAAAATTCATATGGAACCACCAAAGACCCCGAATAGCCAAAGCAATCCTGAGAAGGAAGAATAAAGTTGGGGGTTCTTGCTCCCCAATTTCAAGCTCTAGTACAAAGCTACAGTAATCAAGACAATTTAGTACTGACACAAGAACAGACCCACAGATGAGTAGAACAGAATAGGAACTCCAGACGTTAACCCATTGGTAACTAAAAGTTACCAAATGGAAAGCGACTGGGTACGATGGGTGGGAATGGAGGGATAAGGGGGAAAGAGGGCCATTATGTTAAGCAGACATAATGTGTGTGGGGGGTGCAAGAGGAAGGCTATACAACAGAGAAGACAAGTAGTGATTCTATAGCATCTTACTACGCTGATGGACAATGACTGTGATGCGGTATGTGGTGGGGACTTGATAATGGGTGGAGTCTAGTAAGCATAATGTTGCCATTGTAATTGTAGATCAATGACACCAAAATAGAAAAAAAAAGAAAAAGAGTGGTGTGGATAATCTAGGGCTGATGGAACTAAGATAAACCTGCATGAAAGAAAGAAAATCCCACTTGATTATGAAAAACATGAAAACAGGTTTAAGATCTAGGATATTGTAACATAGGCTATTGAAAAATCAGAAATAATTGATCTGAAACTGTTCAGGACTTAAGGAGATAGTTTCAAGAGGACACCACTTCTGGGGGAAGAAGGCATAAGTCAGAAAGAAAAGGCACCCATTGGTTGAGAACTTGACAGTGAAGATATAGAAGGCAGCAAGAATGTGAAAGTAAAGAGCCTACAGACAAAAAACAAAATCAGAAAATTAGGAAACAAAACTCCACCCTCCAATAAGACAGCACCATTGATTTAAAAAACTGCATTTCACTGTACTGAGACAAGAGGATGCTTTTCAAATAAGATACTTTGCCACACAGAATCTTCACGTTTGTCTACTCACAATTGTTAATATTCATTAAAGCAAATTAAAACCCCCAACCCCCCAGAATCAGGAAGTAAACAGAAAAAGGTAGGCCAAATTCATACAAAGCTACTATAAAAATACATCAGAAAATGAGAGTGTCATTTCAGCTGATGAAAATTGACCTCCAAAACAATGAACCAAAAGAAAACTGATTTACAACACTCCAACATGAATATACTTGTTATTTTTTAAAAGTTCACATCATGGGAGGAGCGAAGATGGCGGTGTGAGTTGGGCAGTGGAAATCCCCTTTCAAAACCATATATATATTTGAAAATACAACAAATACAACTATTCCTGAAAGAGAGACGAGAAGGTACAGCACAACAGCCAGGCTACATCTACACCTGCAAGAACCCAGTGTCCCACAAATGTGGTAAGATACAAGCCGTGGCCTCGTGGGCCCCGAGCATGACCCCCACCCCAGTTCACTGGTGGGAGGAAAGGAGTCGGAGCGGAGAGGGAGAGGGAGCCCAGGACTGCTAAATAGCCAGCCCTAGTCATCTGCACTGGGAGCGCAGACACACAGTGAGTGGTGTGCTGGATACTAGGGAAATGGAACAGTAAAACCTGCAAGTGGGTACCCACAGTCGGTGTTCCTGGGACAAAAGAAAAGCGAGTGCTTTCCGAAAGTCTTAAAGGGACAGGAGCTACACAGCTGGAGGAAAGTGTCCTGGCACACACAGCCCAGCTGCTGGGAATCCCGGGAAACACCAGGCACCCTAACCACGTGGGTGGCAGTGCAGCTCTGAGGCCCCTAACGGTGAAAAACAGCCTTCCGCATGTAACCCCTCTGGCACAGCCCCGCCATAGCGAAGCAGTAGCCTGAGAGCATCCAAGCCCACAGGAGCTGTGCAGAGCCTCCTCCACAGCCGCCCAGCCCAGATGGAAAGGCCCCATCAGCACGCAGCTGCCCAGCACAAGCCGCTAGGGATCGCCATTCTCACAGGAAGGGAAGGCAACTGGCAAAAAGGAAGGGACTTTGTTCTCCCAGCTGACATATGCGCCAACTGCCTACAACTACCTCTATCACCATGAAAAGGCAGTAGAATTTGATACAGACAAGAATAACCCAGACATCCCCAGAGAGGGACCCTGGGGAGATAGATTTAACCAATCTTCCTGAAAAAGAATTCAAAATAAAGCTCATAACCATGCTGATGGAGCTGCAGAGAAAAATGCAAGAGCTAATGGATAAAGTAGGAAGGGAGAACACAGAAATAAAGCAATCTCTGGAAGAACTTAAAAGCAGAATGGACGTGGTGCAAGAGGCTGTTAATGGAATAGAAATTAGAGAACAGGAACGCAGAGAAGCTGACACAGAGAGAGATAAAAGGATCTCCAGGAATGAAACAATATTAAGAGAACTGTGTGATCAATCCAAACGGAACAATATTTGCATTATATAGGGGTACCAGAAGAAGAAGAAGAAGAAGAGAGAAAAAGGGATACAAAGCGTCTTTGAAGAAATAATTGCCGAAAACTTCCCCAAACTGGGGGAGGAAATAGTTGCTCAGACCACGGAAGCACACAGAACTCCCAACAGAAGGGACCCAAGGAGGACAGCACCAAGACACATAATAATTAAAATGGCAAAGATCAAGGACAAGGACAGAGTATTAAAGGCAGTCAGAGAGAGAAAAAAGGTCACCTACAAAGGAAAACCCATCAGGCTATCATCAGACTTCACAAAAGAAACGTTACAGGCCAGAAGAGAATGGCATGATATATTTAATGCAATGAAACAGAAGGGCCTTGAACCAAGAGTACTGTATGCAGCATGATTATCATTTAAATATGAAGGAGGGGTTAAACAATTCCAAGACACGCAAAAGTTGAGGGAATTTGCCTCCCACAAACCACCTCCACAGGTTTTTTTAAAGGTATTGCTCTAGATGGAAGCTCACCTAAGGCTAAATAGATGTCAGCAGGGAAAATAAAAGCACAGCAAAGAAAGCAGACCAACCAAATACTAACAAAAGGCGAAAAATAAAATCAACTACTCACAAAAGCAGTCAAAGGAAACATAAAGAGTACAGAATAAAACACCTAACATATAAAAAATGGAGGAGGAGGAATAAGAAGGGTGAGAGATAAAGAATCATCAGACTGTGTTTATAATAGCTCAATAAGTGAGTAAAGTTAGACAGTAAGATAGTAAAGAAGCTAATCTTGAATCTTTGGTAACCACGAGTCTAAAGCCTGCAATGGCAAGAAGTACATATCTTTCAATAATCACCCTAAACATAAATGGACTGAATGCATCAATCAAAAGACACAGAGTACTAGAATGGATAAAAAAGCAAGACCACTCTATATGCTGCTTACAAGAGACTCACCTAAAACCCAAAGACATGCACAGACTAAAAGAGAAGGAATGGAAAAAGAAATTTCATGCAAACAATAGGGATAAAAAAGGAGGTGTTGCAGTACTAGTATCAGACAAAATAGACTTCAAAACAAAGAAAGTAACAAGAAATAAAGAAGGATATTACATAATGATAAAGGAGTCAGTCCAACAAGAGGATATAACCATTATAAATATATATGCACCCAACACAGGAGAACCAACATATGTGAAACAAATACTAACAGAATTAGAGGAGGAAACAGAATGCAATGCATTCATTGTAGGAGACTTCAACACAACACTCACTCCAAAGGGCACATCCACCAGACAGAAAATAAGTAAGGACACAGAGGCACTGAAATACACACTAGAACAGTTGGACCTAATAGACATCTATAGAACTCTACACTAAAAAGCAGCAGGATACACATTCTTCTCAAGTGCCCGTGGAACATTCTCCAGAATAGAACACATACTAGGATACAAAAAGAGCCTCAGTAAATTCAAAAAGACTGAAATTTTACCAACCAGCTACTCAGACAACGAAGGTATAAAACTAGAAATAAATTGTACAAAGAAAGCAAAAAAGACTCAAAAACACATGGAGGCTTAACAAAATGCTTCTAAATAATCAATGGATCAATGACCAAATTAAAATAGAGATCAAACAATATATGGAAACAAATGACAACAACAATACTAAGCCCCAAGTTTTGTGGGACGCAGCGAAAGCAGTCTTAAGAGGAAAGTATATCACAATCCAGGCATATTTAAAGAAGGAAGGACAATCCCAAATGAATAGTGTAAAGTCATGATTATCAAAATTGGAAAAAAGATGAACAAATGAGGCCTAAAGTCTGCAGAAGGAGGGACATAGTAAAGATCAGAGAAGAAATAAATAAAATTGAGAGGAATAAAACAATAGAAAAAAATCAATGAAACCAAGAGTTGGTTCTTTGAGAAAATAAACAAAATAGATAAGCCTCTAGCCAGACTTATTAAGAGAAAAAGAGAATCAATACACACAAACAGAATCAGAAATGAGAAAGGTAAAATCACAACGGACCACACAGAAATACAAAGAATTATTAGAGAATACTACAAAAACCTATATGCTAACAAGCTGGAAAACCTTGATGAAATGGACAACTTCCTAGAAAAATACAACCTTCCAAGACTGACCAAGGAAGAAACAGAAAATCTAAACAAACCAATTACCAGCAATGTAATTGAAGCAGTAATTAAAAAACTACCCAAGAGCAAAACCCCTGGGCCAGATGGATATACCATGGAATTTTATAAGACATACAGAGATGACATAATACCCATTCTCCTTAAAGTTTTCCAAAAAATAGAAGAGGAGGGAATACTTCCAAACTCACTGTATGACGCCAGCATCACCCTAATAACAAAAACAGGCAAAGACCCCACCAAAAAAGAAAATTACAGACCAATATTCCTGATAAACATAGATGCAAAAATACTCAACAAAATATTAGCAAACTGAATTCAAAAATATATCAAGAGGATCATACACCATGACCAAGTGGGATTCATCTCAGGGATACAAATATGGTACAACATTTGAAAATCCATCAACATCATCCACCACATAGACAAAAAGAAGGACAAAAATCACATGATCATCTCCAGAGACACTGAAAAAGCATTTGACAAAATTCAACATCCATTCATGATAAAACTCTCAACAAATTGGGTTTAGAGGGCAAGTACCTCAACATAATTAAGGCAATATATGAAAAACCCACAGCCAACATCATGCCAACAGCGGGAAGCTGAAAGCTTTTCCCCTGAGATCGGGAACAAGACAGGGATGCCCACAAGACAGGGATGCCCACTCTCCCCACTGGAGGTCCTTGCCATGGCAATTAGACAAAACAAAGACATACAAGGCATCCAGATGGTAAAGAAGAAGTCAATCTGTCACTATTTGTGTATAACATGATATTGTACATAAAAAACCCTAAAGACTCCACTCTAAAACTACTAGAACTAATATTGGAATACTGCAAAGTTGCAGGATACAAAATTAATACACAGAAATCTGAGGCTTTCCTGTACACTAACAATGAACTAATAGAATGAGAAAGCAGGAAAACAATTCCATTCATAATTGCATGGAATTTTGCACAGAAATTTTGCAAGGGAAACAAAAGCAAGAATGAACAAGTGGGACTATATCAAACTGAAAAGATTCTGTACAGCAAAGGACATCATCAATAGAACAAAAAGGCATCCTACAGTATGGGAGAATATATTCATAAATGACAGATCCAATAAAGGGTTAACATCCAAAAATATATAAAGAGCTCATGCACCTCAACATACTAAAAGCAAATAATACAATTAAAAAATGGGCAGAGGAGCTGAACAGACACTTCTCCAAAGAAGAAATTCAGATGACCAACAGACACGTGAAAGGATGCTCCACATCACTAGTCATCAGAGAAATGCCACAATGAGATAACACCTCACACCAGTAAGGATCGCCACTATCCAAAAGACAAACAAGAACAAATGTTGGTGAGGGTGTGGAGAAAGGGGATCCCTCCTGCACCACTGGTGGGAATGTAAATTAGTTCACCCATTGTGGAAAGCAGTATGGAGGTTCCACAAAAAGCTCAAAATAGAAATACCATTTGACCCAGAAATCCCACTTCTAGGAATTTACCCTAAGAATGCAGCCACCCAATTTGAAAAAGACAGATGCACCCCTATGTTTATCGCTGCACTATTTAGAATTGCCAAGTAATGGAAGCACTCTAAGTGTCCATCAGTAGATGAATGGATAAAGAAGTGTAGTACATATACACAATGGAATATTATTCAGTCATAAGAAGAAAACAAATCATACCATTTGCAACAACATGGATGGAGCTAGAGTGTATTATGCTCAGTGAAATAAGCCAGGCAGAGAAAGACAAGTACCAAATGATTTCACTCATATGTGGAGTATAAGAACAAAGAAAAAACTGAAGGAACAAAACAGTAGCAGAATCACAGAACCCAAGAATGGACTAACGGTTACTAAAGGGAAAGGGACTGAGGAGGATGGGTGGGAAGGGAGGGATAAGGACGGGGAAAAGAAAGGGGGCATTAAGATTAGCATGTATAATGTGGAGGGAGGCATGGGGAGGGCTGTGCAACACAGAGAAGACAAGTAGTGCTTCTACAGCATCTTACTACACTGATGGACAGTGACTGTAATGGGGTTTGTGCAGTGGACTTGCTGAAGGGGGTAGTGTAGTAAACATAATGTTCCGCATGTAATGGTATATTAATGATACCAAAAAAACAAAACAAAAGAACAACAAAATCATACAACCCTACAGAAAAATGGGCAAAAGATTTGAATAGACATTTTACAAAAAAGGGATATCAAAACACCCAATGAACATGTGAAAGTTGCTCAACTTCATTAGTCAGAGAAATGCAAATTAAGCCATAATGTGATGCTGCTATACATCAAGAAGAATGACAAAAATAAAAAAGGACCATACCAAATACTAGTAAGGATGTGTGAAAACTGCCGTTCTCATTCACTACAGAACAGAATGTAAACTGGTTCAATTACTTTGGAATCACTTTGGAAAACTAACTGTACCTAGTAAAGCTGAACATAGGTATACTCCATATCCACACCCAGAAAGAGGAGATACCCATAATACGCAAATATTAACAAAGTATCTAAAAAAGTAATTACTGTAAGATTAAGATGAGGTTCCTTTTATTGTCCTTCTTGGCTCTAGAACTACAAAATTATTAAAAATCATGAATTAGTTTAAGTGCAGCATAAATTACATTACATGTGCTGTTGGCCTAAAAACCCATTCATCGCTTTCAATATGTCAACAAATAACTGAAGGCAAAAACTTGAAATGAGTAATATTTTATGTATGTATGTATGTATGTATATATATATATATATATATATATATATATATATATATATATATATATATATAATTTTTTTGGTCAGGACCATCAAAGAGAATGGCCTGGTCAAGTGCAAAGAGCGTCACCTTTTTGCTGGGATTCGTGTTCTCCATCTTGGCCTTCAGCAGCTTCATCTTATTCTTAGTTATTGAATTCTCGATGATCTGTTGCCCAGAGGGAGAATGCTCAAGTTCCTTATCCTCCGCAGTATGTGAACCATACACAGTGCCACGACTGCAAAGAAATAATGACTACCATTGAAATGTGCCTGATATCTGGCCCAACGGTTTAAAATATTCTATGTGTACTAGAAACGACAGATGCTGCTGCTGGTAAAACAATAAATCCGCTGGTAAAACAATAAAATGTCAGTGTAAACTCAAGGCAATTATACTTCAAAAAATATATTTCGTAGGAGAAAAAAATAAATGGGGAGGAATATCACGATCTAGCATTACTGTAAATCTAGGGCAGCCAAGCTTTTTCTGAAGTCAGTATGCCATAAGTAAAGATCTTTTGGCATCTGCTTGCTTATATTATTCCCACAGCAGGAAAATCCATTTCCACAAGAATGTTCAGATTTCATTTTGTCAGCCAAGGCAACCTAGACCATAGGTTGATCAGATTTCCATTAACCAGGAAGAAAAAGAAATTCACACAGAAGTCCAGATTTTTATTCCTCCTGAAAGGATTCTCTGTAAAAAAAGGAAGTCATTCAGACTTCATCAGAATATTTTCTGTTCTTAAAAAACAACAGCAACAAAAAAGTAACTTAAGATTTTTCTTGGTGTGTTTGGAGTAACCACCTAGAAGAGCATAGATTGTAAAATGAAAAAAGACACTCCAGTCATGACACAAATTATTAAATATGTAAAATATTTCAATTACTAACCAATCACCATGACATTTATTCACACCTCAACAAATTATTATTTGGGGGCCCTTCCCTTTTACTGCATAATATAATGGCACTTACCACACTACCCTCACATGTATTCTTCGATGTCACCCTCCCCTCTTACCTCCCATATGTAAGTAAGTGGGAAGCAGAAATTAGGTTTTATTCATCTTTCTAGTCTTAGCACCTGATACAGTGCCTGGCACATATCCAATAAATGTTTGTTGAATTGAACAGAAACATTACTTAAATTTCAACATTACTCAGCATTTTCAATAATGGGAATATTAGAATGGTAAGGGTTTGCTAAAAACACAAGCTTGGGATATTTGAAGAATGACTAAAATTTTAAATAGAGAAAAATAAGAACGTGTGGAAGTCATTCTGCCTGACTGATTTAAAGGAAAACTAAAGTTTGTATCTGGGGAAGGAAACCAAAGATATATGAGGGTTAAGATTTCTTGTTCTATATGGTTGTAAGAAATGAAAACAGTTTAGGATAGCCTTAATAAGGGGCATATTCCATAATGCTTCTGAAGTACATAGTACCACCACATGAAGGCAAAGTAGAGAGTGGAGAGCCCCATTCTTAAACTTTAATGGTAAAACTGATGATATTCTGAAATCATGGGTTACTTATATGCATAGAGGGCATGGGTATCACAAGGGAGAATGCTCGGAATAGGCTCCAAAACCAGTTTAGTCTCTAGTGCTTGACTCATGACCACCACTTCTACTATTTTAGATGCTGACTACAGTATAAAAATTGACACAACAGGCGCAATGCTGAATTAACATTGCTCTATTTACTGAATGCCGTCTGCCAGGTACTTGCCATGTATTATTTCCAATCCTCACAAAAACTATGTAAGGTGATACGGTGTCCCTTTTTATAAATGAAGAAACTGCAGTCAAGAGAAGTGATTTTGTTTGGACCAGAAAGCTAGTAAATAGAGGCCCTAAGATTGAAATCCCCTGATGTCTCATACCAAAGTCCATTCTTTATACAATTTCCTGCTGCTTCCTCAGGCACCAAGCAAGATGTTACCATGTCATGCTTGTGTACCCATGTAAGTGACAGAACTTAACAGTATGTGAAGGCTCTTGTCTTGAAGTTAACTATACCTGAAAAGGAAGGATAACTGAAGATTTTTACCAGTTCATCATTGGAGTTGGAAGGAATGACTCGAGTATACTCTATTCTTATTTTAACTTTACCCTGCAATACTTTAAGTACTTCTCTGTTACATCCTGTAGTATTTTAACTTCAAGTACCCATACTGAATACTGAAAGAGGTTCCTGACTCAACTTTCTGTCAGAACAAACTGGTCCTTTACTATTTTCCTGTGGAGAACAATATGTGCATGTATTTTCAAAAGTATAAGCACAATAAATATTTCATTGGATGTAGTTTAGAGAATTAAAAAACACTTTGAAATTCACCTATTTTTTTCAAATAAACACATTACTGTGTTTTCTTTCATAAAGCACAGATTCATGAGGGTCAGTTAGAAGCCCCTCACAACTTTTTTTCTAAATGGAAAATGTGACTAGACTAGGATAATACAGTAATTTATAAACTTAATCAAAAATATCTTTTATACTATTTAAATATTCCAAATATTTTCTTGGATTTCTAAATACTTTCTTTAATGCTGTATTTAGCCTTTTCTAAATCTTTTAATCTAATAATACAATTTAAAAATGAGATGGACAAATGTAATATTTATTTCAACAGGAATAATTGTTTATTCCAAAGTCAATCCTTGTGTGACATTCATAGACAAGTTATCATTTAATTAAGTCTTGCAATGCCTCCTTTTATTTCTTTCCACTTAAAAAAGCAGTAGGTGGCACAATTAACTAAAAAGATATGAGACAAAAAAGTGACAGATACTAGATCTTGTATCAGAATGATTCAAATAAGCACCCAATTCACTCTGTTTCTTCTTAGAGCAGAACTTGGTAAACTACAGTGACAGGCTAAATTCAGTCCACCATTTACTTTGGTGTGGCCTACAAGCTAAGAATGTTCTTTAAATTTTCAAATAGTTGATAAAAATCAAAATAATATTTTATACCATGAAAATTATATGACAAAGTTGTGCCCAGAAATAAAGTTTTACTGGAACACAGCCACACACTCATGTGATCACATATTTCATATGGCTGCTTTCGTACTAAACCAGCAGTGTAGCCCCAAAAGATATATAGCCCTTCATAGCTTTGCATTGTATCTTGCACTACAAATGTGACACAATCAATATTCAACAGCAGTTTGAGTGCCACACGTATCATTGTACCATGATAGGTTGTTTTTACTGCTAGTATATATATCCAACATGTTAAAAAAAGAATGAATAGTGGACTTCAAGTGCTGCAGTTTCAAGGCACAGGAGAAAGTTATCAATTAAATGGCAAAGCATTCTGTGTATTATGCACTGTTACTATAACTGTACTAAAGAAAAACCATGCATTTGGACATAACCAGACTAAGGACTCATCACAGCATTTCAAACTTGCAGAAAAGCAAGTTGAAAAATCAGAAAATTTAAAATGGAGTATGTCATCAGAATAGAATTTCTAAATAAAAATGTACAATGCAAATGAGACAGCAGCCAAAATAAGTTCCTGGGTGACTTATGTACTAGCCAAGCTAAAACTCTGTTTACCAATAGTAAGTTAATAAAACCATGTTTGATCACAGCAGTTGAAGAAATGTGCCCAAAGAAAACAAACTTGTTTAAAGACCAGTCCTGAGGATTAAAGATGGCGGCATGAGAGGTGAGACAGGGGCATTCTCCTAAAACCACATATAATATGAAAATACAATTAAAATGACTAATCCTGAAAGAGCAACAGGAAAGACATCTGCGCCAAACTAAATACACCTGGAGAAAAGAATAAACCTCAAGGAACAGGGTAACATACAAAAGCCGTGGCCCGGTGGGACCCAAGGCCTTCCCCCACCCCAGCTCACCAGTGGGAGGAAGAGAAATCGAGCAGGGAGGAAGTGGAGGCCTGAGACTGCTGAATACCTAACTCCGGAGATGTGCTCTGGGAGCACAAATGTACATTTCACGGTGCTTACGTGGCACTCTTGTGATTAGGGGATTGGAAAGCTAAGACAGACAGAACACCTGGAGAGACTGAGATTCCAGCCAATTGTGGAAAGCAGGGATCCATATCTGGCTGCTCTGGGACAAAAGAAAGGTGGGCAGGCTGAGAGACTTCCTAAGAGCAAGAGGGCTGCTAAAGGGGCAAGGATTGCACAGAGCTTACTGCTCAGGAGAAAGGTAGACAAAATTGTCCGGGTGCACTCTGCCCAGCAGGTTGGGAACTTTCTCGATCTTCAGGCACTCCAGCTCCCTGGCTAGCTACCCACTTTGAAAGACCCCCTCCATGATATACAGCCTACTGCGCCTTTCTCCCGGCCAGCCCCCATGGCTCACAAACAGGCAAACCCTACCCAAGCATTAGGCCAGCCAGAGGGTAGCCACATCTACAGTAACTACAAATGCAAAGCATAGAGGCTTATATCTGTGTGCTCGGCCCACTGATTCTGCAGTGGAGCAGGCATAGCAGCTGGGAACCAGGAAACAGCTCTTTCCTCCCTCCAGGCACGAATACTGCACCCCTGCGAACCCCGACATTGCTTCAGGGGCAGAGCAGCTCCAGAAAGAAGAGTTTCTGGGCACTAGAGGGTGCAATATACAAATATGAAATGCCAAAGAAACTTGGTTCAAAGTAAAATTATGCATACAACACCTGAGAAAGATTCAGATGAAATTGAATTCATGAATTTTCCGGAAAGGGAGTTCAAAGTAAAAATCATTAACATGCTCATGGAGGAACAGAATAATATTCAAGAACTCAGGAATGAATTCTGGTCAGAGATCCAATCGTTAAAGAGCACAATTGAGGGTATTAAAAACAGATTAGATACCGTGCAGGAGATGATAAATGAAATAGAAATTAGAGAAGAACAATATAAAGAAGCTGAGGTACACAGAGAAAAAAGGATCTCTAAGAATGAAAGAATATTAAGAGAACTGTGTGGTCATTTGAAATGAAACAATATTCACATTATAGGGGTACCAGAAGAAGAAGAGAGAGAAAAAGGGAAAGAAAGTGTCTTTGAGGAGGTAATTGTTGAAAACTTCCCCAACCTGGGGAAGGAGATAGTCTCTCAGGCAATGGAGGTATACAGATCTCCCAACTCTAGGGACCCAAGGAAGACAACACCAAGACATATAGTAATTAAAATGGCAAAGATCAAGGATAAGGACAGACTATTAAAAGAAGCCACAGAGAGAGGATCATGGAAAGAGGGTGGCATGAGTAGTTCAGTGGAAATCTCCTCCCAAAAACATATATATTTATGAAAATACAATAAATACAACTATTTCTAAAAGAGACACCAGTGGATGCAGTACAACAGTCAGGATACATCTATATCTGCGAGAACTCAACATCACACAAAGGGGGTAAGATACAAGCTGCAGCCAGGCAGGACGTGAATGCTCCCCCATCCCAGACCTGGTGGGAAGAAAGGAGTAGGAACGGGGAGGGAGTGAAAGCCCAGGACTGCTAAACAAGCATCTCTAGAAATCCGGACGCGGAGCACAGACACAAGGTGCATGGGGTGCTGGATATTAGAGAAACGGAAAAGCAAAACCTGTGGAGAGGTCTCTGCAACTGGCTCCCCTGAGACAAAAGAAAAGCAAGTGCTTTTTGCAAGTCTTAAAGACACAGGGACCCCACAGCTGGACGAAGTCGTCCCAGCACACTTAGCCAGCTGCTGGGAATCCTGGGGAACTTTAGGCATCCTAAACCCCTGGGCAAAAGAGAAGCTCTGAAGCCCCTCATGGCACTAAGCAGCCTGCCAGTCATTCCCCCAACTGGCACAGACCCCGATACACCGGCCCAGTAGTGGGAGAGTGGCAGTGTGCGCTGGGGTGGTGGCGCCGCAGGGGACTGGGAATGGCCCGCATGCACCGGCGGTACCAGAGGGGACTGGGAGCAGCTCATGCAAGCCCGTCATGGTGGCGACTGAACAGCCCGGGAGAGGCCTATGCGTGCTGGCGGCAGTGACGCCAGAGGAGACCGGGAGAGGTCCGCGTGGGAGAGGCCTGCATGCACCGGCAGGAGTGCCAGAAGGAGCAGCTGCGCTCCCAGCAG
Source organism: Manis javanica (assembly GCF_040802235.1). Taxonomy (NCBI): domain Eukaryota; kingdom Metazoa; phylum Chordata; class Mammalia; order Pholidota; family Manidae; genus Manis; species Manis javanica. Next base: position 77,951,600 of record NC_133162.1, on the reverse strand, counting down.
CCGACCGGAATCCCAGCCCGATGCACAGCGGCCCAGGCCAGATTCAAAGGCCGCTGCTGGCACACAGCCGCCTGGCAGCGGTGCTGCTATTGTGGAGGAGCCCACCTGGGATGCCTGCAACTCCCTGCAGGGCTCCGCACTGCTCTGATGGAGACCCTGCCCACAGCAGCTTAGGGGATTAAACCGGTGGCTGCTCCAGGAGTGTGGGTAACTGACACAGGCAGCGGAGAAGGACAAGGCAACCAGCAAGCAGAAAACGACTTTCTTCTCCCAGCTGACACACCTGAAACATGCCTATAGCCACTGCAAGAACCATGAAAAGGCAAAAAATTTAGTCCAGCCCAAAATAGTTCAGACAAGCCCCGAGAGAGGATCTGCACAGACGGATCTAACCAGTCTCCCTGAAAAAGAATTCAAAATAAAAAGCATAAACATGCTGACAGAGCCACAGAGAAATATACAAGAGCTAAGGGATGATGTCCAGAGGGAGATTACAGAAATGAAACAATCTCTGGAAGGATTTATAAGCAGAATGGATAAGATGCAAGAGGCCACTGATGGAATAGACACCAGAAAAACAGGAATGCATAGAAGCTGATGCAGAGAGAGATATAAGGATCTCCAGGAATGAAACGATATTAAGAGAACTGTGTGACCAATCCAAAAGGAAAAATATCTGCATTATAGGGGTACCAGAAGAAGAAAAGAGAGGAAAAGGGATAGAAAATGTCTTCAAAGAAATAGTTGCTGAGAACTTCCCCAAACTGGGGGAGGAAATAGTTGCTCAGACCACGGAAGCACACAGAACTCCCAACAGAAGGGATCGAAACAGGACAACACCAAGACACATAATAATTAAAATGGTGATGATCAAGGACAAGGACAGATTATTAAAGGCAGCCAGAGAGACAAAAAAGGTCACCTACAAAGGAAAACCCATCAGGCTATCATCAGACTTCTCAACAGAAAGCTTACAGGCCAGAAGAGAATGGCATGATACATTTAATGCAATGAAAGAGAAGGGCCTGGAACCAAGGATACTGTATCCAGCACGATTATCATTTAAATATGAAGGAGGGATTAAACAATTCCCAGACAAGCAAAAAGTTGAGGGAATTTGCCTCCCACAAACCACCTCTACAGGGTATCTCAGTGGGACTGCTCTAGATGGGAGCACTCCTAAAAAGAGCACAGAACAATAGAAACAACATATGAAGAATGGAGAAGGAGAAAAAAGAAGAGAAAGAAATAATCATCAGACTGTGTTTATAACAGTTCAATAAACAAGTTAAATCAGACAGTAAGGTAGTAAAGAAGCTAACCTTGAACCTTTGGTAACCATGAATCTAAAGCCTGCAATGGCAATAAGTATGTATCTTTTAATAATCACGCTAAATGTAAATGGACTGAATGCACCAATCAAAAGACACAGAGTAATAGAATGGATAAAAAAGCAAGACCCATCTATGTACTGCATACAAGAGACTCACCTCAAAGCCAAAGACATGCACAGATTAAAAGTCAAGGGCTGGAAAAAGATATTTCATGCAAACAACAGGGAGAAAAAAGTAGGAGCTGCAATACTACTATCAGACTAAATAGACTTCAAAACAAAGAAAGTAACAAGAGATAAAGAAGGACATTACATAATGATAAAGGGCTCAGTCCAACAAGAGGATATTACCATTATAAACATATATGTACCCAATACAGGAGCATCAATATATGTGAAACAAATACTAACAGAATTAAAGGAGGAAATAGAATGCAGTGCATTCATTTTGGGAGACTTTAACACACCACTCACTCCAAAGGACAGATGCACCAGACAGAAAATAAGTAAGGACACAGAGGCACTGAACAACACACTACAACAGATGGACCTACCAGACATCTATAGAACTCTACATCCAAAAGCAACAGGATACGCATTCTTCTCAAGTGCATATGGAACATTCTCCAGAATAGACCACATACTAGGCCACAAAAAAAGCCTCAGTAAATTCCAAAAGACTGAAATCCTACCAACCAACTTTTCAGACCACAAAGGTATAAAACTAGAAATAAATTGTACAAAGAAAGCAAAAAGGCTCACAAACATATGGAGGCTTAACAACATGCTCCTAAATAATCAATGGATCAAGGACCAAATTAAAATGGAGATCCAGCAATACATGGAAACAAATAACAACAACAACACAAAGCCCCTACTTCTGTGGAATGCAGCAAAAGCAGTCTTATGAGGAAAGTACATAGCAATCCAGGCATAGTTAAAGAAGGAAGAACCATCCCAATTGAATAGTCTAACATCACAATTATCAAAATAGGAAAAAGAAGAACAAATGAGGCCAAAGTTCAGCGGACAGATGGACATAATAAAGATCAGAGAAGAAATAAATAAAATTGAGAAGAAAAAACAATAGAAAAAAATTAATGAAACCAAGAGTTGGTTCTTCAAGGAAATAAACAAAGTAGATAAGGCACTAGCCAGACTTATTAAGAGAAAAAGAGAATCAACACACATCAACAGAATCAGAATCGAGAAAGGAAAAATCATGACAGGCCACACAGAAACACAAAGAATTATTAGAGAATACTATGAAAACCTATATGCTAACAAGCTGGAAAACCTAGGAGAAATGGACAACTTCCTAGAAAAATACAACCTTCCAAGACTGATCCAGAAAGAAACAGAAAATATAAACAGACTGATTACCAGCAACGAAACTGAAGCGGTAATCAAAAAACTATCCAAGAACAAAAACGCGGGCCAGATGGATTTACCTCGGAATTTTATCAGACATACGGAGAAGACATAATACCAATTCACATTAAACTTTTCCAAAAAATAGAAGAGGAGGGAATACTCCGAAACTCATTCTGTGAAGCCAACATCACCCTAATACCAAAACCAGGAAAAGACCCCACCAAAAAAGAAAACAACAGACCAGTATCCCTGATGAACTAGATGCAAAAATACTCAATAAAATATTAGCAAACCGAATTCAAAAATACATCAAGAGAATCATACACCATGACCAAGTGAGATTCATCCCAGGAATGCAAGGAAGGTACAACATTCGAAAATCCATCAACATCATCCACCACATCAACAAAAAAAGGACAAAAACCATATGACCATCTCCATAGATGCTGAAAAAGCATTCAACAAAATTCAACATCCATTCATGATAAAAAGTCTCAACAAAATGGGTATAGAGGGCAAGTACCTCAACATAATAAAGGCCATATATGATAAACCCACAGGTAACATCGTACTGAACAGCGAGAGGCTGAAAGCTTTTCCTCTGAGACAAGGAACAAGACAGGGATGCCCACTCTCCCCACTGTTATTCCACATAGTACTGGAGGTCCTAGCCATGGCAAATAGACAAAACTAAGAAATACAAGGAATTCAGATTGGTAAAGAAGAGGTCAAACTGTCACTATTTGCAGATGACATGATATTGTACATAAAAAACCCTGAAGACTCCACTCCAAAACTACTAGAACTGATATCAGAATACAGAAAAGTTGCAGGATACAAAATTAACACACAGAAATCTGTGGCTTTCCTATACACTAACAATGAACTAATAGAAATAGAAATCAGGAAAACAATTCCATTCATAATAGCATCAAAAAGAATAAAATACCTAGGAATAAACCTAACCAAGGAAGTGAAAGACCTATACCCTGAACACTACAAGACACTCTTAAGAGAAGTCCTCTTAAGGACACTAACAAATGGACCCTCATCCCATGCTCCTGGCTAGGAAGAATTAATATCGTCAAAATGGCCATCCTGCCCAAGGCAATATACAGACTTGATGCCATCCCTATCAAATTACCAATAGCATTCTTCAATGAACTGGAAGAAATAGTTCAAAAATTCATATGGAACCACCAAAGACCCTGAACAGCCAAAGCAATCCAGAGAAGGAAGAATAAAGTGGGGGGGATTTTGCTCCCCATCTTAAAGCTCTACTACAAAGCCATAGTAATCAAGACAATTTGGTATTGGCACAAGAACAGAGCCACAGACCAGTGGAAAAAAGAGACTCCAAACATTAACCCAAACACATATGGCCAATTAATATACGATAAAGGAGCCATGGACATGGGAAATGACAGTCTCTTCAACAGACGGTGCTGGCAAAACTGGACAGCTACATGTAAGAGAATGAAACTGGATCACTGTCTAGCCCCATACACAAAAGTAAATTTGAAATGGATCAAAGACCTGAATGTAAGTCATGAAACCATAAAACTCTTAGAGAAAAACATAGGCAAAAATCTGATTGACATAAACATGAGTGACTTCTTCAAGAACATTTCTCCCCGGGCCAGGGAAATAAAAGCAAAAATGAACAATTGGGACTATATCAAGCTAAAAAGCTTCTGTACAGCAAAGGACACCATCAATAGAACAAAAAGGTATCCTACAGTATGGGAGAATATATTCATAAATGACAGATCCGATAAAGGGCTGACATCCAAAATATATAAAGAGCTCACACACCTCAACAAACAAAAAGCAAATAATCCAATTATAAAATGAACAGAGGAGCTGAATAGACAGTTCTCCAAATACTAAATTCAGATGGCCAACAGACACATGAAAAGATGCTCCACATCACTTGTCATTAGAGAAATGCAAATTAAAACCACAATGAGATATCACCTCACACCAGGAAGGATCACCATCATTGAAAAGACAAACAACAACAAATGTGGGCAAGGTTGTGGAGAAAGGGGAACCCTCCTACACTGCTGGTGGGAATGTAAATTAGTTCAACCATTGTGGAAAGCAGTATGGAGGTTCCTCAAAATGCTCAAAATAAAGATACCATTTGACCCAGGAATTCCACTTCTAGGAATTTACCCAAAGAATGCAGCACTCTAGTTTGAAAAAGACAGATGCACCCTTATGTTTATCGCTGCACTATTTACAATAGCCAAGATATGGAAGCAACCTAAATGTCCATCAGTAGATGAATGGATAAAGAAGATGTGGTACATATACACAATGGAATATTATTCAGCCATAAGAAGAAAGCAAATTGTACCATTCGCAAAAACATGGATGGAGCTAGAGGGTATTATGCTCAGTGAAATAAGCAAGGTGGAGAAAGACAAGTATCAAATGATTTCACTCATATGGGGAGTATAAGAACAAAGAAAAACTGAAGGAACAAAACAGCAGCAGAATCACAGAACCCTAGAATGGACTAACAGTTACCAAAGGGAAAGGGACTGGGGAGGATGGATAGAAGGGAGGGATAATGGCGGGGAAATAGAAAGGGGCATTACTAATAGCATGTATAGTGTGTGTGGGGGCAGAGGGAGGGCTGTGCAACACAGAGAAGACAAGTAGTGATTTTACAGCGTCTTACTACGTTGATGAACAGTGACTGTGAAGGTGTATGTGGGGGGGGGACTTGGTGAAGGGGGCAACCTAGTAAACATAATGTTCTTAATGCAATTGCAGATTAATGATACAAAAAAACACTTAAGAAGGTAGATTTCATTTACATGTTTTTTCCACAATAAAAAATTAGTCATTAATAATGAAGAAAAAAAGCAGCCACAGAGAGAAATAAGATCACATACAAACGGAAGTCCATAAGGCTAACATCAGACTTCTCAGCAGAAACCTTACAGGCCAGAGGCGGTGGCATGAAGTACTTAATGCAATGAAGCAGAGGGGCCTCGAACCAAGAATACTTTATCTGGCAAGATTATCACTTAAATTTGAAGGAGGGATTAAACAACTTCCAGATAAGAAAAAGCTGAGGGAATTTACCTCCCACAAACCATCTCTACAGTCTATTTTGGAGGGACTGCTATAGATGGAAGTGTTCCTAAGGTATAATAGCTGTCACCAGAGGTAATAAAACCACAGTAAAGAAAGTAGAACAGTTAATTTCTAAGCAAATGTGAAATTAAATCAACTACCCCCAAAGGCAATCAAGGGATAGATAAAGAGTACAGAATATGATACGTAATATATAAAGAACAGAGGAGGAAGAAAAAGGAACAGAAGAAAAGAACCTTTAGATTGTGTTTGTAATAGCATATTAAGGGAGTTAAGTTAGACTCTTAGATAGTAAGGAAGTTAACCTTGAACTTTTGGTAACCACGAATCTAAAGCCTGCAATGGCAATAAGCACATGCCTATCGATAATCACCCTAAATGTAAATGGACTGAATGCACCAATCAAAAGACATAGAGTCACTGAATGGATAAAAAAACAAGACATATCTATATGCTGCCTACAAGAGACTCACTTTAAACCCAAAGACATACACAGACTAAAACTGAAGGGATGGAAAAGATATTTCATGCAACTAAGAGGGAGAAAAGAGCAGGTGTTGCAGTACTTGCAGCAGACAAAATTGCCTTCAAAACAAAGGAAGTCACAAGAGACAAAGAAGGACATTACATAATGATTAAGGAGTCAATCCAACAATAAGATATCAGCATTATAAATATCTATGCACCCAACACAGGAGCACCGACATATGGGTCCTAAAAGGGAATATATGATGCAGTGCATTCATTCTAGGAGACTTCAACACTCCACTCACTCCGAAGGACAGATCAACCAGACAGAAAATAAGTAAGGAGACAGAGGCACTGAAGAACACAATAGAACAGATGGACCTAACAGACATCTATAGAACTCTACACCCAAAAGCTGCAGAATACACATTCTTCTTAAGTACACATGGAACATTTTTAACAGATCACATACTAGGCCAGAAAAGAGCCTTAGTAAATTTAAAAGAGTGAAATTATACCAACCATTTCTCAGACCACAAAGGTATGAAACTAGATGCAAAGAAAAAGAAAAATTACACAAACACCTGGAGACTTCACAACATGCTCCTAAATAACCAATGGATCAGTGACCAAATAAAAACAGAGATCAAGCAATATATGGAGACAAATGACGACAATAATTCAACAATGCAAAATCTGTGGGACACAGCGAAGACTGTGCTGATAGGAAAGTATATTGCAATACAGGCCTACCTCAGGAAAGAAGACCAATCCTACATAAGCAGTGTAAACTCACAATTAACAAAACAAGAAAAAGAATAACAAATGAGGCCCAAAGTCAGTAGAAGGAGGGACATGATAAACATTAGATCATAAGTAAATCAAATCGAGAAGAATAAAACAATAGAAAGAATCAACAAATGCAAGAGCTGGTTCCTCGAGAAAAAAACAAAATAGATAAACCCCTAGTGAGACTTATCAAGAAAAAAAGAGAGTCCATACACATAAACAGAATCAGAAATGAGAAAGGAAAAATCACTATGGACACCACAGAAATACAAAGAATTCTTAGAGAATACTATGAAAAACTATATACCAACAAACTCGATAACCTAGAGGAAATGGACAACTTTCTAGAAAAATACAAACTTCCAATCTAGAAAAATACAACCCCCCAAGGCTGACCCAGGAGGAAACAGAAAATCTGAATACACCAATTACCAGCAACAAAATTGAATTTGTAATAAAAAAACTACCTAAGAACAAGATCCCTGGACCAGATGGCTTCACCGCTGAATTTTATCGAACATTTAGTGAAGATGTAATACCCATCCTCCTTAAAGTTTTCCAAAGAGTGGAAGAAGGGGGAATACTTCCAAACTCATTCTATGAGGCCAGCATCACTCTAATACCAAAATCAGGGAAAGAACCCACCAAAAAAGAAAATTACAGACTAATATCCCTGATGAACATAAATGCAAAAATACTCAACAAAATATTAGCAAACCGAATTAAAAAATACATCCAGCTGATCATACACCATGATCGAGTGGGATTCATCTCAATGTTGCAAGGATGGTACAGCATTCGAAAATCCATCAGCATCATCCACCACATCAACAAAAAGAACAGAACCATATGATCATCTCCATATATACTGAAAAAGCATTCGACAAAATTCAACATCCATTCATGATGAAAACTCTCAACAAAATGGGTATAGAGGGCAAGTACCTCAACATAATAGAGGCCATATGACAAAACCACAGCTGACATTATACTTAACAGCAAGAAGCTGAAAGCTTTTCCTTTAAGATCGGAAATAAGACAGGGATGCCCACTCTCCCCACCTCTATTCAACATAGTACTGGAGGTCCTAGCCATGGCAATCAGACAACACAAAGAAATAAAAGGCATCCAGATTGCTAGGGGAGAAGTTAAACTGTTCCTATTTGTAGATGACATGATATTGTACCTAAAAATCCCTAAAAAATCCACTCCAAAACTCCTAGATCTAATATCTAAATTCAGCAATGTTGCGGGATACAAAATTAATACACAGAAATCTGCTGCATTCCTATACACTAATGATGAACTAGCAGAGAGAGAAATCAGTAAAACAATTCCATTCACAGTTGCATCAAAAAGAATAAAATACCTTGGAATAAACCTAATCAAGGAACTGAAAAACCTATACTCTGAAAACTACAAGACACTTATGAGAGAAATTAAAGACACCAACAAATGGAAACACATCCCATGCTCATTTACAGGAAGAATTAATATTGTCAAAATGGCTATTCTGCCTAAAGCAATCAAAGATTAAATGCAATTCCTATTAAAATACCAACAGCATTCTTCAATGAACTAGAGTAAATCGTTCTAAAATTCACATGGAACCACAAAAGACCCTGAATAGCCAAAGCAATCCTGAGAAAGAAGAATAAAGCAGGGGGGATCTTGCTTCCCAACTTCAAGCTCTATTACAAAGCCACAGTTATCAAGACAATTTGGTACTGGCACAAGAACAGATCCATAGACCAATTGAACAGACTAGAGAGCCCTGATATAAACCCAACCATATATGGTCAATTAATATACGATAAAGGAGCCATGGACATACAAAGGGAAAATGACAGCCTCTTCAACAACTGTTGTTGGCAATACTGGACAGCTACATGCAAGAGAATGATAATGGATTATTGTCTAACCTCCCACACAAAAGTAAACTTGAAATGGATCAAAGACCTGAATGTAAGTCATGAAACCATAAAACTCTTAGAAGGTAACATAGGCAAAACTCTCCTGAATATAAGCATGAGCAACTTCTTCCTGAACACATCTCCTCGAGCAAGTGAAACAAAAGCAAAAATGAACACATGGGACTACATGAAACTAAAAAGTTTCTGCACGACAAAGGACATCACCAACAGAACAAAAAGGCATCCTACAGTATAGGAGAATATATTTGTCAATGACATTTCCGACAAGTTGTTAACATCCAAAATATATAAAGAACTTACATGCCTCAACACCCAAAAAGCAAATAACCCAATTAAAAACTGGGCAGAGGATATGAGGAGACAATTCTCCAAAGAAGAAATTCAGATGGCCAACAGAGACATGAAAAGATGCTCCACATCACTAATCATCAAGGGAATGCAAATTAAAACCACAATGAGATATCACCTCATACCAGTAAAGATGGCCTGCATAGAGAAGACTAAGAACAACAAATGCTGGCAAGGATGTGGAGAAAGGGGAACTGTCCTACACTGCTGGTGGGAATGTAAGCTAGTTCTACCATTGTGTAAAGCAATACGGAGGTTCCTCAAAAAACTAAAAATAGAAATACCATTTGACTCGGGAATCCCACTCCTTGGAATTTACCCAAAGAATACAACTTCTCAGACTCAAAAAGACATATGCACCGTTGTGTTTATCGCAGCACTGTTTACAATAGCCAAGACATGGAAGCAACCTAAGTGTCCATTCATAGATGAATGGATAGAGAAGATGTAGTACATATGCACAATGGAATACTATTCAGCCATAAGAAAGAAACAAATCCTACCATTTGCCACAACATGGATGGAGATGGAGGATATTATGCTCAGTGGAATAAGCCAGGTGGAGAAAGACAAGTGCCAAATGATTTCCCTCATTTGTGGAGTATAACAATGAAGCAAACCTGAAGGAATAAAATAGCAGCAGACTCATATACTGCAAGAAGGGACTAGTTGTTACCAAAGGGGAGAGGTGGGGGAGGCTGGGTGGGGAGGGATGGAGAAGGGGGTTACTGGGAAAACAGTAGCAAGAGAAGGCAAAAAGTGAATCTGTGGCATCTTACTATACTGATGGATAGTAACTGCAATGGGGTATGGCAGGGACTTGATAATATGGGTGTATGTAGTAACTACATTGTTTTTCATGTGAAACATTCATAAGAGTGTGTATCAATAATACCTTAATTATATATATATAAATTCCCCCACAGTGGAGTACAGACAGGAAGGACATTTTAAAATAGAACAGTGGTACCTGCTGTTGCATTAAAGATGTTTATGCTAGAAAATAAAATCTCATTACAGATCAATATCAGCAAGTAAACTTTTGCAATTGATTCTGCAAACTGGATAGGCAACACTAACTTTCAACCTCAATTAAGTAAAATGTAATTCCCCCCAAAAAGAAGTCCATTCTTCTCATTAGAAGACCTGACTCGAACACACACACACACAAAGTACTCTAGTCCTATATTTTGAATTTTGTCAGTAAAAAATTTGTGGAAATTTTTCTCTTTTGCTATGTAAGTACCTACATAGTATCCTTGATTTTATCTCTTGACTTGAAAAACCTAAAATAGTCACTATCTGGCCCTTTACAGAGACAGTTTGCTGCCCCCTGTTGTAGAGTAGAAAGCTTCTCCTAGAATAGGCAAGATAAATGTCTTTCAAGGTATGACCAGAAAAAGTTTTCTACTCCCTTTCTCATCCACTCTATCCCTTGTCCAGTTCAGATAGGTGAATAGAAAGGAAGAGAAAAATAAAAAAATTATTTTGAGAAGAATAGTAACAATTTTAAAAGAAATCCACAGCAACATTTGGGATATGTCTTAAATACAAATTGAGGCTGACTGGAGAAAAACTGGAGTAAAAGGAGGAAATGACATTTCAAGCAAACGGACAAAGATGTGCAAAAACATGGTATAATAAGGTATCTAAAAAATGATGATGATGACAGGTTGTAAAGGGTATTACAGGCTAAGCTGAGGAGCTTAGATTTTCTCCTTTAGGTAAGGAGAGCCAAAACAGGATGTTCTAAGAAAACCGAAACAGTAAGTTAGCACACAGCCTACGTAAGAGACACAGGATTAAGGCCGTAACCCTCAGTGCTTCTTCTTCTCTACTTCTGGCCCATTACGTTTATGCCATGGTTGTTTGTAGTGCTAACCAGACCCTGACATGTTAGAGTCAACAGTTAGCACCAATTTGTCACAGTCTGCTCTCTGTGGCCACGAAGAATCAGTCAAATCTTTCTTCCACATAACACTCTGGGTTGCGCAGAATCCTGATGAAATCTTTGTGATTTGTGATCCCTGGTGCTCACACTCTGGAGACTCTCCTATCCCTGAGTGTGGGCATGACTTAGGACTTGCTTCTGGCCAACAGAACATGGCAAGAGCAATGGGATTTTCAGATATAATTTAGGCCCCAAATCAGTTGATTCTGAGTTACTCAAAAGGGAGCTGAGGGCACCCTCTAGCCAAAAGCAGCAAAAACGCAGTAACATAACAGCCAGGAAATGAATTATGCCAGCAGTGTGAATGAGCTTGAAAGTACGTTCTCTTCCGCAGTCAAGCCTCCAGATAACAGCTCACCTTTGCCAACAGCTTGACTGCAGCTCTGTGGGACTCTGAGCAGAGCACCCAGATAAACTGCCTAGACTACTGACCCACAAAAACTGTTCCCCAGACTACAGGTTATTTTTTCTATGAAAGGTTTGGCTACTAGGTTTTTATATTGTGGGATTTAATTTATACCTGTAATACCTTTTTCTCCTGTGCCCGCTTGGCAAACACCTACTCCTCTTTTAAGGTCACTTCTACTCAGAACTTGACTTTTAACTGTCTGTCTTTCAGGCAAAATGAAGGCCCTCTCATCCGGTTTTCCAGAGATGCTGACAACTTGTTATACCAACTGCCAACATTGTATCATGGATATTATTTGTAGCAAATTACATGCTCCATGAAGGGAGGGACAATCACCTTTGTAACCCAGTGCCTAGTGTAGAGACTGGCTATAAAAGTTCAGTAAATGTTTAGTGACTTAAAGTGAAAGGTGATTAAGAATCAGAGGAAGACAGAATGCATGAACCCCTTGGTTACCTTGTCCAATTCCCTATTGCCCAGCTCGGTACCTTTAGGTTGCTTCCTTCTGATTTTATAAGTAATAACTCCTTCCCAATTTATAGAGTAGGAAAACAAGACTACGGAAGTAGAGACATCCACCTTTAAGCAGCACAGTTAAATTTTGAAAAAGGTAGCAACTTTAGGTTCAACCCTTTCTACTTCAAGTCTACATGATTAAACACTGTTAAAACAAGACTCTGTAATCTAGCAGGCACCCTAGCGTTTCATCAAGTGACAGAAATAAATCTTTTGTATAAAAAAACCCTACTCTGTAAATAACTTTCAGTTTTAAAATAGTAAATATCAACCATATTGAAGGACAATTTCAGAATTACATACCTGGGGCAGAGAGGGTAGGGGACAATGCATGAAATTTAGTCAGTCTTGGGAATATAATAAGACTATTTTGATGACACAAGGTAAACATAAAGGTATCATACGATGTTCTCTTTTTCTACGTGAGACATGCAAATGAAAACCTATTTACCTTAAAGTTTCAGATGATGGTGTTAAAGTGCCATCTCCCCTATTTACTACACGAAAGAAATTCAATTGATCTCCTTCTCGGTATACCAAAAATGTAACTTGTTTGTTGCAGGAGGTCTTCTCCCAGACTTCACCTCGACTGGAATCCATGCACTCAGCCATCTCCCTCAGTGGATCTTCCATAGGAACTAAAAATGGAAAAGCTGATAAACAAACTTTCAATTTATATCAAGCTTTATGCCTCTTGGTACAGTGACAGGAGATAATGTGCTGAATTTGAATAACAATGCTGTGCATACAATATACACACGATACTCTTCAAAGAAGTTTCTGGTCTTTTTACAGTTAAGACAGCATTCCTTATGTGAAAGAAATGAAATGCATTATCATGCTCTTAGGTACAAAGACAGTGCTTAACCAAACACATGAGGTTTACACCTTCTTCCTGTATTTTCCAATATTGTTTCCAACAATTAATAATTAAAAAGCAATATAAATCTCACTTATTACTTTAGATTAAAAACACACACACATAATTGAGAGACATAATGTTAGAAATTCAAAGCAAACAAATCCCTTTTTCTTTCTGGTTTTATATAAAGAATGATTCTTCTTAAAACTGTTTTTTAACCTGAAGTTAAGGTAATTAAAAGTACACAATAAGAACACAAGGGGGCCAGTGAATGTACTGAAACCGCAGTGTGTGCAGTGCGTGATGGTCAGCATGTTTGTTTCTTAGGACCTCAACTGTCCCGGTGTGAATCCATGGGCTTAGGCACAGCATAAGGACCAGGGTAAAGCCACCACTACTGACAGGCTCCAGCGGCCTAGAGTTGTCCTCTTGTTTGAATGATACTGCAGCCATGATTACAACTTGCTCTCATCTACAGCAGCCACAGATTCTGCTCCTGCGGTGCAAAGGGCCTCAAGAGACTGGTAGTTCTTAGGGTGAATATTCTAAAAGACCCTGAACCCCAGACTTGGGAGTCTTAAGTAATGGTTACAGGAAAAAAAGTTCACTCCCAAAGACATTATCATGTCAAGCTGCAGAAACATTTGCTCTTTCCTAAAAGAGGTAATAATTTCTCAAACTCCCTTTCATTCAAGTAGCTTATTTATTAACAAAATCACAGCAGTAAGAAATACTAAATTCTGAAATTAACAAGGTGAAAAATTAAAGATGCTCCCATACTTTACATTCACTACCAAACCACAAAACCTCTGGAAATATAACAAGATTTAGGTGATTTTATAAAAATATTTGGAAGTTTGATCAACTCTTTCATAGGCACAAAATGTGTGAATATGTGAAGACATTTTTAAAACAAGTTCTTGCCATTTCTAAGTTAATGTTACACTTTCCACAGTATATTAAGAAAAAATAAAAACTATGCTACAGCTATCATAGAGCCACATGAAAGTCTTCCTTAAATCAACATAGTGTGCCTTTCTTAGGGAGGCATTAGGATGGAATATGTGTATGAATGAACATATATTTTCATAACAGAAAAATCATTTAGAGTTTATCAATTATAAAACATTGTATTTATATAGTTTAGTCTAAAATTAATTTTAGAAAGGAAGTATTTTCTATGCTTTTTTGACAATGGTTAGTTAAAAAAAAATTTTAAAGCTAAATATTATGGGAGCTCATATGGTAAGGGTTCTTTTAAAACAATTTTCAAGTAAGACTAAACAGCTAAAAAATATGGTTTCTTAAATACCATATGGTTAAGTTCTAGATCTGGGTACAGTTTTTCTTTTACACAAAGTTTTCAATGATGTAAGATAGACAAGAGCAAGCTTTTAATTAAAAAAAAGTTGATTTGATAAAGGCAACATTAAATATTTAATGTAAAATGTCAAAAAATAGATGTTTTCTAAATGCTGATTTTTCAGTTCACAAGGCACAGAAAGTTGGAGGGAAAAAAAGTATTATAAAGCTTCAACTATGTAAGTAGTGATACCTTTTATTTTCACTTTTTAAAAAAGCTTTTAAAAAGTGTATATGTATATATGTGCACGTGTGTGTGCGTGTGTATGTATTTTAAGTTAGAATCTGTAGCACTTACACTCCTCCTCATGAACATAAAATAATTTCAGTCCTAGTAAGAAAAGTGAGTGTTCTGATTATAATCATTCTGGCTTAAAGGTAATACTACACACAAATAGCCAACTTTCAGAAATATAATACAATGGAATTCACATGTCATGAAACACTGTATAATTCTATCTTATCATTGCTCAGTAACACTTTAGTGTTCTTGTACTGCCCTCAGAATTGGTATTATAAATATCACTTTATGCCACATAGGAATCTTTGTAAGTCCAATTAATAGAAAGTCCCTGATGTTAGGAGTGCTAGTTAATCAGCTCTAACATTATTAACTTTGTTTTTTCTAACTATCCAAGACAGTTCAACAGCCAAAGCAACACATGTCACAAAATCCTCCCAAATTAGCTAGGAGAAAGATGGTAATAACCCTTTTCTCTAACCAAAATTAGAAAGGATAGAGATAAAATTTGACTTGTGGAAGAAGTAAGTTAGCACTGGAATCAATATTAACCACCAGTTTTTTGGTTAGTGCAGGATCTGACAAATAGGAAGGCCCTCCCCAAAATGAGGCCCACAGAGCAGTCTAAGGATTCGTCTACTTGTTGAGGACTCATGTGACATATCTTAACCAGGGACCAGTATTGACACCCCAGCTCTTCCCATGCTAGAACTTTCTTGTTAATTAAGTCTCTGCTCACATCATCCTCTCAGAGAGCCCTTCCACAATCATCCTCCTACTACCCTACTTTCACGGACACTAACATGCTTTCCTATTTCTCCACAGCATTTATTACTGCTTAAAATGATGTCATTCTTTACACGTTTATTGTGGGCACTGTCATGAAGCAGGGATGTTTTCTCCCACAGAACATTGCACTGAACCTCTAGAAGATGTTCAAATGTATTCACTGAGTGGATGAATGGATTCACAAAGACTGTCCACCACTTTCTGAAAAAGGATTCCAAAGGGCCATGATAATATCCATGAAACCCAAATGCATCACAAACCAGGCTAACAAGCATCTTTGGAATTTCCTACAACAATCATTACTGAAGACTCAGTGGATAAAAAAAGCAACAAGACTGGTATGAACCTAAACGCAATGATAATATGATATTTACACTATGCCATCTCATTTCCCTTCACTGTACAGGTGAGGTTTATTTTTAAATCTCTCTGGGTTGAAACAGGAATCAGGAGATTTCTAGAATATGTGTTCCCCTGTGCATTTAGGCTTTAAATTACAATGCCTAGAGAAATAAGTGTGGTTCTTCTAAGAGAACCTGATGAAAACCCAAGGCTATAAAAACACCAACTGTCTTGAAGATTATTATTGTCAAATTAAATCAGTATACATCATTTTAACATACACCTACCTCTTCTAGTATTTATAGGTCCACCATGCATAGCCAATACCAGCTTCAGGGTACAACCTTCTGAAATGCTGTGGATAGTTAACACAGAAATAAACCACAATCATCAAAATGCATTCAGCGTCAAATGTACACATAATTACGTGCTGAGTTATCAGGCATACAGCCTACCCTCTAAAGCATGTTTTTAAAAGACATGTGAATGTGGAGAAGACACATAATAACTCTATAGCATCTTACTACACTGACAGACAGTGACTGCAGTGGGGTGGGGGTGAGGACTTGATAATATGGGTGACTGTTGAAACCACAAGGTTGTTCATGTGAAACCTTCATAAGACTGTATATCTATCAATGATACTCTAATTAAATAAAAAAAGACATGTGCATAAATATAAAATGTTAACTTTTTCTTGTATAAATAATGAAAAAGTGAAAAAGTTCTAGTAAGCCTTAAATATGACATGAAATCTCAGAATAGAAGTACTGGAAAGGTCCTCTGTGACCATCTGGTTTAGCCTTTTCATTTCACCTGTAAGGAAAAAGAGATCCCAAGAAGAAAAGAAGCTTGTCCAGGACCCAAAGTAGTAGAAATAGCAGATCTATTTAATAAGGTAGAAAATAGAAAAACAGCAAATCTCCAGGTTCTGTTGTTCTCCCAACTATTCCACACCATCACTGACCCCCTTGTTCTTAAGAAAAAAGTGAAGAATTATTACTTGAGAGAAGGGAGAATGACAAAGGTCAGATAGCATCCCTGCAGTCACTGGTGTCACAGTGTCACTTAGTAACATAGTGGGCTTAATGAGGATGGGAGGCTTGGTGAAGAGTGATACTCTCTTACCCGATACTCTTGTGGAAATGGAAAGAAAAGGAATATAGCCAGGTGGGAATGGGTCAATATTCAAAGAAAGGAGCAAAGAAGGCCAGACCAGAAGAGGACTCTAAAAAGGATCTAAAAGGAATCTAAAGAGGACCTAAAAAGGCAGGGGCCAAATAGCATGGCATGAAAATGAAAAGGTAAAACAAAGGGGGCAAGGATCAGGTAGTATGGGTACTGGGCCCACACATCTTAAAGTTCAGGAATTACACTGACATCTAGGGATCAGAACTATTCAGAAGAAGATACATGATCCAGGGACTCAGAATAAAAACACTGGTATACAGAGTTGTAATACTGAAAGTCTATAAAATAGCTAATACGCAGTTACACTCACTTGTAATAATTCAAGCAATATTCATCTTCAAGTTCCATGTTATTCCAAATTAAATGCTGCTGACAGGTGGGAATACCTTAGGGGAAGGTTATAAAAAATGGTTAAAAATTCAATAGAATCTTCAAAAGAATATGATACAAAGCTACTTTATTAAAGAAATAATACACACTTTTAAACTAAATGCTTGGTGCTAAGCTAAAATTTGTAGAATCATAGATAAAAGGCTTGGTAAAAGTATATGTAGTTCAATCCACTCACTTTAGAAAAGAACAATGTTTCAGTAACTCTTGGCCTTGAAAGAAAGCATGACATTAGGGATCCTTCTAAAAGACAAGATATCAAGAAATCAACCCTGAAGAGCTTGGGATTTAAGGCCTATAAGACATTTTAAATGCTGTAAAGTACAGTCTTTATTTGTTATATTCAGTGTTAAAAGCATATTGACTGTGTGTGTGCGTGTGTGCGGGGGGTGGGGTGGGGGTTTGAAATGGGTTAAAAGGTACAAACTCCCTGCTATTAACTACATAAGTCACAGGGATGTAATGTACAGCATGGGGACTGCAGTTAATAACACTGTGTTGTATGTCAGTGGTCTATATATACTAAGCTAGCAGACCTTAAAAGTTTTCATAACAAGAAAAAAAATTGTTTAATTATGTATGGTAATGGATGTTAACTAGACTTATTGTGATTATTTTGTAATACAGTATACACAAATATTGAATAATGTTGCACACCTGAAATTAATACATCAATTATACCTAAATAAAAAAATAAGGAACATTTAATTTAGTTTACTGTCCTTAGGGATTTGTATTCTAAAAATCTGTTCTCAGAGTAACATACCCATGTGGAATAATGATTCTTTATATGTGAGTTTATTTAATTATTAAGATGGCATCTTTCATATCTCTTCCAAATAGAAATTGCAATAATTTCAAAAAAGGGCAGAAAATATAATTTCCAATAAAAAGCATTATTAGAAAATTCCTTCCACCTTAGAGTTTGTGATTATAGTTTATTACTATATGCTTTTCTGCAGAGCCTGTTTCTTTACATTTTATGTAATATTAAGGGACTATTAAGGTAGATTCCATACTCCAGCAAAATTAATCTATTTTCTTGCAAGTAGCACATTTGAATGCTCAAAGAAAATTTGGATTATATTAGCCAAGCAAGTGGGCATTATTTACTCAATAGAACATTTAATCGATATTGATATTGATGAAAACACTTTTCAATATCTCACATACTGTCTTCTCAAATTAATTTTGCTTATGATACTATAAAATAAATTGACCAGAACAACAACAGGAAGTGCTGTATGTGCTGACATTTATCACTATAAGCCAGGCACAGTTATAAGTGCTTCATACATATTATCATTACTTAATTACAACAATCTTTTGAAGTGAAAATCAATATTATGTTCATTTCACAGGTGATACAACTTAAGTCCTGAGAGATTAAGAGACACAAAGAAAGTGTATAGATTAGAGATGCAAGGCCCATGCAGGCTCACTCCAGAAACTGCACTCTTAACCTTCATGCTGATCAGTCTCTAGAAAAATCAGCCTACATAAAGTAAAAGTATCTTTCTGGAAGCTATTTACTGCTTGTTGATAGACCTCAGTGTTTACTACATGTTCACCAAATGTTCCAAAAGATCACCATGGAATACAGCTCACCAGGGCTCAGAGGGTGGGTACACATTTATCTCCCCAATGGAACAGTTTGCTTCTTTTGCTTCCAGCTAAAAAAGAATGCCAGTAAGCAAAGGCTTTTAAGCTAGAAAATATTAAAAATATTTCACATTAAAAATATTTTAGTATTTAGAAACATTTTCGATGTGCCCAGGTCATCTTTTCAATCAAAGTTGTGGGATTTCAGCATAAGTAGATAAAGGAATTCTGGCAACATTACATAAATTTAATAATGGAAACTTTGTAACTGGATCGAAGACACAGTAACAACACTGCTTAGACACAACTCCTGTTACCACTTTTAATGGACTTAGCCATCATTCACCAGGCTAAAAATAATAAAAATAATAGAAGGTTGGTAGTCAAGCCAGGGTGGCAAGAGAATCCAAGACAACTGTGGTCCTGACAGGTACTTAACTTACTGAATGACTAAGACAAGGTCATTAACCTCAGTGAGCCTTAGCATTCTCTCTTGCACATTAAAATGGCCAGGGTTCTTTTTGCCACAAACACTTGTAGAATCCCAAATGTATAAAGCAAACCAACTTTGTTTTAAGATAGCATTGCCAGATTTAGCAAATAAAAATTTGGAAACCTTACTTAAAGGTGGCCCTTTGCTTTAAACCTCAACTCTTATTTATTGTACAACTAAATCCAGAAAAATTAATTCCTATAAAACAGACATGTTTTTCCAAAGAAACCCAGATTATATACATACACATTTTCTATTAAGTGTTATAAAACTTTTTACTATTTTATTTATCATAAAAGTAAGTCACTTGTGAAAAACTGACAACATAGAAATATACAGAAGAAATGTAATCCTAAACCAGTAGAATCTATTAACATTTTGAGGATATTGAGAAAAATATTTCAATGAAATGGGAACACATTTTGTGAGCTGTTTTATAAACTGCTTTTCTTACTTAACATATTATGTATGTATTTTCATATAAATAGATAAAAGCATACATTGTGTTTAGTAATTGCATGGTCCTTCAGTATGTGCTTTTGTCATACGTTACTTACCCAGCTCCCTACTAAGACATATTTTCACCTATCCAATTTTTCATTATTATAAACAAAGCTGCGGTAAGTGATAAAGTGTGAGTGTATTTGTGAATATGTATATGTATATTAATCTGCTTGGGTTGTCATAAAAAAGTGCCATAGACTGGGTGGTTCGAACAACAGAAATTTATTTCTCATAGTTCTGGAGGCTGGGAAGTCTAAGATCAAGGTTCCAGCAAAATAGGTTTCATTTTGAGTCCCCTTCTCTTGGCTTGTAGGCAGCTGACATTTTCCTGTGTGCTCACATGCCTTCTTTGCAAATGTGCACAGAGAGAGAGGGGGAGCTCTCTTAGCGTCTCTTCTCATAAGGGTACTAGTTCCATAGGGGGATGGGAGCTCATTTAATCCTAATAATAAATCAAAAGTATTTGTTTAGCCCTTTTTAGAATTTTCATGAAGATAAATGTCTTTGAGAACATGTTTACATATGCATTTAGAAAAGAAACCAGAATCAATAGAACTTATAGATAATTAAATGGGGGACCGTAGCTCTGATCTTCCAATATTTCCTCTCCAAACAATACAGAACAAGAAGGGAAATGACTCTACATAGAAACCATGGCTTCAGCTCTCAAAACTTGAAGACAGACAATGTCCAAACTTCAAAACAACTGGGAATAAAAAGGAGGAGTCACCCAATCCCAGTGCAGGGCATTCATGTTCCTGCCCTTGCAGGGCTGACTAAGGAAAATTTCAGAGAAGACAGAGAGGAAAGCTAGTAATGTTAAATAAACTTGATATAAAACCACCACAAGGAAGAAGCCATTCTAAGTTTGAAAAGTCTACAAAAAGGACTTGGGTAGATCAGAGTACTGAGTACAATGAAGGGACTTTAAAGCAAAGCAATATGAAGGAGCTTCTATGGGACGCAAGAGACAAAGAAGACTGTCCTTTAGTAATTCAGTGATCAAGAGGAAAAGGAGCAAGCGGTGAAATCTTAAGAGTCCTGCAAGACCAAAGAGTACCACAAAACTGGCGGACTCACAACTTTCCCCCACCCATCACTGTGAAACAAACATAAAACATCTACTAAGATATCTGGACATTGTTATACAGAAAGCACTGGTAAACAGAATCTATGAAACACCCAATACCACAAAAATCAACAAGGGAAAAATTAAATACATAGAGTTAACAATAAAAACTAGAAAACAAAATTCCACACCTATCAACTGAGGTAAATCTGTGCAGAAAAATAACGACAAAGTAGAAGAAAACTGTAAGGTCATACCCCAAACAGAATTAATATATTCAAGCATTTGAGGACATGAAAATATATTCTGAATCAGAATTCAAAAATCAAAAGACAGAAAATGCTCCCCCCACCAAAAAACAAGGAGAAATGAAAAAGAGAGCAGACTGACCTCAGAAAAGAAATGGAGGAAAAAGGCAAAACTACATAAAAAATGATGAATAAATTATAAGATACCAAGAGGTAATAGATTCAAATACATATTTAGTATGGGACAAGGCAGGAAATCAATCAAGAGAATGAAAATAGACAGAAGTAATAAGGGTCAGAGAGAAAGTAATAGAAATGTAAGACAGGTGAAGCAGGAATAATAATCATATTATTAAGGTCCCTGAAAAACAAAATAGTGGAATAGAATTAATATTTAGAACTATAATCCTGGGAAACTTCCAGAAGTAGAAAAAGATATGAATCTACACATTGAAAGGACCCACTAGGTACTTGAGAAAATCAACCCAGAACTATTAAGCCCAGGACATAGTCTAGTAATAAAATAATTTTATTACAGTGATAAATGTAAAATCCTCAACAGTTACTCATATACACATGTAGAAAAATCAAGTAACTCATAAGGCAGAAGAATTAGATTGCACTCAAAAACAACAACAACAAAGAAAAAACAAATGGGATTTTTAAAATGAGCTGAAATGTCCCCAAAGAAAACATACAGCAAGCCAATAAGCCAATAAAAAAAATGCTCAACATCACAAATCCTGAGTGAAATGCAAATCAAAACCACAATAAAAGATCACACCCAACATGTCCACTATCAAAAAAACTAAGAAAATAACAAATGTTGAGAGCCTGTAGAGAAAATGTAAAACTTGTGCACTTTTGGTGGGAATGTAATATCCTGCAGCCATAGTGGAAAATGGTATGGAGGCTCCTCAAAACATTAAAAATAGAATTACAATATGATCCAGCAATTCCACTTCTGGGTATATATTCAGGATTTGGAAGAGATATTCATATACAGATGCTCACTGCACCATTATTCATAATAGCCAAGAGATGGAAGCAACCTAAATATTTGCTGATAGAAGAATGGATAAAGAAAATGTGATATAAATGTATAATGGAATATTATTTAGCCTTTAAAAACAATATCCTGTCACATGCTACAACATGGATGAAACTTAAAGACACTATGCTAAGTGAAATAAGACAATCCCCAAGAAAAAAATATTGCATGATGAGTACAGTATCTAAAGTAGTCAAACTCTAGAAAGTAAAATGGTGGTGGTCAGGGGCTGGAAGGAAGTGGAAAAGCAGAATTGTTCAATAGATACAGTGTGTGTCTACCACAGCAATAGAAAAAGTTCTCAACTTATAGGAACTTACCATAAAATTCTGCATCCATGGGATGCAACCACTGCATCTCAATGCTTTGATTAAACAATCGACTAAGAGGATGAGCTTCTTCCAACCAAGATATGACCAGAAAAACTTCAGCAAAAAGATTAATGTAAAGATTAGATATTTAAAAATATATAAATGTACATCTAAGACTAAAACAAAAGTGGGAATAAAGTTTGGAAGGCTAATATGATGTTAGATGACAAGTAGAAAAGATTTTCAACTTGCCACACAAAACAAACATCCAACTATATGCTGCAGGAAAAAAACACACCTAAAATAAAGTGATTCAGAAAGGCTAAAATAAGGGATGGTCAAAGGTATACAAGATATCAGAATCAAAAAGGGAGAGACGGTGGAGAGTCTGGTTAATAGGCAAAGTAGAATTCACACCTCAAAACATCAAATGTGACAATGAGGGATATTTTTTAATGCTAAAATTCATAATGGAAAAGTAACACTTACAGATATTTTTATGTACCAAAAAACAAGTGACTACCTTTATGAAACAAAAACCATAGAAGATGCAAAGAGACATCGAGGGAAATAGAACAGTAAGAGACTTTAATATACCTTTCAGTACAAATTATGCCAAGTATGAAAAAACTCATAGAGATAGAACACCTAACCAACTTAATCAATGAGACAGATCTTTATTACCCTATATAAGTAATATATCCATACTCAAGTGTTTATGGCACAAATACTGTTCAAATATTGAGTCAAAAAGAAAAGAAAATATAAGTCCTTTCCCACAAAGTGGAAATACTACAAAAAACACTCTCTGCTTGTGATGTAATAAAAGTTAAAGTTACTAACAAACAAAAAACAGAAAGACCCTTCCAACTGGAAATTAAAAGAGCTTCTATTAACCACCTCTTGGGTGAAAGCGAACATATAAAAATTACAGAATTTTTTAAAGCAATGACAATAAGAATCTAAAGTACACAGTTAAATCAGTAATAAAAGAGAATTTACAGCACCAAACACAAAGAAACTTTTTTAGAAAGCATAAGAAAAAATACAATAAAGTTAAAAGCAGAAAACAAGGTGGAAAATACAATAGCAATTAATAAATCAAAACCATAGTTTTTAAAAAGCATTAACAAAGTGGACAAACTTCTAGCTGCCTTCACAAAGGAAAAAAAGGAAGGAAATCATAAACAAACAAGAATAGAAATGGTAATTTCCTAGGGAAGAATGTATTGACATAAATTGATGCCCGTACCAATTTCCATAGAAGAACAGGAGAATGTTACTCAGGAACTAAAGCAATAAAAACTACCAGGACAGACAGATTCAAAGGAATTCACTGAGCCTTCAAAGACAAACTAAATCCTAGGATATATGAATTTTTCAAGAGCACTGAAAATGAATGAAAACATCTTAATTTTTTTAAATGAAGAAAAATTTACTAATTTTTTTGAAGAAGCAAGTACAGCATCAACTACTAAGCCCAATAAAGACAGTACTAAAAAAAAAAACTGAAGACTAATATTATTCATTTATATTGATATAAAAATGTATATATTACCAAATAGAATCCAATGGTAGGTCAAGAAAATAATATACTGTGACCAAGTGAGAGGTATTCCTAGATTGCAGAGTGGTTCAATTACTAAGAAATCTGTTAGTATCATCCACCACATTAACAGTACTAGGAGAAAAAAAAAAACACAAAACCCTATGTCCATGGGTGTTAAGAAACTCTCAGATGAAACTCAGTATTAATTCATGGTATGAAAAAAAAGTTAAGAAAATAGGAATTGAGAGTATTCTCTTAATATGTTAAAACACTAACCAGTTCCAGACACAAGTAAATTAAGTATCTTAACAGTTATCGTAAAATAGTATCTTATTTAATACTAGAGAATTTCTACTAAGATCGGGAATAAGGCAAACATGTCCACTATCTCTGCTACTATTGAACACACAGCAATAGAAATATAAGTCAATAAAATAATTAGATAAGAGAAATCAACTATAGGCCAAAGAATGGTTAAAGAAGTAGAGAATCTCTATTGTAGATGATATGATAGATAACACACACATGAAAAGATGCTCCACATTGCTAATCATCAGGGAATTGCAAATTAAAACCACAATGAGATATCACCTCACACCAGTAAGGATGGCCGCCATGCAAAAGACAGACAAAAACAAATGTTGGCGAAGATGTGGAGAAAGGGGAACCCTCCTACCATGCTGGTGGGAAAGTAAATTAGTTCAACCATTGTGGAAACCTGTACGGAGGTTCCTCAAAAAACTAAAAATAGAAATACCATTTGACCCAGGAATTCAACTTCTAAGAATTTACCCTATGAATGTAGCAGCCCAGTTTGAAAAATACACATGCACCCCTACGTTAATCGCAGACCTATATATAACAGCCAAGAAATGGAAGCAACCTAAGTGTCCATCAGTAGATGAATGGATAAAGAAGATGTGGTACATATACACAATGGAATATTATTCAGCCATAAGAAGAAAACAAATCCTACCGTTTACAACAACATGGATGGTGCTAGAGGGTATTATGCTCAGTGAAATAAGCCAGGTGGAAAAAGACAAGTATCAAATGATTTCACTTATCTGTGGAGTATAAGAACAAAGCAAAAACTGAAGGAACAAAACAGCCAAGAATGGACTAACAGTTACCAAAGGAAAGGGACTGGGGAGGATGGGTGGAAAGGCAGGGATAAGGGCAAAAAAGGGGCATTATGATTAGCAGACATAATGTGGGGATGGGCACGGGGAGGGCTGTACAACACAGAGAAGACAAGCAGTGATTCTATAACATCTTAGTACACTGATGGACAGTGACTGTATCGGGTATGTGGTGGGGACTCAATGATGGGGGGATCTAGTAACCATAATTTTGTTCATGTAATTGTAGATTAATGATATGAAAACAAAAAGAGAAATCTACTTTAAAAATAAGTAGACATATAGATTAATAAAAGCATGGGAAGAGATACATTTATTTTTTAATATACATCAAGCTGGTTTAAAAAAGTAAAGACATGGAGAAAGATATATCATGCCAACACTAATGAAATAAAGTGCCCTAATTAGTTCCAGCCATCCCACCAGGGTGGCCAGGGCACAAAGCACTACAGGACACTCCAGCTCAAGCCTACCCCAGCATTAGCCATCCTGTCAGGATGGCCCCAGCACAGAGAATACAATAACTGAAATGAAAAATACACAATAAGGAATCAAGAGCAGATTAGGGGATGCAGAAAAATGGATCAGCATATGGAAGACAGGGTAACAGAAAGCACCCAAGCTGAATAGCAAAAGAAAAAAAGAATTTTAAAAGTGGGGATAAGTTAAGAGACCTGAGGTAATATCAAACATACTAACATTTGCATTATAGGGTTCCCAGAAGAACAGAGAAAGGGGAAGAAAACTTATTTAAAGAAATAATAACTGAAAATTTCCCTATTGTGGGAAAGGGAACAGACTTCCAGTTCCAGGATGCATGGACAGACCTTAACTAGATGAATCCAAGGAGGTCCACACCAAGACACATAATAATCAAAATGACAAAGGTTAAAGATGATGAGAGAATCTTAAAAACAGCAGGAGAAAAGCAACGAGGCACTTTACAAGGGAGACTGCACAAAGCTATCAGCTTATTTTTCTGCAGAACTTGGCAGGCATTATATATCCAAACTGCTGAAAGGAAAAAACCTGCAAGCAGGAATACTACACACTACACCTGTTAAAGGTATTGTTCAGAATTGAAGGAGAGAGAGTTTCCCAGGCAGAAGCTAAAGGGGTTTATCAACACTAAACCAGCCTTACTAGGAATGTTAAAAGAACTTTGTTAAGTGGAAGAAGCCATAATTAGAAGAAAATTGTGAAAGGAAAAAAGTCACTTATGGAAACAAACATATAGTAAACATAGATAAATCATTTATAATGATAGTATGAAGGCTAAAAGTCAAAAGTAGCAAAATCAATTCTATCTAAAGAAATTAAAGGTTTCATAAAATAAAAATATGTAAAATATGACCTTACATACATATATAGTACATGGAAAGGGGAGTAAAAATGTAGTGCTTGTAGAATGTTATATATGAGCTTCATGGTAATCAAAAACTAAAAACCCGTAAAAGAGGCACAAAAAATAAAGAGAAAGAAATCCAAGCATAACACTAAAGAAAGTCAGAGAATAGAGTGAGAAAGAAAGGAATAGAGAACTACAAGAACCAGAAAACAAAACAGCAATAAGCACATAACTACCAATAATATCTTTAAATGTAAATGGTCTAAATTCTCCAAACAAAAGAAAGAGGGTGACTGAATGGAATAAAAAAAAGACACATCTATATGCTGCCTACAAGAAACCCACTTAAGACCTAAAGACACACATAGACTGAAAGTGAAGGGACTTAAAAATACATTTCATGCAAATGGAAGTGATACAGAAAGTTGGGATAGCAATACTTGTATCACACAAAATAGATTTTAAAACAAAGATTGTAACAAGAGAGTAACAAAAGCATTACATAATAATAAATGGATCAAGCATGAGACTATAATAATTGTAAATATCTATGCACCAACAAAAAAGCATCTAAATATATAAAGCAAATATTAACAGACCTAAAGGGAGAAATTGACAGTAATATAATAATAGTCGGGCACTTTAACACCCACTAATATCAATGGAGAGAGCATCCAGACAAAAGCCATAAGGTAACAGTGGCTTTTGAACAACACATTAGATCAGATTGGCTTAACAGATATATACAGATTATTGTGTCCTAAAACACCAGAATACATGCACTCTTCTTCAAGTGCATATGGAACATTCTCCAGGATAGATCATGTATTAGGTCACAAAACAAGTCTCAATGAATTGATAAAAAGAATGAAATCATATCAAACATCTTTTCCTACTACAACACTATGAAACTATAAATCAATTTTATGGGAAAAAACAAATGGAGGCTGAACAACATAGCATTTGTGGGGAAAATGAAAGTTCCTGCGGCCAGGACCCTCACCTGACCCTAAACTACTTGATGATGTAATTGGCCTACTGCTAAGCTAATGCTCCCACACCCACTGGTAATGAGCTATTACTGACTGAGTCACTATATAAAGAGCTCTGCCCAGTGCTTTCAGAGGAGGCAGAGACAGAGGTGGATTACAGACCTGCAGACTGATGGATACAGACCTGATTCTAGTGCCTGACCTACTGCCATGATAATAAAGCTGGGTATAAACTCTTTTACCCCAAGAACATTCTGTTATCTTTCTTCAGTCTCACCAAATCCATAGTGAACTTGCCCGGGCTGAAACCCTTTGGTGAGACACTATTAAACAAACAATGTGTCAAAGAAGAAATCAAAGAGGAAATAAATAACTAGACAAAAATGGAAATGGAAACATTATGGTTCAAAATGTTTGGGACACAATAGAAGTAGCTCTAAGAGGGAAGTTCATAACAATACAGGCCTACCACAGGAAACAAGAAAAATTATCAACCAGAAGAACCAAAGCCCAAAGTTAGTATAAATAAAGAAATAATAAAACCTAGAGGAGAAATAAAAGAAAGGGAGACCACTAAAGCAATAGGAAAAAAAGTCAATAAAACTAATTGCCATTTGTTTTAAAAGAAAAACAAAATTGATAAACCGTTAGCCAGACTTATTAAGAAAAAAAGAGAAAACTCAAAATCAGAAATGACAGAGAAATTACAAATAACACCTCAGAAGTTCAAAGGACTATAACAGACTATTGATAGCGGAGGTGCATGGGGAAGGCAGTATACACAGAGAAGACAAGTAGTGATTCTGTACCATCTTACTATGCTGATGGACAGTGACTGTAATGGGGCATGTGGTGTGGATTTGATAATGGGGGGAGTCTAATAACCACAATGTTGCTCATGTAATTGTATATTAATGATACCAAAATAAAAATACATAAATAAATAAAATTTTAAAAATAAAAATAGAAAAATAGAAAAAAAAAAGACTATTGAGAAAAATTGTATGCCAAAAAATTGGACAACCTAGAAGAAATGGACAAATTCCTAGAAGCATATAATTTTCCAGAACTGAATCAGGACAAAAAAAGAAAATCTTAACAAACCAATTATTAGTAATGATACTGGACTAGTAATAAAAAACCACAAACAAAAATTCAGGACCAGATGGCTTTGATTGTGAATTTGATCAATTCAATAAAAATTTAAAGAAGATTTAATATCCATCCTTCTCAAACTAATCCACAAAATAGAAGAGGAAAGAATGCTTCCAAATTCACTCAATGAGGCCAGCATTATCTGATATCAAACCAGACAAAAACACAACAAAAAGAAGCAGCAGCAGTAAAGAAAATTATAGGCCAAAATCCCTGGTGAACATAGATGCAAAAATACTCAACAAAATATTAGCAAACTGAATGAAACAATACATTAAGTAAAAGGATCATTCACCAGAATCAAGTGGAATCTAGTCCAGAGATGCAATGACGGTACAATATCCACAAATTAATCAACATGATACACAACATTATTTGATGAAAATTCAACAGCCATTCATAATAAAAACTCTCAATTAAGTGGGTTTAGTGGGAACATACCCAAACAGAATAATAGTTATATAAGACAAATCCATCTAACGTCATACTTAATGGCAAAAGCTGAAACCTTTTTCTCTAAGGTTAGGAGCAAGGCAAAGAAAACCACTCTCACAATTCTTATTCAACATAATACTCAAAGTTCCAGCCACAACAATTAAACAGGAAAAAGAAATAAAAGGTATCCAAACTGGTAACGAATAAGCAAAATTTTCACTATTTCCAGATAACATGATACTATTGACAGAAAACCCTAAAGACTCCACCATAACAATTATTGGAACTAATAAATGAATTCAGCAGAGTTGCTGAAGGCTAAAATGTTCATGTAAAAATATGCTGTGTTTTTATATACTAATAACAAAGTAGACAAAGTAGACAAAAGATAAATTAAGAAAACAGTCCCCTTACAACTGCATCAAAAAGAATAAAATATCTAGGAATAAATTAAACCACAGAGGTGAAAACTCTGTACCCTGAAAACTCTCACACCCTGATGAAAGAAATCAAAGATAATATAAGTGGAAAAATATACCGTTCTCATGGATTAGAAGAGTTAATATTGTTAAAAAGTCCACACTACCCAAAGCAATCTACAGATTAAATGCAATCCCTATGAAAATACTGATGGCATTTTTCACAAAATCCTAATAATTCTAAATTTGTATGGAACCACAAATGACCCTGCAATCTCAATAGCCAAAGCAATCTCAGGAAAGATGTACAAAGCTGGAGGTATCATAATTCTACACTTCAAACTATACTACAAAGCTATAGTAATCAAAATGGTATGGTACTAACACACTAGGCACATAGATCAATGGAATGGACTAGAGAGGCCAGAAATAAACGGAAGTTTATATAGTCAACTCCACCCAAACCTGCCCACCCGGAGTTACACACAGATTAACCATTTTCCCCTGTAAAAACACAAATGTTCTACTAAATGCTTTACATTCATTAATTCATAATCCTAAGAAAAGCTCTTTGAGATAGGTACTATTATTATTCCCATTTTAAATTGGCACAACTGAGGAAAAGACATTAAATATTTTGCTCAACTAATAATCTGTAAATCAGGCAGTCTAGCTTCAGTGCTCATGTCTCTTCAAGGCCCATTTAAAATCGCCATGTAGGTACTGTTCATTTCATGCTATAGCCTTGCCATTCCTAATCTGGTATTCTCTTTAAGGCTTTTTCTGCAGTTCTCTCCACTTACCCTCCTATCTCCTACTAAGCTCTAGTTCTAAAGTTACCAAAATTTACCAAAGGAAAAGCTATCTGGCAGAGCAACCGCTTCCCTGAAGGATTAAACCAAGCAGAGTCACCTCTGCCCTCTTATCCTCCCCACTCCATATCTATTGTGAGGGACTTTCCCATCATGTCAACCCCCAATGTAGTCCTGGGTAGAAATGGAAAGATCACCCAGAAAAGGACTAAAACTGATTTGTCATGGAGGATGCCTTCTTGAAGCCTCCTGAAGAATAGGATGACTGTCACTGCCCATGGCTGCAAGAAGTTACACGGAAGTAGGGGAACAGGAGGGAAGGAGGGGGTGAGGAGTATGAGGACGAGGAATGGCAATAGGAATTCAGATCTACTGACCACTAGTAGGGACTGAAAGTGTTCCCCACAAATTTATATCTTGAAATCTTTACCTCCCATGTGATGGTATTTGGAGACAGGGCTTTTGGGAAATAACTAGGCTTAGATGAGGTCATGGGAATGAGACCCTCATGGTGGAATCGGTGCTCTTATAAGAAGAGACGCCAGAGAGCTCATTCTTTCTCTCTGCCATCTGAGGACACAGACAGATTTCTGGTGGCCATCTACACGTCAGGAACAAAGTCCTCACCTACCCATGCTAGCACCCTTAACTCAGACTTTCACCTCCAGAACTGTGAGATAATAAATTTCTGTTGTTTAAGCCACTCAGTCTATGATAACTTTGTTATGACAGCCCCACCCAAGCTAAGAGAGTAGGAATTTTATGTATTGCCTCATTTAATTTCTAAAAAACTGCATTTGTCTTATAAATGTCTAAACTAGTCTAATAACTACAAAGTCTAAATGTCTGAACTGTCTAATAACTACAAAGCCACTGCTTTTACCCTAACAACACCTCCTCCTCCAGGGTGGACAAGAAGTCTGCATGTCAGCTCTGGTTCCAATCTATCAGTAACAAATTATTTCCCTTGGACATAATCTTCTCTTAAGATCAAATTGACTCTTCAGACATTAAGTGACCTAAATGGATGTTCTCTAAAGTGCTTTTGCTATATGGAGATTATTCAAAATGCATAAAGGGTCAGGGAGTGCAGCAAAATACAGAGATTATTTAGAACACAAGAAGGTTTTATTTTCCTTTTCTTAAAAATGCAGTATTACACCATCACATAAATAAATAAAAAATAGATCAAAGTCAAAATAAACTTTTCTCACTCCATTTTTTATCATCAAATCATTTGGGGATGCAAAAGCTTTACGTGCCATTACTGGATGGTCACTGAACATCCAGAGAAGTTAGTTACTGGAGAAGAGCAAATATTCAAAAGCTCAGATCCCAGGATCCTTGATTTTAGAAAGACAGAAAATTCCAACCCTCCTCATCCTACAATTCCCAACTTAAAACTCAACTAGAGGGCAATGCTAGTTACTGTCTTTATATTACAGCAAGTTCCAGCTGGCTCAAAAAGGCCCATTCATATTAAATAGAACAATTTAATGCTCTAGTCACTACTGGATTTTAACAACTATAAATGGCAAATACGACTTATTTCAGAAATCAGCAAAGTACAAAGGAAAAGACTAATTTTAACACACAGTAATTTATGACACTTTTCTCAAATACACAAACCACAAGAGACATTGCATAACATCCAGTATGCTTGCTATACCGAGGAAACTGCAAATATATGTAAATGTAAGCCCAAAGCTCTTCACAGAAAACCTCTGTATTACAAAAATAAGTATTCACAAAGCACTATAAAAAGGTAAACAAGCTCACTAAAAGGAATTCAATTCCTATTACCCAAGAAAAGTAACTAACTGTAAGGTAGTTACACCAGAATTTGCATTCATCATAACCTGCTGAAAAACTATTTAAAAATATTATTTCATACTATTAATATGATGACAGCAATTTGCTTCAAAAGAATCCAGTACAAGAACAGGGTGGGGGAAACATACACATGCAAGCCAGATAGTTCATGAATTGATAACTGTTGAAGGAGTATATGGGGGTTGAATATATGTTTAACCTTTCTCCATAAGAAAAGTTAAAAGTCATTATACACTCTTGATGAAAAAATTTAATCCTCATATCCTGAAAATAAAGACTAGTACCTTTCAATCTTTGAATTTTTGCTTTCACAGAAATGACAGCTTCAAAGGGTGAAACTCTCAGCTCAAAACATGTTCCAGTCACTGTTTCAATGAAGAGCTTTATGGTATAGAAAGGAAGTTTGTAGTAAAATGGTCCCATGTTATCTTCATTGAAGAATGGAGGGTCTTTTCTGTTATCCATTACTTTGACTTTCCTAATTCCTCTGGACTATGTTGCAGACAACTGTATTCCAGTTCTAGCCAAGTCAGCTTTGAACATTGGTAATATGTATCATTCATGTTTTGAGTCTTGCACCTAAAAAACAAGAATATATATTTTTAAAGAAGCTTATCTGAAAGTCTCATTCCTCTATAAAGATTTTCTGAACAACTCTGGCCCATATCAATCTTCCAGACAGCCCCAGATTTCACTTTGATGCTTAGTATGTCTTATCTTGAACTTCTCCCATTTGTCTCTGAAACCACTCTCCCAGTTAGACTGAAAGATTAATAACAGATATATTCGGGTACTTTTCTGTATCCCACTAGAGCTCAAGACAGTTACTTATATATAGTACAAGATCAACAAATATTTGTTCTGTTGTTAATAATTAAACCAATGAACTTAATTTGTAGGTATATACTTGCAAGGCCTTGAAAAATTCATGCACATTTTTCTAAAACATGTAAATTGTTTTCTAACCCATACAAAGTATAACTTTATAACCATTGTACATTTGAATCACACTGGAATAGCAACCATCTTACTAGACTTCTTAAAAGTAAAAGTAGGACTCACTAAATGATCAATGAGCATTTGAGTTTCCAGAGGTTATCTATCAGTACAGCACTGAGATGAGGTTAATACTGGTAAAGGACACTAGACATAATCCCTACAGGCACATACAGTTACTTAATGAGTATGAGAGACAAACACACCAACAGAAGTCCTGAGATAAATTACAAGTATATGATCAGGAGACTAGGAATTACAAAACTGATAAATTGCTATTAATCAGTGAAAACGTTGTTAAAAGGGTCTTGAAAAACTTAAACTACAAGGACAGATGGATGATTCACATCTTCCTGGACAGGTAGGTAAATCCTTTTATTAGCCATATCTAGATATAATTGACATACCATAAAATTCACCCTTTCAGTCTAACATTTACTAGGCTTTAGTATGCTCACGGAACTGTACAACTATCACCACAATCATTTTTAGAATATTTTCACCACCCCAAAAGGAGCCCCATACTCTAGACATCACACCCAAATTCTCCTTTGCCTTCTCAGCCCTAAGCAACCACTAATAAACTTTCTGTCTCTATAATTTTGCCTATTGTGTACATGTCACATAAACAAATCATGCAATGTCATCTTTTGTGACTGTCTTCTTTCACTTACTATAATGTCTTCAACGTTCTTCCATGTTCTAAGATGTATCAGTACTTCATTCTTTCTTATTGCTGAATAATAGTCCATTGTATAGATATACCACTTTTATCCAGCCATCAGTTGATTGGTATTTTGGGTTATTTGCAATTTTTGGTTATTATGAATAATGGTATGAAAACATTCAATTAGAAGTTTTTGTGTGGACATGTTTTCCTTTCTCTTCCATACAGACCTAGGAATGGAATTGCTGAGTTATGTGGTTTAACTCCATATTTACAATTTGTGAACTACCAAACTTCCAGAGATGGTCTAAACCATTTTACATTCCCACCAATAAATGAGGGTGCTGACTTCTCCGCGTCCTTGTAGATACTTTTTGTCTTTTTGTTAAATTAAAGCCATCTTAGTGGGTGTGGGACTGCATCTTATTGTGGTTGTGATTTGCCTTTCTCTGATGACTAATGATGTTGATCATCTTTTCATGGGCTTATTTGCCATCTGTATACCTTCTTTACATAAATGTCTATTCAGAAAATCTGTTTAGATTCTTTGTCCATTTTTAATTGGGTTGTCTTTTCATTATTGAGTTGTAAGGATTTTTTAAAAAATGTTTTCTAGATATAAGCCTCTTAACAGATATAGGAATCACAAAAATTTTCCCCAGTTTTTGTGGGTTGCCTTTTAACTTTCTTGATGGTGTCCTCTGAAGCATGTAAGTTTTTTATTTTAATGAAGACCAATTTGGCTATTTTTCTTTTGTTCCTTGTGCTTTTGGTGTCATATTTTAATGGCTCTGCCTAATCCAGGGTAACAAAGATCTAGTTGTATATATTTTCCTAAGAATTGTATAGTTTTAGCTTTTATGTTTACGTCTATAGGCCACTTTGAGTTTATTTTTGTGGATGGTGTAAAATGGGGTCCAGCTTTATTCTTTTACAAGTAAATAGCCAGTTGTCCCAGCACCATTTGTTGGAAAGACTACACTCTTTTCACAGAATTGTCTTGTCATCCCTGTTGAAAACCACCTGATCATAAGTGTGAGGATTTATTCTCGTCCCTTGATTCCATTCCACTGATCTATGTCTACCCTTACGCCACTACCATACTGTCTTCACAGCTTTGCACTAAGTTTTGAAATCAGGAAGTGTGAGTCCTCTAATTTTTTTTTCTCTTTCAAAACTGTAGGCTATTCTGAGTCCTTTGAATTCCCATATTCAAAGGGATCACCTTGTCTACTTTGCAAAACACTGGTTTGGATTTTAATAAGGACTGTGTTGAGTCTGTAAATTAATCTGGAGAGTATGGCCATCTTGACAATATTAAACCTTCTAATCCATGGATGTGATGCGATGTCTTTCAGTTTACTTATAACTTTAATTGCTTTCAATGATGTTTTAAGAGAACAAATTTTGCATTAAAAAATATATTCCAAGAATTTTATTCTTTTTGATGTTACTATAGAGAAGGCATTGTGTTTCATTTTCATACTGATCACTGCTAGTGTATAGAAATACAGCTGATTTTAATATATTGGTCTTGATCACTGTAACCTTGCTTGGACTCATTGGTTCTAGGTTTTTTTAAATAGATTCCTTAGGATTTTCTACATACAAGTTCATGTCAAACAAATACATGTTTATACTTCCTTTCCAACCTTGATGCTCTTCATCTCCTTTTCTTACCAATTGCCCTGCACAGAATCTCCTATGCAAGGTTGAATAGAAAAGGTGACAGCAGACATCTTTGTCTTCTTCCTGATTGTAGGGGGAATTCATTCAGTCTATCACTGTAAGGCATGATTTTAGCTATGGAGTTTTCAGGGATAATCTTTATCAAACTGAGGACATTCCTTTCCATTCCTACTTTGCTTAAGTGTCTGCTTTTATTTTATCACAGAGTATTGAATTTTGCCAAATACTTTCCCTTACAGTGTCTGTTGAGATGATGATGTCTTGTCTCTTATATTATTAATGTGGTGTATAACATTGATTAATTATTGTTAATTCATTTTATTATCATTAATCTATAATTACATGAAGAACGTTATGGTTACTAGACTCCCCCCTTCACCAAGTCCCCCCCAACAAATCCCATTACAGTCACTGTCCATCAGCGTAGTAAGATGCTGTAGACTCACTACTTGTCTTCTTTGTGCTGCACATTCATCCCTATGTCCCCCCCCCCACATTATACATGCTAATCGTCAGGCCCCCTTTGTTTTTCCCTGCCCTTATCCCTCCCTTCCCACCCCTCCTGCCCAGTCCCTTTCCCGTTGGTAACTGTTAGTCCATTCTTGGGTTCTGTGATTCTGCTGCTGTTTTGTTCCTTCAGTTTTTCTTTGTTCTTATAATCCACATATGAGTGAAATCATTTGGTACTTCTCTTTCTCCGCCTGGCTTATTTCTCTGAGCATAACAACCTCTGGCTCCATCCAGGTTGTTGTAAATGGGAATTTGTTTTCTTCTTATGGCTGAATAATATTCCATTGTGTATATGTACCACATCTTCTTTATCCATTCATCTACTGATGGACACTTAGGTTGCTTCCATTTCTTGGGTATTGTAAATAGTGCTACGATAAACATAGGGATAGGGGTGCATGTGTCTTTTTCAAACTGGAGTGCTGCATTCTTAGGGTAAATTGCTGGGAGTGGAATTCCTGGGTCAAATGGTATTTCTATTTTGAGCTCTTTGAGGAACCTCCATACTGCTTTCCACAATGGTTGAACTAATTTGCATTCCCACAAGCAGTGCAGGAGAATTTCCTTTTCTCTGCAACCTCGCCAACATTTGTTGTTGTTTGTCTTTTGGATGGTGGTGATCCTTACCGGTGCGAGGTGATATCTCATTGTGGTTTTAATTTGCATTTCTCTGATGACAAGTGATGTGGATCATCTTTTCATGTGTCTGTTGGCTATCTGAATTTCTTCTTTGGAGAACTGTCTGTTCAGCTTCTCTGCCCATTTTTAAATTGGATTATTTGCTTTTTGTTTGTTGAGGTGCATCAGCTCTTTATATATTTTGGATGTCAACCCTTCTCCCATACTGTAGGATACCTTTTTGTTCTATTGATGGTGTCCTTTGCTGTACAGAAGGTTTTCAGCTATATAGTCCCACTTCTTCATTTTTGCTTTTGTTTCCCTTACCTGGGGAGATATGTTCATGAAGAGGTCACTCATGTTTATGTCCAAGAGATTTTTGCCTATGTCTTTTCTAAGAGTTTTATGGTTTCATGACTTACATTCATGTCTTTGATCCATTTAGAATTTACTTTTGTGTATGGGGTTAGACAATGATCCAGTTTCATTCTCTTACATGTAGCTGTCCAGTTTTGCCAGCACCATCTCTTGAAGAGACTGTCATTTCCCCATTGTATGTCCATGGCCCCTTTATCATATATTAATTGACCATATGTTTGGGTTAGTATCTGGGGTCTCTATTCTTTTCTAGTGGTCTGTGGCTCTGTTCTTGTACCGCTACCAAACTGTCTTGATTACTGTGGCATTGTAGCTTGAAGTTGGGGAGTGAGATGCTCCCCACTTTATTCTTCCTTCTCAGGATTGCTTTGGCTATTCGATCTTTGGTGTTTCCTTATGAATTTTTGAACTATTTATTCTAGTTCGTTGGAGAATGTTGTTGGTAATTTGATAGGGATTGCATCAAATCTGTATATTGCTTTGGGTAGGATGGCCATTTTGACGATATTAATTCTTCCTAGCCAAGAGCATGGGATGAGTTTCCATTTGTTAGTGTCCTCTTTAATTTCTCTTAAGAGTGTCTTATAGTTTTCAGGGTATAGGTCTTTCACTTCCTTGGTAAGGTTTATTCTTAAGTATTTTATTCTTTTTGATGCAATTGTGAATGGAATTGTTTTCCTGATTTCTCTTTCTATTAGTTGATTGTTAGTATATAGGAAAGGCACAGATTTCTGTGTGTTAATTTTGTATCCTGCAACTTTGCTGTATTCCGATATCAGTTCTAGTAGTTTTGGAGTGGAGTCTTTAGGGTTTTTTCTGTACAATATCATGTCATCTGCAAATAGTGACAGTTTAACTTCTTCTTTACCAATCTGGATTCCTTGTATTTCTTTGTTTTGTTTAATTGCCATGGCTAGGACCTCCAGTGCTATGTTGAATAGCAGTGGGGAGAGTGTGCACCCCTGTCTTGTTTCCAATCTCAGAGGAAAAGCTTTCAGCTTTTCACTGTTCAGTATGATGTTGGCTGTGGTTTATCATATACGGCCTTCATTATGTTGAGGTACCTGCCCTCTATACCCATCTTTTTGAGAGTTTTTATCATGAATGAATGTTGAATTTTGTAGAATGCTTTTTCAGCATCTATGGAGATAATAATGTGGTTTTTGTCCTTCTTTTTGTTTATGTGGTGGATGATGTTGATGGAGTTTCGGATGTTGTACCATCCTTTCATCCCTGGGATGAATCCCACTTGGTCATGGTGTATGATCCTTTTGATGTATTTTTGAATTCGGTTTGCTAATATTTTTTTGAGTATTTTTGCATCTACATTCATCAGGGATACTGGTCTGTAGTTTTCTTTTTTGGTGGGGTCTTTGTCTGGTTTTGGTATTAGGGTGATGTTGGCTTCATAGAATGAGTTTGGGAGTATTCCCTCCTCTTCTATTGTTTGGAAAACTTTAAGGAGAATGAGTATTGTATCTTCTCTGTATGTCTGATAAAATTCCGAGGTAAATCCATCTGGCCCCGGGGGTTTTGTTCTTGGGTAGTTTTTTGATTACTGCTTCAATTTCTTTGCTGGTAATTGTTTAGATTTTGTGTTTCTTCCTTGGTGAGTCTTGGAAGGTTGTATTTTTCTAGGAAGTTGTTCATTTCTTCTAGGTTTTCCAGCTTGTTAGCATAAAGGTTTTTATAGTAGTCTCTAATAATTCTTTGTATTTCTGTTGGGTCTGTCGTGATGTTTCCATTCTCATTTTTTATTCTCTTTTTCTCTTAATAAGTCTGGTTAGAGGCTTATCTATTTTGTTTATTTTCTCAAAGAACCAGCTCTTGGTTTCATTAATTTTTTTTCTCTTGTTTTTTTCTTCTCAATTTTATTTATTTCTTCTCTACTCTTTATTATGTCCCTCCTTCTGCTGACTTTAGGACTCATTTGTTCTTCTTTCTCCAATTTTGATAATTGTGTCTTTAGAGTATTCATTTGGGTTTGTTCTTCCTTCATTAAATATGCCTGGATTGCTATATACTTTCCTCTTAAGACTGCTTTCACTGCATCCCACAGAAATTGGGGCTTTGTGTTGTTGTTGTCATTTGTTTCCATATATTGCTTGATCTTCATGTTAATTTGGTTGTTGATCCATTGATTATTTAGGAGCATGTTGTTAAGCCTGCATGTGTTTGTGGGCCTTTTTATTTCTTTGCACAATTTATGTACAAGTTCTATACCTTTGTAGTCTGAAAAGTTGGTTGGTAGAATTTCAATCTTTTTGAATTTACTGAGGCTTTTTTTGTGGCCTAGTATGTGGTCTATTCTGGAGAATGTTCCATGTGCACTTGAGAAGAAAGTGTACCCTGTTGCTTTTGGATGTACAGTTCTATAGATGTCTATTAGGTCCATCTGTTCTAGTGTGTTGTTCAGTGCCTCCGTGTCCTTACTTATTTTCTGTCTGGTGGATCTGTCCTTTGGAGTGAATTGTGTGTTGGAGTCTCCTAAAATGAATGCATTCCATCCATTTCCTCCTTTAGTTCTGTTAGTGTTTGTTTCACATATGCTGGTGCTCCTGTGTTGGGTGCATATATACTTATAATGGTTATATACCCTTGTTGGACTGACCCCTTTATCATTATGTAATGTCCTTCTTTATCTCTTATTCTTTCTTTGTTTTGAAGTCCATTTTGTCTGATCCTAGTACTACAACACCTGCTTTTGTCTCCCTATTGTTTGCATGAAATATCTTTTTCCATCCCTTGACTTTGAGTCTGTGCATGTCTTTGGGTTTTAGGTCAGTCTCGTGTAAGCAGCAGATAGATGGGTCTTGTTTTTTTATTCATTCAGTGACTCTATGTCTTTTGATTGGTGCATTCAGTCCATTTACATTTAGGGTGATTATCGATAGGTATGTACTTATTGCCATTTCAGGCATTAGATTCATTGTTACCAAAGGTTCCAGGTTACTTTCTTCGTATCTGAGAGTCTAACTTAACTCACTTAGTATGCTGTTACAAACACAATCTAAAGGTTCTTTTCTATTTCTCCTCCTTTTTCTTCCTCCTTCATTCTTTATATATTAGGTATCAAATTCTGTACTTTTTGTCTATGCCTTGATTAACTTTGGAGATAGTTAATTTAATTTTGCATTTGCTTTGTAATTAGTTGCTCTACTTTTTTTACTGTAGTTTTATTACCTCTGGTGACAGCTATTAAACCTTAGGAACACTTCCATCTATAGCAGTCCCTACAAAATAGACTGTAGGTTTGTGGGAGGTAAATTCTCTCAGTTTTTGCTTATCTGGAAATTGTTTCATCCCTCCTTCAAATTTAAATGATAATCTTGCCAGATAAAGTAATCTTGGTTCCAGGCCCTTCTGCTTCATGGCATTAAATACATCATGCTTGTAAATACTTCTGGCCTGTAAGGTTTCTGCTGAGAAGTCTGATGATAGCCTGATGGGCTCTTCTTTGTATGTGATCTTATTTCTGTCTCTGGCTGCTTTTAACATTCTGTCCTTATCCTTGATCTTTCCCATTTTAATTACTATGTGGCTTGGTGTTGTCTTCCTTGGGTCCCTTGTGTTGGGAGAGGTGTGGATCTCCATGGCCTGAGAGACTATCTCCTTCCCCATACTGGGGAAGTTTTCAGCAACTACCTCCTCAAAGACACTTTCTATCCCTTTCTCTCTCTTCTTCTTCTGGTATCCCTATAATGCGAATATTGTTCCGCTTGTATTGGTCACACAGTTCTCTCAATATTCGTTCATTTTTAGAGATCCTTTTTTCTCTCTGTGCCTCATCTTCTTTGTATTCCTCTTCTGTAGTTTCTATTTCATTTATTGTCTCCTCCACCGTATCTAACCTGCTTTTAATACGCTTCATCGTGCTCTTCAATGATTGCATCTCCAACCTGAATTCATTCCTGAGTTCTTGGATGTCTTTCTGTACCTCCATTAGAATGTTGGTGATTTTTATTTTGAACTCCTTTTCAGGAAGAGTCATGAGTTTCATATCATTTAAATCTTTCTCGGGAGTTGTATTAATAATTTTACTCTGGACAAAGTTCCTTTGGCATTTCATGTTTGTATATGGTGCCCTCTAGTGTCCAGAAGCTCCACTCTGGAGCTGGTCAGCCCCTGAAGCAGTGTCGGGCGTCACTGGGAAGTGGTACTGGTGCCTGGGGGGAGGAAAGAGCTGTTCCCCACCTCCCGGCTGCTGTGCCTGTCTCCACTGCCTGAGCCAGTGGGCCGGTCACACAGGTATAAGTTTTTGTCCCAGAGCAGCCGGATATGGATCCCTGCTTGCCACAAGTGGCCAGAATCCCAGTCTCCCCAGGAACTCTGCCTGTATTAACTTTCCAACCTGGTAGTCATGCGAGTCATATGAAAGCACCATGAAATGTAGGTTTGTGCTCCCAGAGCAGATCTCCAGAGCTAGGTATTCAGCAGTCCCAAGCCTTCCACTCCCTCCCTGCTCCATTTCTCTTCCTCCCACTGGTGAGCTTGGGTGGGAGAAGGGGGAAAGGGCTCGGGTCCTGCTGAGCGACAGCTCTGGTACATTACCCGATTCGGTGAGGACTGCTCCCTTCTCCAGGTGTATGCAGTCTGACGCCATCCTCTTTGCTGTTGCTCTCTCAGGATTAGTTGTGCCAACTATATTTTCTAATTGTATCCAGTTTTAGGAGGAAGCCTCTGTCTCTCCTCTCATGTTGCCATCTTTTCTAACATTAACTTTTATATGTTGTACCAACATTGCATTCTGGAATATATTCTTTTTCTAAAAGCCACATAGTCCTTCACATATGCTGCTAGATTTGGTTTAGTATTTTTTGAGGATTTT
Source organism: Manis javanica (assembly GCF_040802235.1). Classification (NCBI taxonomy): domain Eukaryota; kingdom Metazoa; phylum Chordata; class Mammalia; order Pholidota; family Manidae; genus Manis; species Manis javanica. The sequence goes on along the minus strand of NC_133162.1, from coordinate 77,909,541 downwards.
TGTGACTATACCATAAGAGATACCTCGTTTTCTTTATGCCTTTGTCTGATTTTGGCATCAAGGTACTATTGACCTCATAGAATGAATTGGGAAGTATTCCCCAGAGATGTGTAAGTTTTGAAATGTATTTTAAATTGGGTAAAGTCTCACAAAGAGAATAAGATAGTAGTAAGTAGAATCTAGGTGGACAGAACGTGAACACTAGGGAAATACAGGATTCAAGAAGAAAAATTGGAGGTGAATAAAGTTTTACATTTCCTTTTTTGGCTAAAGGATATGAGGTATCACTAAAGTGATGCAATTTGCATAGCAATGTATCTAAAGGAGCAGTTATTTTTAAAAGATTGTGTTTGACTAATAACCTACATCTCCATTCCAAAGGCATGATACTTCATGCACATCTGAAATCTGGACACTAGACAGACACCTGAAATCCAACATAGGCAAAACTAATCATCTTTCCCACAAATCTCCTTGTCTGATAGTCTCCATCTTGGTAAAGAGCACCACCATCAATGTAGTCACTCAAACCAGAATACTAGGAATCATTTGAGATATTTTCTCCCTCCCCAAAATACCCAGAAGTGATCAATCCTAGCAGTACAATTCTTTCTTAATATTTCTGTAATATGCCACCCTTTCTATCCACACTGATTAGGGTTTAGTTCAGGTCTTCATTAGCTCTCAACTGAGCAATTTTAAAAGTCTAGATACGATCCCTGACTACTGTCCTTTATTCTTCTAATACATTCTCTATAATGCGAACAGTTATCTTTTCTTAAAAAGAAAGTTCAGTGAAAAGTGGATTAGGGTATCACACATTTCGAAAATGATTTTACTCTCAATTATCTACATTCAAGCACAAGGAAAGGTCACACAAAGTTCTACAAATATTTTATATGTGACTTTGGAAAGCAATGCAGTGAAACCACTAATGCATACTAAAGGAGGGAAATGAACCCAAGTTAGTATAAAACCTGATTTTTTTTCCCTTTAAATACTTTACCCCACTGAATAAAAACTGAACAGAAAGTAGAGTTTCCAAATACTCCTGGCCCCACACATGCACAGCCTCCCCACTGTTGGTTACAATCAACCACCCTATGCTGACTCATCATGATCACCGAAGACCACAGTTTACATTAAGGGTAGTTTTTGGTGTTGTGCATTCTACTGGATTGGACAGTGTATAATGACGGATCCATCATGTTATGGTATGATATGGAGTGTTTCCACTGCCCTAAAAATCATGTATTTCACCTATTCATCCCTTCCTCCCACCAATCCCTGGCAACCACTGATCTTTTTACCATCCCCATAATTTGCCTTTTCCAGAAAGTCATATAGTTGGAATCATATAGCATGTAGATAGCCTTTTCAGATTGGTTTCTTTCATTTAGTAATATGCATTTAAGTTTCCTCTGGATCTTTTCATGGATTGATAGCTCATTTATTTGCAGCATAGGATAATATTCCATTGTCTGAATGTACTACTATTTACTTATCCATTTACCTACTGACGGACACATCTTGGTTGCTTCCAAGTTTTGGCAATTATGAAGAAAACTGCTATAAATATCCACATGCAAGTCTTTGTATACACATAAATTTTCAACTTCTGCAGATATACATTTCCAACAAGAATGACTGCTGCCTCTTACAGTATGTTTTCTAAAAAAACTGTGAAGTGTTTTCCAAAGTGGATGTACCATTTTGCATTCCCACCAGCAATGAATAAGAGTTCCTATTGTGCCATATCCCTGCCAGCACTTGATGTTATTAGTGTTCTGGATTTTGGCCATTCTAACAGGCATACATGTAGAGGTAGCTCATTGTTTTAATTTGCATTTCCCTAATGACATATGTTGTGGAGCAGTTATCTTTGTAAAATGTAGAACTGATTGTGTTATTTCTTCGCTCATAGCCCTACGATGGTTTCCCACTGTCTACAGAATAAAATTCAGACTCCTTAGAAATGCTCTTAAGATCATGAACTTCACCTTCCAGACCCATTTTATTTATACACATCTCATCCCATGTGTACCACCTCTGTACTTCAATCATTTGCACCTGCAGCTTCGGAACACATCAGCCTCTTTACCATTGCTCCTGCTTTGCTCCACCACCCACCATCCCCAGGCTTAGCTACCTAACAAGCACCTAATCATCTTTCAAGACTCAGCTCAAGTAGCAACTATTTCACAAAGCCTATTACAGTTGCTCTCTTTTGCACCCCTACCTATCATATATTGCACCCATTAAAACTAATTTCAATTTCTTTTTTGAAAATAGACTTTATCAAGTCTACTTGTGGAAACAAAATTGGTGAAGTATGCACATTTTTAAGGGTTTAAGAATTTTGCTAAATTAGCCACCTGAACGAAACTTCTATCACCACTGTTAGAGACCCATTTCCCAACACTCTAGTCAATACCAGATATTATGCAAAACAAAATCCTTGCCAGTTTGACCAGGGAAGAGTATATTTACTATATGTAAATTTATCTGTCTTTGATTACCAGTGAGGTGGAATAATTTTTCAAGTGGTTACTGGTCATTTATGTTTCTTAAGAAACAGCACAGCACCTTGAGTGTGTTTTGTTAAAGAATTACGTTTGCATATGACAAACTCCCACTTAACCAGTGAGAATTTTGAGTCTTCCTCTCTGCCTGAGCACCAATCTGTCCCACAACTGGTTGCAGTACTTTTTAGTTGAGTATCACAGTCACCTGATACTCTGCAGTGAATTTTTTTTACAACCAATTTCATTTCTAACATGTTTTTTATACTCTACTGAACTATAAGTTACTTAAAGGAAGGACCAATTCTGACTTACCAGCCTATCACCTTGCACACCAGTTCTGTTACATGCTACTCGTTAAAGATTTGTTTAAATAAAGAGTAAATAAATATTCACTCTCTCAACTGATACTTAAAACAAAACAAACCTGTGACATACGTAAGGTATCATCCCTGTTGTAGAGATGAAGGAATGTTTGCTTATGCTCGAGAAGTTAGTTTGGAGGAGTGCTGATTTCCCATGGGAATCTGTTATGATTCACTCCAAATTAAGTCCACCAAAGTTTATCCAGGTCATAACATACATGCACATACAGAGATTTCTGCAATAGTGTGAATTTTTATAAAACTAATTGGATTATGAATCAGGGAACCTGAATTGCACTGTGCAGACTGCCAGTGGTTCTAAAGAGTTGACCTCACAGGAAGACACGTTTTGTCACTGCCAGTACAACTGCTCTGAGTGCTGCTACACTATCAAAATAATGAGAAAATATAATAATACAAAGCACCATGCTAATACTGCTGGTGATAGGGGTAAAAAGGTCATTACTCTTAAATAAATGGCTATATTATTTAGGTTTTATTTCTTATACCTTTACTACATTGAAATGCCTGTAGGAAAACTGAGTTTGTACACAGCTAATCCCTAACACCTCTTCTTGACCCCTCACGGAAACCGGTTTTACAGTATGATTAGGATAACATGTGGATTCTTAAGAATATACTTATCATACTATATTATATTTTAAATAAGAATGTACTACAGAATTATCAGAGTCTGTTCCCCCAAAGCCAACAGCACTCCCACCTACACAGCAGCAGCTCTAGCAACACAAGTCAGGGGTCAGGAATGCTGAAATCACCATTATAGAAATAAAAGCATGGGTGACCAGGGCCTGCTTTTAGAGACAGAAGATAAAAGGAGCATTTCCTTCACACAGTACTCTCCCACAGCAATACCCTGAATATAATAAACAAGCTGGGAGTGGAAGAAGGTAACAGAATGAGAGATTTGGACGTCTTTCACCTATCACAGGAATAGGTAAAGTAACTACGGGCTGAAAGAAAGACAGCTGCCTAGTATAGCACTAACTGCAACAGAACACCCACTGTAAATTTGGCGTTTCAAATACCCAAAGGAAGCAAGGTTGGTAACCAAATGTAAAACTGAAATGTATGTATGCCTAGAAAACAGTTACACTTCTCAGCAGTACACATCACCGTAACAGAGGACAAAATGAGGCCATGAAATCTGGTTAAGCCAGGCTGGAACACTAGACGACAGCAGAGGAGCAAATGGAAAAAAGCTAGGTTTAGATAGCTTCTGCGGTCGTGTGTGGTCATGCTGGACAGCATATTACAGAATCCCATGATGTTAGAAAAGAAAGGGCAATGAAGACTCAAAGACAGGATTGGAAATGATGCAAGAACAAGAACAAGAACAGCTAATTTATGGAAGAGGAAGAGGCAGATGGCTGGTAAAGAGAAAAGTACTTCTAGAATTGTTACCAATTATTTAAAAAATAGACAGTTATTAAGAGTGATGGCATCAAAAAACCATTTCTCAATCAACTTCCAAAACCTCTCTTTTGAAAAACTTCTAAACAACACACCAAAAATAAAAGGAAGATAGTATAGCGCTGAATAATTTCAGAAACTCGGAGTCAGTTTTATCCTCTGTTCTGTGGAATACTAGCCACAAGACATCTCTTTTAAACTTTTCCCTCCGCATAGAGATCCAGAATCCTCTGTAGCCATTAAAAATATTGACTTGTAATGAACCGTTTTTTACTAATGTGTGAAACTATCCCTAAGTTATAAAAACGGGTTACAGAATTATATACACATCATCCATACGCTAAACTCTAGGCTGGAATCAATTTCCTAGTGGGACAGGGAAATCCTTCGGATCCAACTTCTACAGGAGCCTTCAATGCACAGCACTTGAAGACTACCGGGTCACCTGCGCAGCCCGCGTTCCTCCAAGATACTCTCCGACTACCCAGTCGCACCGGCCTGACCTGGAGGGCAGCTGTCAGACCCCACGACAGAGTCGGCGACTTGGAGATTCGCACCCGTCGGGAGAGGCGGAGCACACCGCGTCGCGCTTCGGAGGGACGGAAAGCAAAGGATGTGTTGTCGACTAGACGCCGGGGCAGCTGCGGCGGCGGAAGAAGCGGGCCCGGCTGCCCTGCGTAGGGCAGCCAGTGGCAGCAGCGCGGCCAGGCTCAGCGGCCGCGCAACCCGGGCGCCCTCCGCGGCTTTCTCGTCCACTCCCTCTCCTGACCGCAGGCTTACACGGAGGCGCAGTCCTGCGAGCTAAACTGCTCCAGGTACTACTAGCAACGCATCGCTGCCGTCACACCCCCCCCTCCCCCGCTTCGTGACACCGCGTACCAATCGCTCGCCGGCGCGCGCGCGGCCCTCCAATCAGGGGGAAGCTGCGGACGCCGGTGGTTGCTCGGGAGATGCAGCTTCCTTTGCATTTGGCGGTGGTTGTTGGTTAGGAGAGGCCCGGATGTTAACCCTTTATTACTAAGAGGACACCTGACTAGGGCAGAACTGGTAGGGCTGGAGACAAGCCGCACAGCCCGCTGGGAACGGTGCGGGACTGGCTTCGGCCAACAAAGTGTGTACAGCGCCTTATTCTAGGTTGCCCTTAAAAGAGGTGCCATGTGGTGGGGTAGGGAGGGTCCCCGGCAGACGATGTCCAGTCGATCAGTCGATGGCCTTTCCAAAGCCTGTGCACTGCCAGTGCATCCCGGGTCGTCCCACCCTGAACAGACACAGTTTCCAGGGCTTCACTGTTCCCTAATGTTTCAGGCCTCACTTCCCTAATCTGAAATCGGGGGCCACTGCTAATGCCTGGATGAAAACAAGGGTGAAAGCAAACAACCCTCTGAAGTCTTACCCATTTACTCCTCACCAAATTTACTAAGACCTGTAGGCCATGGTATTCGAGTGGACACCCTGAGCTGTTAAATCCCAGCTTTGGGTAAGCCCAGCCACCGGGCTTCCCGTTTCCACCCCCAACCCCCACGCCCCGCATTAATTCCCAAACTACTGACAAACCTCCCAACCTGAAAACAGTCCCCCACTCCTTTCTCCCTGTTTCTCACAAGTGTTCTAAATACAACCTTTGAAGATTTTCCCACCAAACTGGCCTGTTTGACTAGGTGGATTACTCAGCTGACAATGAACATAATCTTCCTCCCACAGCAGTTTCACTCATCTTCATCTTTTGGCTCAGAGCAACGAGTCTAAGATGAACCCCAGCACCCAATCTCTGCCCTTTCTCCTTCTAAGACCCCATCCCCCAATTTATCTCCACAATTCAACAAACTATTGAGCATACACGAAGGTTTATGATGAGGCATGGGGTTTTCATTCGTCTTTAGGCTCTCTTCCACTGTTCCTTCTTAAACTCCAACACTGAATAGACTGCAGCCCCTTGAAGACAGAGATGATTATCTTTTCATACTAGACTCTAAAATAGTGCCTATGATGAACTGGATCTTACTTAATCAAAAATTTTCTCAACCTCCCTCCCTACTTGTCAGGGATGACTGAGAACATGGGGGCTTTGGAGTCTGGTAGATGAATTTAAAGCCTTGGGTTCCAACACTGGATGCTCTGTTACTTTGGCCAAATTATTCTTTCTCATTATCATCATCTACCATTTTTCAAGTATTCTATAGTTACCAAGGGACTTTGCATATTCTCTCCCATCACATTCCTGCAAGGTTGGTACTGAAACCCCTACTAGACATGAAAGGAAATAGACACTAAGAGAAGTAAAACAATTTGCGTATACTCAATAAACTCTTACGTGGGAGAAGCAGATTTAAATCTAGGTCTCAATACAAAATCCAAACTTGTTCCATTATTCTGCACTGCTTCTAGATTTCTGTCTTATCTGTAAATTGAGGCCATTACCTATCTGGTAGTTATAGAGAACAAATAAAATAACATGCAAAGTACCTACAACTGGACCATTAGGTTCCCTCCCCCTTTCAAACCTCTCAAAATAGCAATTGACATATTTTCTGACTCAACTGTCTCATAAATTCCCTGGAATCAATCTTAATGGTGGACCATTAGATTCCATCACTCCAAAAAAAAAGCAGCATGTTTAACAAATGCTTCTGAGTCAGCCCCACAGTAGGCCCAGACTTGGAGCAGAAAACTATGTACACAAGTAACCTAGCAGACAGAAGGTAGGTGGACAAAAGGGACAGGGAAAAGGAGTAGGCAACTAGTAAGCACCCACCTCTGCCATCAAGTCGCTCTCCTAGCACACAGTAGGGCAAACAGCTGATCTGTGAGAGCTGTACAAATTCTTTTGACTCTTGACCATGAACAACTCCCAGTTCAATCTTAAAAGTGCCCAAAGAAGAAGTGGGCAGTTTTAGGAGTGGTGAAACCAACTGGGCCTGCCTACAAAGTTTGTGCCGTGGTATAGATTGAATACTCAGCACCAAGATGACACAGCATAGGAAACACAGACTGGAGAGGGTGGGGGCGAGCAGTCATCCACAGGCTAGTGGCTACCACACTGGACAGAACAGTTACAGAACACTCCGTTCAATGTAGAGTTCTATGGAACAGTGCTGCTCCAGGAGCTGACATTTCCACCCTCAGCACTTCTCCCTAGCATTACATGGGTTCATTCTGCTTCTTTCACAATATAATGCAAAGCTCCAAGGAATGGCAATGGATGCTTTAGAGCAAGGGTCAGCAAACTATTTCTGTAAAGGGCCAGGTAGAAAATGTATCTTAGGCTTTGTGGGCTATCCACTGTCACAACTATTTAACCTCTAGTATTGTAGGTAGGGTAAAAACCATAAATAATATGTAAATGAATGGATATAGTGTGTTCCAATAAAACTTTATTTTAAAAAAAAGACAGTAGAATGCCATAATTTACCAGACCAGGCTTCAGTGAAACTGTACAGGCATCTTCAGAATACAGTGGAATCAGAGGAAATCCCCCTCTCCTATTGCAAAGAATCGTGAAGTATATAATCTCACATCCTCTTTCTTTATTACTTGTCCAGGCTCTGACTAAGCTCAGGCTCCCATCCAGGTTAGAAAGACTCCTGGCCATTTGTCTGGCATCTTCTACTTCTAGGATTCCCTGCCCACTCACGAAAGGTACAAATATATTTATTGTCCAACATGCCCTAAATCATACTGTGATCCTACCAAGGCTAATTAAAATATAGTTTAAAGGGGAAAAAAACAATGAAAAAAACCCCAACAACATTGTGAAACATTTATTTTTGTTTTGCAGTATTAAGCCATGATTAAAACCACTGTAGAAAAATACAAAGTACACTGGATAAGAGGTAAGTTAGCTGTTTCAGTATTTGCTTTTATAATTCAGTTAAGACAATGGGCACCTAAGATAGCATCATTAACTCAAAGATGCAGCTGAAGGGTTAGATATGATACCCTGTCCATTCTACTAGCCTCCAAAAGCATTCAAGGGATCATCAAATATGTCTGACACCTTCTGTTCAGATTTTAGTTCAGGCACTGCCTGTGAGGATCGACTTTTCGGTTTGGTTTTCTTAGCCTGGACACCAGAGGAGCATAAGTCATCTTTAAAAAGAAAAAGAGAAAGAAAGAAAGAAAAAGAGATGTGAATAGGCAAGAAAATGAGTGCTTTTAAGGTGCATCTACACAAATCACAAAAGACTCAAGTCTGGTAACAGTATGGGACCAAAAAACACTATGACAGAGCCAAGCCTCCTAGATTTTGGTCCTGGCTCTGCAACTAACTAAGCTTTATGATCACATACCAGTCATAGGTTCTTTCTAAGCACAATTTTCTCAGCTACAAAGGTATATATGTACATATGCAAGAGAGGGAAAGGGAAAAGAAAACGATCTCCAATCCACTCCAACTTTATGATATGTAATATTGTACTTCATTCTACCTTTTCCCATTGGATTTTAAGAGCAATAAAAGTAAGCAAAGGGAAATTCAAAATAGGAGTTGCCCTCTTTTAGAATAAATGCATCAATCTGAGGAATATCAATGTAAGTGCTAAGAATGTAAGTCTTGATGACGCCATTCCTGCTCAGTGTTCCACTGACACCAGTGTTTTATTAAAACAGGCATGCATTACTTTTTTAATAATAAAACAAATGAAGTTTCTTCTGCACCCCAGGTGATGGGAAGCACATGGAGACAAAGCACAAGGCTCATGTAGGGAACAGTCCCAGTGTGGCCCTGCAATACCAGCTTTGTCCCAGTTAACCCCCAGATCAACCCCTGGGGGAGGAAGGGGAAAAGAGGTAATTGGGTACTTGGCCTCAACTCAAGCTCTATCTACTGACACAGAACATACCAGAAGCTGTACATTTAGGTTTATGGGACATTTGGATTGGCCCTCAGTAAAGTAGTTACACCATGGAAAGAAAATGAGTATGTTTACACACAGAGATTGTTGGTGAAATGCAATGTATGAGTTATAACCTGCTTTCCTATATAGTCCTGCTCTCCTGCACTGCCCCTCCATTCTCTAAACCACTGATGCTCACTCTCCTGTTAGGACTCTGACTCAATCAAATACCTCACACCCGAGACAGCCACCTCAATCTACTTTAGCCTGTAGGGTAGTTTCTGGTCTCCTTTCATAATCAGAGTGTTCCAGGTAATTGGCAGTGGGTGTACTAAGATATAAACTAAATTATACTTAAAAATCAGATTCTGCCCCTTCAAATTCCTTCATGTCCATCATACCCAAAAGTTGTTTCACCAAAATGACTAATCCATTCACTTGTCCATCCTCAGCCTAACTCAGGGTTAGATAGCATGCCAAAGGAAACCCACTGGGGAGCACTGTCCAGGCAAGGGCCAAGACAAAGGTAGCAGGAGAAATAATCAAGTCACTGAATGAATGACTTTCTATGTCATATGAAGACAACCAAACTTACCCATATCATCAGCAAATATAGACTTGGCTTCACTTTCTTTTTGGACATTTCTTTTGGTTTTACAGTTAAGTCAGCAAAGATGTCAATATTATCATCAAACAAGTTAGACTCAAATGTTCTTTCCTTCTCTCTTGTTTTCTGTGAGGGTTTAATTGCTTCTGTAGCAAATATATCATCCTTGTTAAGCTAAAAAATGAAACAATTTTAAATTAAAAAAAAACTTGATTTAACTGCCCCCTCAGCCTGGAATGCACTATTCCAGGATCTCTGCCAGTCCTGGTCCTTCTCAGGCCTGTCTCAGCTCAAACGCCAGCTCTGCGGAGCAGCCTTCTCTACCACTCCACATGCAGGAGCTCCTCCCATCCCTATTGGTCATTCTTGTCCCAAGGCCTTGGATTGTTTTCTTTATGACACTTAACTTTGTCTGAAAACTTCTTATTTATCTGTGGCCCTGCCTGTAGCCCCCGCTCCTCCCTAAGAACTCTGAGGAGCACAGTGCCGGTTCTCGTTCTCCCTGTGCCCGTTTCTGGATGCTCAGTGAACCCCCGCCAGAGAGTACCTGACCACTGAAGGCCTTACCGCTGCAATAAATCGTCAGCCCCAGTCAGGGCCTGTTTTCCCACAAACCTGAGGTTCAACTCTCAAGCTGTACCAATAGTGGTTTATATATGTCAGAGTGGCATGCCAAGGAAGCTGCACTGACATTCTGGTAAAAACAACAAAAACCAAGACCTGTACCAGTGGTTATGGCTAACCAGGAACTACCCCCTACATGAAACAAAATACTACTTCTAGGTAAGTTTCAGAGTTATTAATAAGAAAACCTTATTGTAGTTACAAAGCAAATAGTGACCAGACAGCAATGAATCAAGCTTAATGCAAATGTAATATACATTAATGTCACCAAATAAGCCAATCAGGTATTTTTTCCCTTAACATAGAACCAAGCACAAAACATATTTTTATGTCTTATTACCTCAAAAATATCTTGTGATTTTGAGATGACATCCTGCTGATGGTTGGATTTTGACTCATTTTTCTTACCCTTCTGGTCTATGAAGAGATCATCCTCATCTTCCAGGAGAGGGAAGGGATTTGTTTTCTTTGCTGGTTTTGGTGTAACAGACTGAAAGAGATCATCATCACTGCCTGCCTCACCTAGAGCAGGAAACACGGAGCTCTTTTCCTTACTTCCCCCTGGAGATGTAGCTAGGCTCTCTGCTGCCTTCACCAAGACTGTTCTTCTCCCAGTGGACTGAGAACCAAGGCCCTTGGAAAAAATGTCCTCCGAATCAAAAATGTCATAATCAAGAGGCTGACCCAAAGATTTCGCAAAGGAGTTTCCATTCATTCCAAGCACGGGAACACCTGCCCAAGGTGGAGTAGCAGTTGCCACAGCTTCCTCAGAGTATTTTCCACCATGTGTTCTGGGCTGTGGCTGACAGCCATCTGGTGAAATGGTGCTATCTGCCAATTGTGCAACAGATCTTCTGGGGACACTCACGTCCTCAGCCTCACTGGACTCCTGGGCAGCCAACTGCCGAGCTGCTCGGGTCTGTGGACTGCGCTTTCCTCTGACTTTCACTCTGCTCTGCAATGGCAAAAATCAAATGTTGATCTGATGATTGAAAAAAAAAGTTTTCAGGACACTGGGAGACAAGATGGCGGTGTGAGTAGGACAGTGGGAATCTCTTCCCAAAAACATATATATTTTTGAAAAAACAACAAATACAACTATCCCTAAAAGAGAGACCAGAAGACACAGGACAACAGCCAGACTACGTCCACACCTGCGAGAACCCAGCGCCTGGTGAAAGGGGTAAGATACAAGCTGCAGCCCGGCGGGACCCGAGGCCCCTCACCCCAGCTCCTGGCAGGAGGAGAGGAGTCAGACCAGGGAGGGAGAGGGAGCCCAGGACTGCAAAACACCCAGCCCCAGCCATCCGCACCAGAGTGCAGACACACAGTGCATGCGTGGGGTCCTGGAAATCAGGGAAGCAGGACAGTAAGACCTGTGAGGGGGTCCTGCAGCCGGCAACCCTGGGACAAAGAAAAGCAAGTGCTTTTTGAAAGTCTTAAAGGGACAGGGACCCCACAACTGGACAGAAGCATCCTGGGTCACAGTCCAGCAGCTGGAAATTCCAGGGATCTCTGGGCGCACTAACCCCCGGGGCAACAGCTCTGAGACGCCTCACGGAGGTAAACAGCCAAACAGCACCCCCGTCCATTATCCCTCTGGGGCCCCGCCATAGCAGAGCAGCAGCCTGAGGCTGGCCATGCCCACAGCAAGGGAGCTTCCTCCATACCAGCCAGGCAAGGTACAGAGACCCATTCTTCATGCAATTGCCCAACACAAGCCACTAGGGGTCGCAGTTGTCCCAGTAAAGAAAGGCCAGGAGCAAGTGGAGAGAATCTTGGCTCTCCCAGCTGACAGACGAGTCAATAGCATACCACTGCACGTATCAATATGAAAAGGCAAAAAAATTGGATCCATACAAGACTAACCCAGACATCTTCGACATCTTCGACATCTTTCCCTGAGAAGAAACCTGGGGAGATAAGATTTAACCAATCTTCCTGAAAAATAATTCAAAACAAAAGTCATAACCATGCTGATGGACTTGCAGAGAAATATGCAGGAACTAAGGAGGGAGAATACAGAAATAAAACAATCTCTGGAAGGACGTCAAAGCAGAATGGACGAGATGCAAGAGACCATTAATGGACTAGAAAACAGAGAACAGGAATAAAGAGAAGCTGATGCACAGAGAGATATAAGGATCTCCAGGAATGAAAGAATATTAAGAGAACTGTGTGACCACTTGAGATGGAACAATACCCACATTATAGGGGTACCAGAAGAAGAAGAGAGAGAAAAAGAGATAGAAAGTGTCTTTGAAGAAATAAATGCTGAGAATTCCCCAACTAGGGGAGGAAATGGCATCTCGGACCACAGAGGTACACAGAACTCCCATGACAAGGGATCCAAGGAGGGCTACACCAAGACACATAATAATTAAAATGGCAAATATCAAAGACAAGGACAGAGTATTAAAGGCAGCCGGAGAGAAAAAATAGGTCACCTACAAAGGAAAACCAATCAGGCTATCATCAGACTTCTCAACAGAAACCTTACAGGCCAGAAGAGAATGTCATGACATACTTAATGCAAAGAAACAGAAGGGCCTCGAACCAAATATACTGTATCCAGCACGATTATCATTTAAATATGAAAGAGGGATTAAACAATTCCCAGACAAGAAAAAGTTGAGGGAATTTGCCTCCCACAAAACACCTCTACAGGGCATCTTACAGGGACTGCTCTAGATGGGAGCACTCCTAAAAAGAGCACAGAACAAAACATCCAACATAAGAAGAATGGAGGAGGAGGAATAAGAAGGGAGAGAAATAAAGAATCATCAGACCGTGTTTATAACAGCTCAATAAGTGAGTTAAGTTAGACAGTAAGATAGTAAAGAAGCTAACCTTGAACCTTTGGTAACCACAAACTTAAAGCCTGCAATGGAAATAAGTACATATCTTTCAATAATCACCCTAAATGTAAATAGACTGAATGCACCAATCAAAAGACAGAGAGTAATTGAATGGATAAAAAAGCAAGACCTATCCATGTGCTCCTAATAAGAGACTCACCTCAAACCCAAAGACCTGCACAGACTCAAAGTCAAGGGATGGAAAAAGATATATCATGCAAACAACAGAGAGAAAAAAGGAAGTGTAGCAATACTAGTATCAGACAAAATCGTCTTCAAAATAAAGAAAGTAACAAAAGATAAAGATAGCCATTACATAATGATAAAGGGCTCAGTCCAACAATACGATATAACCATTATAAACATATACGCACCCAATACAGGAGCACCAACATATGGGAAACAAATACTAACAGAATTAAAGGAGGAAATAGAATGCAATGGATTCATTTTGGGAGACTTCACCACACCACTCACCCCAAAGGAGAGATCCACCAGACACAAAATAAGTAAGGACACAGAGGCACTGAAATACACACTAGAACAGATGGACCTAATAGACATCTATAGAACTCTACATCCAAAAGCAACAGGATACACATTCTTCTCAAGTGCACATGGAACATTCTCCAGAATAGACCACCAAAAGAGCCTCAGTAAATTCCATAACATTGAAATCCTACCAATCAACTTTTCAGACCACAAAGCCATAAAATTAGAAATAAATTGTAGAAAGAAAGCACAAAGGCTCACAAACACATGGAGGCTTAACAACATGCTCCTAAATAATCAATGGATCAATGACCAAATTAAAATGGAGATAGAGCAATATATACAAATAAATAACAACAACAACACAAAGCCCCAACTACTGTGGGATACAGCAAAAGCAGTCTTAAGAGGAAAGTATATAGTAATCCAGGCATATTTAAAGAAGGAAGAACAAACCGAAATGAATAGTCTAAAGACACAATTATCAAAATTGGAGAAAGAAGAACAAATGAGGCCTTAAGTCAGCAGAAGGAGGGACATAATAAAGATTAGAAAGAAAACTACAGACCATTATCCCTGATGAACGTAGATGCAAAAATACTCAACAAAATATAAGCAAACTGAATTCAAAAATACATCAAAAGGATCATACACCATGACCAACTGGGATTCATCCCAGGGATGCAAGGATGATACAACACTGGAAAATCCATTAAGATCATCCACCACATCAACAAAAAGAAGGACAAAAACCACATGATCATCTCCATAGATGCTGAAAAAGCATTCTACAAAATTCAACATCCATTCATGATAAAAACTGTCCACAAAATGGGCATAGAGGGCAAGTACCTCAACATAATAAAGGCCATATATGATAAACCCACAGCCAACATTATACTGAACAGCGAGAAGCTGAAAGCCTTTTCTCTGCGATTGGGAACAAGACAGGGATGCCCACTCTCCCCACTGTTATTCAACATAGTACTGGAGGTCCTAGCCACAGCAATTAGGCAAAACAAAGAAATACAAGGAATCCAGATTGGTAAAGAAGAAGTTAAACTGTCACTGTTTGCAGATGACATGGTATTGTACATAAAAAACCCTAAAGACTCCACTCCGAAACTACTAGAGCTAATATCGGAATTCAGCAAAGTTGCAGGATACAAAATTAACACACAGAAATCTGTGGCTTTCCTATACACCAACAAAAAACTAATAGAAAGAGAAATCAGGAAGACAATTCCATTCACAATAGCATCAAAAAGAATAAAATACATAGGAATAAACCTAACCAAGGAAGTGAAGAACTATACTCTGAAAACCATAAGACACTCTTAAGAGAAATTAAAGAGGTCACTAACAAATGGAAACTCATCCCATGCTCCTGGCTAAAAAGAATTAATATCATCAAAATGGCCATCCTGCCCAAAGCAATATACAGATTCGATGCAATCCCTATCAAATTACCAACAGCATTCTTCAATGAACTGGAACAAATAGTTCAAAAATTCATATGGAAACACCAAAGACCCTGAATAGCTAAAGCAATCCTGAGAAGGAAGAATAAAGTGGGGGCGGGGGATCTCACTCCCCAACTTCAAGCTCTACTACAAAGTCACAATAATCAAGACAATTTGGTACTGGCACAAGAACAGAGCCACAGACCAATGGAACTGAATAGAGACTCCAAACGTTAACCCAAACATATATGGTCAATTAATATTCGATAAAGGGGCCATGGACATACAACGGGGAAATGACAGTCTCTTTCAACAGATGGTGCTGGCAAAACTGGACAGCTACATGTAAGAGAATGAAACTGGATCACTGTCTAACTCCATACACTAAAGTAAATTCAAAAGGGATCAAAGACCTGAATGTAAGTCATGAAACCATAAAACTTTTAGAAAAAAACATAGGCAAAAATCTCTAAGATATAAATATGAGTGACCTCTTCTTGAACATATCTCCCCAGGCAAGGGAAACAAAAGCAAAAATGAACAAGTGGGACTATATCAAGCTGAAAAGTTTCTGTACAGCAAAGGACACCCTCAACAGAACAAAAAGGTATCCTACAGTATGGGAGAATATATTCATAAATGACAGATCCGATAAAGGGTTGACATCCAAAATATATAAAGAGCTCACACACCTCAACAAACAAAAAGCAAATAATCCAATTAAAAAATGGGCAGAGGAGCTGAATAGATAGTTCTCTAAAGAAGAAATTCAGATGGCCAACAGACACATGAAAAGATGCTCCACATCGCTTGTAATCACAGAAATGCAAATTAAAACCACAATGAGATATCATCTCACACCAGTAATGATGGCTACCATCCAGAAGACAAACAACAAGTGTTGGCAAGGTTGTGGAGAAAGGGGAACCCTCCTACACTACTGGAGGGAATGTAAATTAGTTCAACCATTGTGGAAAGCAGTATGGAGGTTCCTCAGAATGCTCAAAATAAAAATACCATTTGACCCAGGAATCCCACTTCTAGGAATTTACCCTAAAAATGCAGCACTCCAATTTGAAAAAGACAGATGCACCCCTATGTTTATCGCTGCACTATTTACAATAGCCAAGAAATGGAAGTAACCTAAATGTTCATCAGTAGATAAAGAAGATGTGGTACATATACACAATGGAATATTACTCAGCTATTAGAAAAAAACAGATCCTACCATTTGCAACAACATGGATGGAGCTATAGGGTATTATGCTCAGTGAAATAAGCCAGGCAGAGAAAGACAAGTACCAAATGATTTCACTCATCTGTGAAGTAGGAGTATAAGAACAAAAGAAAACTTAAGGAACAAAACAGCAGCAGAAGCACAGAACCCAAGAATGGACTAACATTTACCAAAGGGAGAGGGACTGGGGAGGACAAGTGGGAAGGGAGGGATGAGGGTGGGGAAAAAAGAAAGGGGGCATTACGATTAACATGTATAATGTGGAGGGGGGGCACGGGGAGCGCTGTGCAACAGAGAAGACAAGTAGTAATTTAAAGCATCTTACTATGTTGATGGACAGTGACTATGAATGGGTATGTGGGGGGGACTTGGTGAAGGGAGGAGCCTAGTAAACATAATGTCCTTCATGTTATTGTAGATTAATGATACCAAAATAAAATTTAAAAAAAGTTTTCAAAGCAAATATAGCAAATCAGCAGCAATTCAAAATATGATCATGTTATCTGGTCTACCTTAATCAAGGTACTAAGACCCAGAAGTTATTTCTTTAAAGATTTCTAGAAGAATTTAATAGCTTCTAGGACTCGAAAGCTAATTCTTGATCCTTTCGTGTTATCCATTTTTTCAGTCTCCTGGGGGAAATTTCTGTTCAATTTCATACAAAGGCTTCATCTACTGAGGGAACCCTGCAAAGCAGGCATGTTGGTACCGTGTCCGAAAACCCTCCCTGGAGCCCTACTCTGCCCTTCAATTTAAATGTGAGTATCTTTCAAAACAAGAAAGAATCAGAGGGAATGCCGATACTAATCTTTACTAAAGGGTCTAGCCTAAACTCAGGCTCCAGGAGCAGGCAGGTATAAGAGAATAAAGAAAGAGGTGACCTAAGGTGCTGTGCTCTTTTTTTCAAGTCAACAAACCCTAAATTAAAATGTTAAATATTTCACATAAAAAATGTGGCTTGGAAATCATAACTTTTAATATAACTTTAAAATATAGTCACCTTTTAGCCATTAAACACAGTGTCTGTGATAATTTCCAGAATACACAATCAAGTAGTTCTGAGAAGGTAAAAAGTACTTTGGGCAAAGTACTTGACTGTGTTTGCCTATTTCAAGGAAATTTCACAAATAATTTTAAGCAGCAGCCAACTTAAATTTAACCAAAATAAATAAATAAGCTAACAAAAAATATATGTAGCAAAAGGAAGGCTCTTTTATTTTTCATGGAAAACAGGTTTGGAAACACCTGAAATGAATGTATTTTCCAGGGTCATCCTAAGTGCTGCTGCTTGCTCAGAGATCAGCTGAAATTTTCTAGAGAAGGAAGACTGGGTAGATAAAAGAGAACCAACTAAAAGGAAAGCAAAACCTCAAAGAGCTCACAGTCCACCTGGCACAAGACCACAGCCTCTGAAACAGTGTGATGGACTGACTGCCTGAACCAGGCAAAGATTGCCATGGGATCTCAGAGGAGAGAACCCAGGACAAGGGGGCAGAAGAGACAGTTAAGTGTGAGCAGAGCTGTCCGTGAGGAGGAGCGTTCCTGATAGGGGAAGCAGCCAGGCTGGTGGCAGCAGCAGGCAGGGAAATGTGTGTGCAGGGAATGGTGCCTGATATGACTGGAGTTTAGCCTCGCTGTATGGGGCGACTGGTGGGAAAGTTGGATGCTTTGGTTAGCATGGATTATAAAAGGCTTTAATATCAAACTGAGGAGCTCAAACTCAAAAGGGCAGTGAGAGACCATCAGAGAGGGACATGATCTGCTCTGTGTTTAGAAGCCTTTCAAGTGGCAGTGCAGGAGAGCCTGGAGGTAGTGGGACTTCAGTGTGGCTACTGATCAGGATGTAAATCAAACAAATGGGAAAGTAGACAGAGAGTTAGGGAGGTGGAAGGAGGACAGAAAAGATGAAGGAAAGATGAGATGCCTCCTTCATATGGGGAGTTAGGGTCAGCCTAATGTGTGTAACTGATGGACTAGGAAGAAATATACAAGTTGTTCTGGTTAAAAAAAAGGGAAGCAAGCAAGCAAGCAGAGGCGGTTGCATCACCTTGTTTGCACTGTGTAGAGTGTCTGCCTGAGCTGGAAGATCAAAACTCACACTGGCCTCCCCACTTCCAGAAAGAGTGGGCATACTTCCCAGACTGTGGGTCCTCCCAGGTTCAGATAAAGGGAAAGCCAATTCAGGCAAAACAGGCCTTGTTCCAGAGATCTGGGGAGTCACTGCAGGCAGCAAGGCTGCTGGATTAATTGCTAAATCTGCCTAAAGAAGAAAATTGACACTTATTCTGTATGTTTTCTTAAACACAGTAGTCTGTTCTTATTATTATGACACACAGTGAGAGACTCATTGTACATAACGTATATTATGAGAGGAGAAAGAGACATGCAGGATAGTCTCCTGATCTAGTCTTAGAATTACAACAGAAGGCTACCTGTACCCACCACTGGGACCAAAGAAAGGACATTATAGACAGCACACAAGCAGCAACAACTAGAGGGTGGGGAAAAGATAAGAAAATGTCTAGCAGCAGCTGACAAAAGTAAAAACCCCAAAAAGTTTATAGATACCACAAGGCAGGCAATGAAGATTCCAGACATGGTATAATTACTTGTATTTTCCAGATCTGAGGGGATGGCTCTTTGGTTTTAAATGGAATGGGATCTGGTGAGTCCTGTGTGAAATTACAGTCAGTTAAAAACCCACTGGGGATAGAAAATGTTCCTTGGATTAAATTTATGCCTGTAAATAAATGTGTGATGGAGGAAAGCTGTCACTTTCTGTAGTTCTCTAATGGGAAAGGCATTCAGATGTCTCCTGGGGCCTCACAACATTTCACTGACATCACTTCACTTATGTATGCCTCCTTATCCACTGGGCAAGTAGAAGGCTGTCAGACTGCACACAGAATAAGGGAGATGGAGACCATGAATAGGATTCCTAAGACTCTTAGGGTATCAGAGCACCAAAACCTGACCAGTTGGGGAAATTATCATGCTGGGAATCTCACATGGCAAATATTACAGAGCACACAGAAATTCACACACAGCCTAATGCACTGGTTCTAGAAGCCAAAGCAGCTGAGACTTGGGACAAATCACTGGGGATGTGCTTGTCCTACAGCCTTGCTGTCAGAGCTCAGGACACTGAGGCCTCAGTGAGACATCCAGGGGCAGCAGCCAGCTGGACCCAGTACTCACTCTCCAGTTCTGGGCTGCCTTCAGGAAGCACTCCACAGAGAAGACTGCTGAGGACGGACGCCTATCAGCAATGATCTCAGGAGCAGTAACAGAGGGGGAACCAAGAAACGGGATGTAACTGATATTTAATTCTAAGTAAACCAAAGGAAGAGCCAGGGGTTCTGGTGGGAAGAAGGTTCTTCACCATACCTCAACTTTATCTTGGAATTGAATGGAAGGACTTCAAAAAATTATTAGTAAGCACAGATTCATAGGACTGGGGTGTGGAATGAGGAGGGGAGAGATGAGCAGGGTTGAAAAATACAGTCAAGGAAAAGAGGTCATCCTAGTTGCTGTTTCCCCCTTAATTAAGAGAACTCTGAATACCCTTGGGCCTGCACGATGGAGTTATTCTATACTGGGATGCAAACAAGAGCCAGAAGTCCTTAAAGAGATCGGTTCTAACCTGAGGTGTTTCCAGTTTCCATTCGCTTTTTTCTTTGATACCTTGAGTGGACTCAAGATGCTCTGGTTCCTCAAAGAGGAAATAGAGTGGTCTTTTTTCACTACCTTCTTTTCAGGTATCTTTAAAGAAAAAGAATACCAAAAGTCTATCAAGTATCTTAGAAATTTTAAAAGAAAGTCATATTGCAAAAAAAGGCTCTGGTTTCTGAGTTTTAAAAGTCACTTCTCAAATGAAGGTTTTGAACCAACACAGAGGCGGCTTTTCAGAAATATTCTAAAGACTGACTTTCTTAGGAGCCCTCTCTATGATAAAAAGAAAACAGAACTTATAAAATCTACTGGGCAGGGGGAAAAGGTCACATAGGCAAGCTAACACTCAGATTTAAGGTTCTGCACCTGAAAGGCATGAATAGTTAGTCACCATATTTTATGCACTGGTCTTTCAGTAAGCAACTTAAAAACCAAACAAACTTAAAATACACTAAGAGAACCTGGGTTAGTTAATGCTTTACTATTAGGGAACTTAAGATGGGGACAATACGAACAATACGTTATCTGCCTTTCATTTACTGGTAAGCACCACAATTCTGTGTATTTTCCTTAACCGTGTAACTGGACATTAATTTCCTTTGCCAGAAATCTTTCCACTCCTCCGCCAGTATTGAGAACAAAAGGCTGGTATCAAAGGCTTCAACTTGGCAGAGCTGAACATATCATCATCTTCATCATCCCCAAACAGGCTCCCAACACTTGGCTCTAACAACTAGAATAGAGTATAAACTCAAATTCAACATCCAAACCAAAACAATTTACAAAGAACAAGGTGAGCAGCTGAGATAATTTCTAATACAATAGCAAAGTCACGATATGGAGAGCCATTCGTAACTGACCCTGGTTTTTTTGGTGCTGGAGAAAATGTCAACATCTGGGTCATTGTCCTAGAGCTTGTGACTGAAAAGGAGTTCTTCATCCTGAAAGACACCTGT
This sequence comes from Manis javanica, assembly GCF_040802235.1. Taxonomy (NCBI): domain Eukaryota; kingdom Metazoa; phylum Chordata; class Mammalia; order Pholidota; family Manidae; genus Manis; species Manis javanica. Next base: position 77,888,479 of record NC_133162.1, on the reverse strand, counting down.
GCTCTTGGGCCAGGCATCAGAATCAGCCGTGGGAGAAAGAGGAATCTAAGGATTTACCTTATGAGGATCACACACACATGTAAAGATGAAACAACAAAAATGCAGCTTTGTTTATAATGGCTAAAGGTTGGACACAGCCTAAGTCCTAACCAGAAAGGAGTGACACAGTAATATGATGCAATATTACAGAACTATCAAAAATAAGGGAGAATGTATTTATAAGTACAGGTAACATAAACATACTCTGGAAAGATCATTGTTCAACTTTTGTAGCATCTCAATGTTTTATGTTAAAAACAATAAATTAGTTCCAAAATAAAAAACATTTTAGGGGTAAATATACACAAACTTAAACAAGTTCTCTCCATTTCATTCCCAAAGGGAAGAAAAGACTTAATACCAGAAAATACATGGTGGTCCAGCATGTATCCCTCTAACCTGTCAGCATCGAAGTCCACAGAACTGCACAGGTATGACTAGCCAACCTTCCCCTATGCCCATCCACCTCTTATCCCACCACCTTCAGATTCCAAACAAGTTCTTTTTGTTTCTAGGACAGCTGACATTTGAAAATTACTGTTCACATTACTTGGTTGGATACTATAATGCCCCAGACTTTACATTCTAAAATTCTCCCCAATTTCTTCTTTACTATCACACCCACAGATTAAATCAAAACTCAATTTAGACAAAATGTGTCACATTAAAAATTAATAATTATTGTTTATTATACATAAAAACCAGTGTAACATACCAACTACATCTGTAAGTGTCACAGCTATGAACATCAATACAAAATCACACACAGTAAGAGACTGGAAGAAAATATACCAAATAATTCATATTCACTCAGTGTAGTCCTCATTTATAAACAGGGTTATACTATTTACATAATAAAAAATTCTTTAAACATTTTCTTACAGAAATCAACATGGACTATATCATCAGTTTGAAAAGCACTGGAAGAGGGAGGCAAGATGGCGGCGTGAGTAGAGCAGTGGAAATCTCCCAAAACCACATATATTTTTGAAAATACAATAAATACAACTATTCCTAAAAGAGAGAACAGAAGACACAGGACAACATCCAGACTACAACCACACCTGTGAGAACCCAGTGCCTTGCGAAGGGGGTAAGATACAAGCCGCGGCCTGGCGGGACCGGAGCGCCCTACACCCCAGCTACTGGTGGGAGGAGAGGAGTCAGAGAGGGGAGGGAGAGGGAGCCCAAGACTGCTAAATAGCCAGCCCTAGCCATCCGCACCAGAGCGCAGATACACTGCATGCGTGGGGTGCTGGAAACTATGGAAACAGGGCAGTAAGACCTGTGAGCGGGTACCTGCAGCCAGAGCCGCCGGTACAAAGAAAAGCGAGAGCTTTTTGAAAGTCCTAAAGGGACAGGGACACCACAGCTGGACGGAAGGGTCCAGAGACACCACAGCGGGACGGAAGCGTCCAGGGACACTTAGCTCAGAAGCTGGGAATCCCAGGGAACTCTGGGCACTCTAACCCCCTGGGCAACAGGGCAACTGGGAGGTACCTCACGGAGATAAACACCCTCCGGGCTGTTTCCCCTGTGACGAAGCTCCGCCATATCAGAGCTGCACCCTGAGGCAGGCCATGCCCACAGCTACTGCAGAGCTAAACTCCATAGCGGCCGAGCAAGAATCAGAAATGCCGTCTGTGCGCAGCTGCCCAGCACAAGCTGCTAGAGGTCACTGTTCTCCAAGGAGAAGAAGGCCACAAACCAACACCAACAAGAAGGAACATTCTCCCAGCCGTCACATGTGCCAGCCTCCGCAAACTATATCTATCGCCATGAAAAGGCAGAAAAATTGATATAGACCAAAATCACAATCCCTGAGGAGATAGACCTAACCAGCTTTCCTGAAACAGAATTCAAAATAAAAATCATAAACATGCTAAGGGAGCTGCAGAGAAACATACAAGAGCGAAGGGATGACGTCCGGAGGGAGATTACAGAAGTGAAACAATCTCTGGAAGCATTTCTAAGCAGAATGGATAAGATGCAAGAGGCCATAGATGGAATAGAAATCAGAAAACAGGAACGCATAGAAGCTGACGCAGAGAGAGATGAAAGTATCTCCAGGAATGAAACAATATTAAGAGAACTGTGTGACCAAAACAAAAGGAACAATATCTGCATTAGAGGGTACCAGAAGAAGAAGAGAGAGAAAAAGGGATAGAAAGTGTCTTTGAAGAAATAATTGCGAGAACTTCCCCAAACTGGGGGAAGAAATAGTTACTCAGACTACGGAGGCACAAAGAACTCCCAACAGAAGGGACCCAAAGAGGGTAACACCAAGACACATAACAATTAAAATGGAAAAGATCAAGGACAAGGACAGAGTATTAAAGGCAGCCAGAGAGAAAAAAGGTCACCTACAAAGGTCAGGCTATCATCAGACTTCTCAAGAGAAACTTTACAGGTCAGAAGAGAATGGCATGATATATTTAATGCAATGAAACATGAGGGCCTTGGACCAAGGATACTGTATCCAGCACGATTATCATTTCAATATGAAGGAGGGATTAAACAATTCCCAGACAAGCAAAAGTTGACAGAATTTGCCTCCCACAAACCACCTCTACAGGATATTTTAGAGGGACTGCTCTAGATGGGAGTACTCCTAAAATGAGCACAGAACAAAACACCCAACATAAGAAGAATGGAGGACGACGAATAAGAAGGGAAAGAAATAAAGAATCATCAGACTGTGATTATAATAGCTCAATAAGCGAGTTATGTTAGACAGTAGGGTAGTAAACAAGCTAACCTTGAACCTTTGGTAACCACGAATCTAAAGCCTGCAATGGCAATGAGTACATATCTTTCAATAATCACCCTAAATGTAAATGGACTGAAAGCACCAATCAAAAGACACAGAGTAATAGAATGCATTAAAAAGCAAGACCCATCTATATGCTGCTTACAAGAGACTCACCTCAAACACAAAGGCATGCACAGATTAAAAGTCAAGGGATGGAAAGAGATATTTCATGCAAACAACAGGGAGAAAAAAGCAGGCGTTGCAATACTAGTAACAGACAAAACAGACTTCAAAACAAAGAAAGTAACAAGAGATAAAGAAGGACACTACGTAATGACAAAGGGCTCAGTACAACAAGAGGATATAACAATTATAAACATATATGCACCCAATACAGGAGCACCAATATATGTGAAACAAATATTAACAGAATTAAAGGAGGAAATAGAATGTAATGCATTCATTTTGGGAGACTTTAACACACCGCTCACTCCAAAGGACAGATCCACCAGAGACAAAATAAATAAGGACATAGAGGCACTGAACAACACACTACAACATATGGACCTAATAGTCATCTATAGAACTCTACATCCAAAAGCAACAGGATACACATTCTTCTCAAGTGCACATGGAATATTCTCCAGAATAGACCACATACTAGGCCACAAAAAGAGCCTCAGTAAATTAAAAAAGATTGAAATCCTACCAACCAACTTTTCAAACCACAAAGGCATAAAACTAGAAACAAACTGTACAAAGAAAGCAAAAAGACTCACAAACACATGGAGGCTTAACAACATGCTCCTAAATAATTGATGGATAAATAACCATATCAAAATGGAGATCCAGCAATATATGGAAACAAATGACAACAACAACACAAAGCCCCAACTTCTGTGGGACACAGCGAAAGCAGTCTTAAGAGGAAAGTATATAGCAATCCAGGTATATTTAAAGAAGGAAGAACAATCCGAAATCAATAGTCTTATGTCACAATTATCAAAATTGGAAAAAGAAGAACAAATGAGGCCTAAGCTCAGCAGAAGGAGGGACATAATAAGATCAGAGAAGAAATAAATAAAATTGAGAAAAATAAAACAATAGAAAAAAATCAATGAAACCAAGAGCTGGTTCTTCAAGAAAATAAACAAAATAGATAAGCCTCTAGCCAGACTTATTAAGAGAAAAAGAGAGTCAACACACATCAACAGAATCAGAAATGAGAAAGGAAAAATCATGACGGACCCCACAGAAATACAAAGAATTATTAGAGACTAGTATGAAAACCTATATGCTGACAAGCTGGAAAACCTAGGAGAAATAGAGAACTTTCTAGAAAACTACAACCTTCCAAGACTGACCAAGGAAGAAATACAAAATCTAAACTGACCAATTACCAGCAACAAAACAGAAGCGGTAATCAGAAAACTACCCAAGAACAAAAAACCCAGGCCAGATGGATTTACCTTGGAATTTTATCAGACATACAGAGAAGACGTAATACGCATTCTCCTTAAAGTTTTCCAAAAAACTAGAAGAGGAGGGAAGACTCCCAAACTCATTCTATGAAGCCAACATTACCCTAATACCAGAACCAGGCAAAGACCCCACAAAAAAAGAAAACTACAGACCATTATCCCTGATGAACGTAGATGCAAAAATACTCAACAAAATATTAGCAAACGGAATTCAAAAATACATCAAAAGGATCATACACCATGACCAAGTGGGATTCATCCCAGGGATGCAAGGATGGTACAACATTTGAAAATCCATCAACATCATCCACCACATCAACAAAAAGAAGGACAAAAACCACATGAGCATCGCCATAGATGCATATATATATTTTTTTGAAAATACAACAAATACAGCTATGCCTAACAGAGAGATCAGAAGATGCAGTACAACAGCCAGGCTACATCTACATCTGCAAGAACTCAGCATCTCACGAAAAGGGTAAGATACAAAATCACGATCAGTCGGGACCTGAGCACTCTCCCACCCCAGCTCACCGGCAGGAAGAAAGGAGTCAGAGTGGGGAGGGAGGGGAAGCGCAGGACTGCTAAATAACCAGCCCTAGTAATCTGCACTGGGAGCAAAGACACACATTGCATGGTGTACTGGATATAAGAGAAACAGAAAAGTAAAATCTGCGAGCAGGTCCCCACAGCCAGCCCCCTGGGATAAAAGAAAAGACAGTGCTTTTTGAAAGTCTTAAAGGGATAGGGGCTTAACAGCTGGATGGAATAGTCCAGGCACACTCAGCCCAGCAGGCTTGGAATCCTAAGGAACTTCAGGCTCTCTAACCCCCTGGGTGGCAATATAGCTCTGAAGTACCTCACAGCAATAAGCAGCCTGCCATTTGTTCCCCCTGGCTGGCACTGCCCTGCTGCAGCGGCGGAGTAGCTGGAGAGTGATACCGCCCACAGTAACGGCCCTGAGTCTCCTCCCAGCGTGCAGCTACCAGGGCCATACAGACCTGCTGCTGCTGGCGTGCAGCTGCCTGGCAGAGACAGAGAAAGCTGGAACAAGGCACGAAGGGGCTCCATTCTTATAGGAGAACACATCCGGTGCACCTGCAACTCTCCACAGGGCTCTGGGCTACTCTGAGGGCTGCCCCGCCACAGCAGCTCAGTGTATTAAACCAGAGGCTCCTCCTGGTGTGCGGGTAAACAACACAGCAGCGGAGAAGGGCAAGGCACCCAGCAAGCATGAAGGGACTTTGTTCTCCCAGCAGACAGATATGCCACCTGCCTACAACTACCTCTATCGCCATGAAAAGGCAGAAGAATCTGGTTCCAGTCAAGAATCACCCAGACAACCACCGAGAGAAGGTGTGGGGAGATAGATATAACTAATCACCCTGAAAAAGAATTCAAAATAAAGATCATAACCATGCTGATGGACCTGCAGAGAAATATGCAAGAGCTAAGGGATCAAGTCCAGAGGGAGATAACAGAAATGAAACAATCTTTGGAAGGACATACGAGCAGAATGGATGAGGTGCAAGAGGCTGTTAATGGAATAGAAATAAGAGAACAGGAGTACAGAGAAGCTGAGGCAGAGAGAGATAAAAGGATCTACAGGAATGAAAGAAATTAAGAGAACTGTGTGACCAATCCAAATGGAACAATATTCACTTTATAGGGCTACCAGAAGAAGAACAGAGAGAAAAAGGGATAGAAAGTGTCTTTGAAGAAATAATTGCTGCAAACTTCCCCAAACTGGGGGAGGAAACAGTCTCTCAGAACATGGAAGCCCACAGATCTCCCAACACAAGGGACCCAAGGAGGAAAACACCAAGACATATAATAATTAAAATGGCAAAGATCAAAGACAAGGACAGAGTATTAAAGGCAGCCAGAGAGAGAAAAAAGATCACCTACAAAGGAAAATACATCAGGCGATCATCAGACTTTTCAATAGAAACCTAACAGGCCAAAAGAGAATGCCATGACATATTTAATGAAATGAAACAGAAGGGCCTTGAAGCAAGAATACTATATCCAGCATGATTATCATTTAAATACAAAGGAAGGATTAAACAATTTCCAGAAAAGCAAAAGTTGACGGAATTTCCCTCCCATAAACCACCTCTACAGGATTTTTTAAAGGGAATGCTCTAGATGGAAGCACTTCTAAGGCTAAATTGATGTCACCAGAGAAAATAAAATCACAGCAAAGAAAGCAGACCAACCAAATACTAACTAAAGGCAAAAAATAAAATCAACAATTCACAAAAGCAGTCAAAGGAAACACAAAAGAGAACAGAATAAAACAACTAACAAATAAAGAAAGGAGGAGGAAGAATAAGAAGGGAGAGAAAGAATCATCAAACTGTGTTTATAATAGCTTAATAAATGAGCTAAGTTAGACAGTCAGATAGTAATCAGCGAAGAAATAAATAAAATAAATAAAACTGAAAATAGAACAGTACAAAAAAATCAATGAAACCAAGAGCTGTTCTTTGAGAAAATAAACAAAATAGATAAGCCCTTAGGAAGACTTATTAAGAGAAAAAGAGAATCTATACACATAAACAGATTCAGAAATGAAAAAGGAAAAATCACGATGGACCCCACAGAAATACAAAGAATTCTTAGAGAATACTATGAAAATGTAATGCTAACAAGCTGGAAAACCTATAAGAAATGGACAATTTCCTAGAAAAATACAACCTTCCAAGACTGACCAACGAAGAAATAGAAAATCTAAACAGACCAATTACCTGCAATGAAATTGAATCGGTAATCAAAAAACTCCCAAGAACAAAATCCCGGGGCCAGATGAATTCACTGCTGAATTCTATCGGACATATAGAGAGGACATAATGCCCATTCTTCTTAAAGTTTTCCAAAAAATAGAAGAGGAAGGAATATTTCCAAACTCATACTATGAAGCCAGCATCACTCTAATACCAAAACCTGGGAAAAACAACACAAAAAAAGAAAATTACAGACCAATATCCCTGATGAATATAGATGCACAAAGACTCAACAAAATATTAGCAAACCGAGTTCAAAAATACATCAAGAGGATCATATACCATGACCAAGTGGGATTCATCTTAGGAATGCAAGGATGGTACACCATTCGAAAATCCATCAACATCATCCACCACATCAACAAAAAGAAGGACAAAAACCACATGATCATCGCCATAGATGCTGAAATAGCATTCTACAAAATTCAACATCCATTCATGATAAAAACTCTCAACAAAATGGGTATAGAGGGCAAGTACCTCAACATAATAAAGGCCATATATGATAAACCCACAGCCAACATCAGACTTAACAGCAAGAAGCTGAAAGCTTTTCACCTAAGATTGAGAACAAGACAGGGATGCTCACTCTCCCCACTGCTACTCAACATAGTACTGGAGGTCTTAGCCATGGCAACCAGACAAAATAGTGAAATACGAGGCATCCAGACTGTTAAAGAAAAAGTCAAACTATCACTATTTGCAGATGACATGATATTGTACATAAAAAACCCTAAAGACTCCACTCCAAAACTACTAGAATATCTGAATTCAGCAAAGTTGCAGGATACAACATTAATACAGAGAAATCTGTGGCTTTCCTACATAGTAACAATGAACCAGCAGAAAGAGAAATCAGGAAAAGAATTCCATTCACAATTGCATCAAAAAGAAAAAAAAAAACCTAGGAATAAACCTAACCAAGGAAGTGAAAGACCTATACCCTGAAAACTACAAGACACTCTTAAGAGAAATGAAAGAAGACAGTAACAAATGGAAGCTCATCCCATGCTCTTGGCTAGGAAAAATTAATATTGTCAAATGGTCATTGCGCCTAAAGTGATCTACAGATTCAATGCAATCCCTATCAAAACACCAACAGCATACTTCAAAGAACTGGGAACAAATACTTCTAAAATTTATATGGAAACATAAAAGACCCCGAATAGCCAAAGTAATCCTGAAAAGGAAGAATAAAGCAGGGGGGATCTTGTTTCCCAACTTCAAACTCTATTACAAAGCCACAGTAATCAAGACAATTTGGTACTGGCACAAGAACAGACCCACAGACCAGTGGAATGGAATAGAGACTCCAGACATTAACCCAAACATATATGGTCAATTAATATATGATAAAGGAGCCATGGACATACAATGGGGGAAGTGACAGCCTCTTCAACAGTTGGTGTTCGCAAAACTGGACAGCTACATGTAAGAGAATGAAACTGGATCACTGTCTAACCCCATATACAAAAGTAAATTCAAAATGGATCAAAGACCTGAGTGTAAGTCATGAAACCATAAAACTCTTAGAAAAAACATAGGCAAAAATCTCATGGACATAAACATGAACAACTTCTTTATGAACATATCTCCCTGGGCAAGGGAAACAAAAGCAAAAATGAACAAGTGGGCCTGTATCAAGCTGAAAGAAAACCTTCTGTACAGCAAAGGACACCATCAACAGAACAAAAAGGCATCCTACAGTATGGGAGAATATATTCATAAATGATAGATCCAATAAAGTGTTGACATCCAAAATATATAAAGAGCTCAAGCACCTCAACAAACAAAAAGCAAATAATCCAATTAAAAAATAAACACAGGAGCTGAAGAGACAGTTCTCCAAAGAAGAAATTCAGATGGCCAACAGACACATGAAAAGATGCTCCACATCGCTAATCATCAGAGAAATGCAAATTAAAACCACAATGAGATTATCACCTCACACCACTAAGGATCGCCACTATCCAAAAGACAAACAAGAAAGTTGGTGAGCGTGTGGAGAAAGGGGATCCATCCTCCACTGCTGGTGGGAATGTAAATTAGTTCAACCATTGTGGAAAGCAGTACAGAGGTTCCTCAAAAAACTAAAAATAGAAATACCATTTGACCCAGGAATTACATTCCAAGAATTTACCCTAAGAATGCAGCAGTCCAGTGTGAAAGACATATGCACCCCTATGTTTATGGCAGCACTATTTACAATAGCCAAGAAATGGATGCAACCTAAGTGTCCATAATTAGATGAATGGATAAAGAAGATGTGGTACATATACAGAATGGAATATTATTCAGCCATAAGAAGAAAACAAATCTTACAATTTGCAACAACATGGTTGGAGCTAGAGGGTATTATGCTCAGTGAAATAAGCCAGGCAGAGAAAGACAAGTACCAAATGATTTCACTCATATGTGGAGTATAAGAACAAAGAAAAACACTGAAGGAACAAAACGGCAGCAGAATCACAGAACCCAAGAATGGACTAACAGTTAGCAAAGGGATAGGGACTGGGAGGATGGGTGGAAAAACAGGGATAAGGGGGGGAAAAAAAGGGGCATTAGTATTAGCAGACATAATGTAGGAGAGGGCACAGAGAGGTTGTGCAACACAGAGAAGACAAGTACTGATTCTATAGCATCTTACTACGCTGATGGACAGTGACTGTAATGGGGTATGTGGCCGAGACTTCACGATGTGGGGAGTCTAGTAAACATAATGTTCCTAATGTAATTGTAGATTAATGATACCAAAAAAAAAAGTCTACAAGTGTTGATGAGGATGTAGAGAAATTGGAAGCTTCAATTTTTGAGCAACTCACACGACAGAACTAACATCATGAAATGAGATTCTTTTATCCTTTCAAAACTTGAACTGTACTACTTTTTGCTCACCTTTCCTACTGTCTTTGGCAGTTGGATGCTGCTCTGATCCTCTGTTTTATCCTCTTCCTCATCATATAAGCTAAGAACAGTTTTGGTTCTATTTTTGGTTGCTTTGTCCAATGGGGAAGATGAAGAAAGTAAATCAGAATGCTTGGCTGGAAGAGAGAGTCAAACGTCCTTCCTGGAAATGGAAATAATAAGGAAAATATTAAGTATCACCTGGAAATACAAATTCTATTGTGGGGCCTCCCAAACTCCTCATTAATTCAGTAACTGCCACATTTGCACGTTTCGGGGCCCTACAGCTAATCACATCTGCTCCCAGGTAACAAAACCCTGAGCTAGTTCTTCATTGGCTGCTCCAATAAAGAGTCCTGCACAGATAATTCATAGACAAAAGTAATTTTTCCAAACAGTTTAAAGCCATGGGTCCCTCCTTCCTACCATTATATATATATACAAACACTGATACACACAGGTTGCTCAAGAACTGTAACTTCTAAGTCATAAAGACAACACAAATGGCAGTCATTAGGAGAGGATCATGTATTTCCTAGTATTTAACTAATACATGAGTCTCTAAGAGAAACCTAATTGACAAAATCAGACACTTAAATTTTAAAAGGCTTACACTGTATCAATTATACAAAATCACACAAAATGTGTACACTCAATTATAAGAATCTTGAAATAATCTAAAATGCAGCATTTATTCATTCCACAAGTATACCACATTTCAGGTAAGATGACACTGATTTAAGAACCATATTACTATATGAACCACCAAGGTCAAAAACAACAACCTCAACTAACATGCTACTGATTGCAAGAGGTGTTTCCCACTTTCAGAGTGGTTAAACTGTGGGAAAAACATGCTTCTTTGAAGAAATATAATTTTTAAGGTGCCTACTATGTGCAAAGTAATATGACAAGTAGTACAGATACAATGGTCAACAAAACAAACCTGGCCCCCGTCTTCACGGTGCTTATACTCAAGCAGAGAGATGGTAGCACAGGAGAGCACAAGTGTGGGCTGGGTTATGACTGCGGTAAGCCAGGGGCTTCTGGACACAGAAAAGGTCCTCATGCAAACTTGGGGAAGATAATGTCACACAATAATAAAATACAGTGTTTCTATCACTGCAGCCCCATGGAGTCAGAAAAGGCAGACATGCCAAGAAAAAACACCATGGCAAATAAGATGAGGAAGATCCTAGGGAGAGAAAGGAACAGACACAAAGGGACAATAATGTAAAATGGGAAAACAACACATCACTGTGTGCACAAGCACACCTAGAGAGGTAACTGAAAGGCAGGAGCAACGTTGAAGGCTTCCCTGAATGGGGAGGATCACATGTTTTCTTCTTTATACTTTGTACTGTTTTCAAATCTCTCAAAAAAAAGAGTCATTTATTTTCTGTGGTAGAAAATGTAAGGTGTGTGTACGTGTGGGTTTTACAAGAACAAATGAGAGACAAACCTATCAGAATATACAAGAAAAATAAAAACTTGACCTTTTCTGACTCCTCCACCTGAATTGTCCCAAGTTCTGATGATTCCAGCAGACTCAACCTTCTTACCCACAGGTTTCACTCCAAACTGTGCCTCCTTCTCTTCTTCCTTGCTAAATAGCAAAGCTTGTACCTCAGGAATGGTCTCTTTTTTCTACCAAAAGAAGAGTAAATGACAACATCAAAATCAAAAAAAGTGTGTCTAGCACGACAATGCGTAACACACGCTGAAACCACAGCTCTGTTTAGGGCATCTGCTAAGTATGGTTGTGGGAAAGAGAGGAGAGCATAGTGAAGGGGCACAAACAGGAAGCAGTAGGCATTACAACCTCCAATGCACAGACACAGCACCTCAGTTTCTGCCACACCGTCTGCTCCCGTCTCCTTGTGCCTGCTGACTGCATGACGCTGCCACTGCCTGGATCCTTACTTCTGCCACCCAACTACTGGTCTCTCCTCTCTGCTTCCCTCCTCTTACATTTCAGTTACATGACCACCATCCAGAGCTCTTGCTAAAATAAAACACCCATCCAATTACTTTATTTCCCACCCCAAACCTGCATTTTTGTAATAAGTTAAGTATTGAACATGACAATCAACTGACACCTCATTTTATCCCTCTAGTCACCTGCACCCCATCAGTTCTCACCTATTCCTTACATGTAAACTCTCACACGTCCACACTTGTTTCTCCCTCTGTAGAAGCAAATCCTCCTCATCTTTTAAGCAAGGCTCAGCTTAGACCATCCTGCCACCCATAAAGGTCTCCTGTTCTTGTCAGTAAGAATCCATTTACTTCATTGATAAGAATGCTATTGATATCTCTACCTAGCCCTTACATTACTCTCCCCATAATTTACATGAATAGCTATCATACAGCTTTTTTTTTTTTTTTGAGAGGGCATCTCTCATATTTATTGATCAAATGGTTGTTAACAACAATAAAATTCAGTATAGGGGGGTCAACGCTCAATATACAATCATTAATCCATCTCAAGCCTAATTCTCGTCAGTCTCCAATCTTCTGAAGCATAACGAACAAGTTCTTACATGGTGAACGAATTCTTACATAGTGAATAAATTCTTACATGGTGAACAGTACAAGGGCATTCATCACAGAAACTTTCGGTTTTGATCATGCACTATGACCTATAAACAATCAGGTCAAATATGAATATTCGTTTGATTTTTGTACTTGATTTATATGTTGATCCCACATTTCTCCTATTGTTATTATTATTTTTATTTTTAATAAAATGCTGAAGTGGCAGGTAGATGCAAGATAAAGGTAGAAAACATAGTTTAGTGCTGTAAGAAGGCAAATGTAGATGATCAGATGATCAGGTGTGTGCCTATGGACTAAGTATTAATCCAGGCTAGACAAGGGCAGCAAGACATCCACGGATGCAGAAGATTTCTCTCAAAGCAGGGGGGGTGAGGTTCTGAGCCTCACCTCTGTTGATCCCCAAATTCTCACCTGATGGCCCCCCTGCGACTGTGCCTGTCTTAGGTTGTTCCTCCCTTGAGGAATCTTACCCGTCTCTGGCTAACCAGTCTTCTTCCGGGGCCATACAGGGAAATGTAAAGTTAGTAAGTGAGAGAGAAGCCATATTGTTTGCAAATGTTAGCTTTTTTACTTCTTTGCAGATTTATGCCTTGTGGCTTCTATGCCCAGCACTTGTCTTGAGGTATCTTTACCACCTGGAGGAATTATGATACTCGGTAAATTCGATATGAGGCACGAATTCTATTTAAGGGTTGTAATTAGGAAGGAAGAAGAAAAGCTATAGATGTAGCATATGAAGGAAACATGGGAGGATTGATTATTTCGTTGACATATCTTCTTGTATAGTACCTTAAGTATGTATAGGTTTTAAACTACTAACTAATTTGCACACACATATTAACATAATTGGAATACGGTGACATAAACAAAGCAAATCTATAATTACCATCCATCTCCAGTGAAGCCAAGAAAACCATTTAGGCACCCTAGGCATTTGTGAAAATTTATCTATGATATGATGGATATTGTCCAACTGTACTTGAACCATCAGACAAATTAAAGCAGCCCATTTCTGGGATCTGTTCACATCCCATATGTTCTTTTAACCATAGATAGTCTATAGTCATGAGATTTTGGAGTGCTACAACTTGCACCCCTCCCAATTCCTGGTTGAGTTCCAACAGTACAGATCCGGTCAAATTCGTTGTCTCACTGTATGCACATGCCAGCCTAGACATCTCCCTCCTCATGCCTATGGCAAGTCCAGGAGACGGTGGGCTGGATACAGCCACAACCGCAGCATCGTCTGGATCCCTGTGGAGGCTTTTTGATGATCATCCCCCGGCACAAGTCCTCCAGAGAGTGCTGATGCCGGAAGCTCCTCCTCATATCGTATCTTAGTTCATTTTCTGGGTATCCAAGCTAGGCCTTGATCTTCTGCATAGAAACAAACAGACCCTTTGCCCACACTTTGACATGCCCTCTATACCACTGTGCAGAACTCATTGGAGGTCAGCACACAGTAACTGCTTTTTTTTTTTTTTTTAATTAAGAGAAAGGAATATTATCAGAAAAGAGTACCTCCATAGCTGATCATCTGACACCCTTTAAGTGATCAACATTAAGGATATTTAAAGCATGCGTTGATCTTTGATTTACCAATAGTTTTATCCTGTTAAGGAGTAATCCCGCTTTTCTTTCTTTCTTTCTTTTTTTTTTAATTTTTAATTTTTAATCTACACTTACATGAAGAATACTATGTTTACTATGCTCTCCCCTATATCAGGTCCCACCTAACAAACACATTACGGATACTGTCCATCAGCTTAGCAAAATGTTGTAGTCACTACTTGTCCTCTCTGTGTTGTGCAGCCCACCCTCCCCTTTCTCCCTCCCCCCATGCATGCTAATCTTAATACTCCCCTTCTTCTTCCCCCCCCCTTATCCCTCCCTGCCAACCCATCCTCCCCAGTTCCTTTCCCTTTGGTACCTGTTAGTCCATTTTTGGGTTCTGTAATTCTGCTGCTGTTTTGTTCCTTCAGTTTTTCCTTTGTTCCTATACTCCTCAGATGAGTGAAATCATTTGGTATTTCTCTTTCTCCACTTGGCTTATTTCACTGAGCATTATACTGTCCAGCTCCATCCATGTTGCTGCAAATGGTCGGATTTTTCCACTTCTTATGGCTGAGTAGTATTCCATTGTGTATATGTACCACATCTTCTTTATCCATTCATCTACCGATGGACATTTAGGTTGCTTCCAATTCTTGGCTATTGTAAATAGTGTTGCGATAAACATAGGAGTGCATCTGTCTTTCTCAAACTTGATTGCTGCGTTCTTAGGGTAAATTCCTAGGAGTGGAATTCCTGGGTCAAATGGTAGTTCAGTTTTGAGCATTTTGATGCACCTCCATACTGCTTTCCACAATGGTTGAACTAATTTACATTCCCACCAGCAGTGTAGGAGGGTTCCCCTTTCTCCACAGCCTCGCCAACATTTGTTGTTGTTTGTCTTTTGGATGGCAGCTATCCTTACTGGTGTGAGGTGATACCTCATTGTAGTTTTAATTTGCATTTCTCTGATAATTAGCGATGTGGAGCATCTTTTCATGTGTCTGTTGGCCATCTGTATTTCTTTTTTGGAGAACTGTCTGTTCAGTTCCTCTGCCCATTTTTTAATTGGGTTATTTGTTTTTTGTTTGTTGAGGCATGTGAGCTCTTTATATATTCTGGACGTCAAGCCTTTATCGGATCTGTCATTTTCAAATATATTCTCCCATACTGTAGGGTTCCTTTTTGTTCTACTGATGGTATCTTTCGCTGTACAGAAGCTTTTCAGCTTAATGTAGTCCAACTTGCTCATTTTTCTCATTTTTGCTGTTGTTTTCCTTGCCCAGGGAGATATGTTCAAGAAGAGATCACTCATGTTTATGTCTAAGAGGTTTTTGCCTATGTTTTTTTCCAAGAGTTTAATGGTTTCATGACTTACATTCAGGTCTTTGATCCATTTTGAGTTTACCTTTGTATATGGGGTTAGACAATGGTCCAGTTTCATTCTCCTACATGTAGCTGTCCAGTTTTGCCAGCACCATCTGTTGAAGAGACTGTCATTTTGCCATTGTATGTCCATGGCTCCTTTATCAAATATTAATTGACCATATATGTTTGGGTTAATTTCTGGGGTCTCTAATCTGTTCCACTGGTCTGTGGCTCTGTTCTTGTGCCAGTACCAAATTGTCTTGATTACTATGGCTTTGTAGTAGAGCTTGAAGTTGGGGAGTGAGATCCCCCCTACTTTATTCTTCTTTTTCAGGATTGCTTTGGCTATTCGGGGTCTTTGGTGTTTCCATATGAATTTTTGAATTATTTGTTCCAATTCATTGAAGAATGTTGCTGGTAATTTGAGAGGGATTGCATCAAATCTGTATATTGCTTTGGGCAGGATGGCCATTTTGACGATATTAATTCTTCCTAGCCATGAGCATGGGATGAGTTTCCATTTCTTAGTGTCCCCTTTAATTTCTCTTAAGAGTGACTTGTAGTTTTCAGAGTATAAGTCTTTCACTTCTTTGGTTAGGTTTATTCCTAGGTATTTTATTCTTTTTGATGCAATGGTGAATGGAATTGTTTTCCTGATTTCTCTTTCTATTGATTCATTGTTAGTGTATAGGAAAGCTATAGATTTCTGTGTGTTAATTTTGTATCCTGCAACTTTGCTGTATTCCGATATCAGTTCTAGTAGTTTTGGAGTGGAGTCTTTAGGGTTTTTTTATGTACAGTATCATATCATCTGCAAATAGTGACAGTTTAACTTCTTCTTTACCAATCTGGATTCCTTGTATTTCTTTGTTTTGTCTGATTGCCGTGGCTAGGACCTCCAGTACTATGTTAAATAACAGTGGGGAGAGTGGGCATCCCTGTCTGGTTCCTGATCTCAGTGGAAATGCTTTCAGCTTCTCGCTGTTCAGTATAATGCTGGCTGTGAGTTTATCATATATGGCCTTTATTATGTTGAGGTACTTGCCCTCTATTCCCATTTTGCTGAGAGTTTTTATCATGAATGGATGTTGAATTTTGTCAAATGCTTTTTCAGCATCTATGGAGATGATCATGTGGTTTTTGTCTTTCTTTTTGTTGATGTGGTGGATGATGTTGATGGATTTTCGAATGTTGTACCATCCTTGCATCCCTGGGATGAACCCCACTTGGTCATACACTGATCCTTTTGATATACTGTTGAATTCTGTTTGCTAATATTTTATTGAGTATTTTTGCATCTACATTCATCAGGGATATTGGTCTGTAATTTTCTTTTTTGGTGGGGTCTTTGCCTGGTTTTGGTATTAGGGTGATGTTGGCCTCATAGAATGAGTTTGGGAGTATTCCCTCTTCTTCTATTTTGTGGAACACTTTAAGGAGAATGGGTATTATGTCTTCTCTGTGTGTCTGATAAAATTCTGAGGTAAATCCGTCCGGCCCCGGGGTTTTGTTCTTGGGTAGTTTTTTGATTACTGTTTCAATTTCTTTGCTTGTAATTGGTTTGTTTAACTTTTCTGTTTCTTCCTTGGTCAGTCTTGGGAGGTTGTATTTTTCTAGGAAGTTGTCCATTTCTTCTAGGTTTTCCAGCTTGTTGGCATATAGGTTTTCATAGTAGTCTTTAATAATTCTTTGTATTTCTCTGGAGTCTGTCGTGATTTTTCCATTCTCATTTCTGATTATGTTGATTTGTGTTGACTCTCTTTTTCTCTTAATAAGTTGGGCTAGAGGCTTATCTATTTTGTTTATTTTCTCAAAGAACCAGCTCTTGGTTTCGTTGATTTTTGCTATTGTTTTATTCTTCTCAATTTTGTTTATTTCTTCTCTGATCTTTATTATGTCCCTCCTTCTGCTGACTTTAGGCCTCCTTTGTTCTTCTTTTTCCAGTTTTAATAATTGTGATGTTAGACTATTCATTCGGAATTGTTCTTCCTTCTTCAAGTGTGCCTGGATTGCTATATACTTTCCTCTTAAGACTGCTTTCGCTGCATCCCACAGAAGTTGGGGCTTAGTGTTGTTGTTGTCATTTGTTTCTATATATTCCTTGATCTCTATTTTGATTTGTACATTGATCCATTGATTATTTAGTAGCATGTTGTTAAGCCCCCATGTGTTTGTGAGCCTTTTTGTTTTCTTTGTAGAATTTATTTCTACTTTCATACCTTTGTGGTCTGAAAAATTGGTTGGTAGAATTTCAATATTTTGGAATTTACTGAGGCTCTTTTTGTGAGCTAGTATGTGGTCTATTCTGGAGAATGTTCCATGTGCACTTGAGAAGAATGTATATCCTGTTGCTTTTGGATGTAGAGTTCTATAGATGTCTATTAGGTCCATCTGTTCTAGTGTGTTGTTCAGTGCCTGTGTGTCTTTACTTATTCTCTGCCCGGTGGATCTATCCTTTGGGGTGTGTGGTGTGTTGAAGTCTCCTACAATGAATGCATTGCAGTCTATTTCCCTCTTTAGCTCTGTTAGTATTTGCTTCACATATGCTGGTGCTCCTGTATTGGGTGCATATATATTTAGAATGGTTATATCCTCTTGTTGGACTGAGCCCTTTATCATTATGTAGTGGCCTTCTTTATCTCTTGTTACTTTCTTTGTTTTGAAGTCTATTTTGTCTGATATTAGTACTGCAACCCCTGCTTTCTTCTCACTGTTGTTTGCCTGTAATATGTTTTTCCATCCCTTGACTTTTAGTCTATGCTTATCTTTGGGTTTATGGTGAGTTTCTTGTAAGCAGCATATAGATGGGTCTTGCTTTTTTATCCATTCTATTACTCTGTGTCTTTTGATTGGTGCATTAAGTCCATTTACATTTAGGGTGACTATTGAGAGATATGTACTTATTGCCATTTCAGGCTTTAGATTCGTGGTTACGAAAGGTTCAAGGTTAGCTTCTTTAGTATCTTACTGCCTAAGTTAGCTTGCTTATTGAGCTGTTATATACACTGTCTGGAGATTCTTTTCTTCTCTCCCTTCTTATTCCTCCTCCTCCATTCTTCATATGTTGTGTGTTTTGTTCTGTGCTCTTTTTAGGGGTGCTCCCATCTAGAGCAGTCCCTGTAGGATGCCGTGTAGAGGTGGTTTGTGGGAAGCAAATTCCCTCAGCTTTTGCTTTTCTGGGAATTGTTTAATCCCAGCATCATATTTAAATGATAGTCGTGCTGAATACAGTATCCTTGGTTCAAGGCCCTTCTGTTTCATTGCATTAAGTATATCATGCCATTCTCTTCTGGCCTGTAGGGTTTCTGTTGAGAAGTCTGATGTTAGCCTGATTGGTTTTCCTTTATAGGTGACCTTTTTCTCTCTAGCTGCCTTTAAAACTCTTTCCTTGTCCTTGATCCTTGCCATTTTAATTGCTATGTGTCTTGGTGTTGTCCTCCTTGGATCCTTTCTGTTGGGGGTTCTGTGTAATTCCATGGTCTGTTCGATTATTTCCTCCCCCAGTTTGGGGAAGTTTTCAGCAATTATTTCTTCAAAGACACTTTCTATCCCTTTTCCTCTTTCTTCCTCTTCTGGTATCCCTATAATACGAATGTTATTCCTTTTGTATTGGTCACATATTTCTCTTAGTGTTGTTTTATTCCTGGAGATCCTTTTATCTCTCTCTATGTCAGCTTCTATACGTTCCTGTTCTCTGGCTTCTATTCCTTCAATGGCCTCTTGCATCTAATCCATTCTGCTTATGAATCCTTCCAGGGATTGTTTCACTTCTGTGATCTCTTTCCTGACATCTGTGATCTCCTTCCGTACTTCATCCCACTGCTCTTGCATTTTTCTCTGCATCTCATCCCACTGCTCTTGCATTTTTCTCTGCATCTCATCCCATTGCTCTTGCATTTTTCTCTGCATCTCTGTCAGCATGTTCATGATTTTTATTTTGAATTCTTTTTCAGGAGGACTAGTTAGGTCTGTCTCCTTCTCAGGTGTTGTCTCTGTGATCTTTGTCTGCCTGTAGTTTTGCCTTTTCATGGTGATAGAGATAGTTTGCAGAGCTGGTACAAGTGACCGCTGGAAGAGCTTCCCTTCTTGTTGGTTTGTAGCCTTTTCCTGGGAGAATAGCGACCTCTAGTTGCTTGTGCTGGGCAGCTTTGCGCAGACAGGGCTTCTGCTTCCTGCCCAGTTGCTTTGGGGTTTATCTCCGCTGTTGCTGTGGGCTTGGCCTGGCTGGGGCTGTTCCTCCAAAATGGTGGAGCCCCGTTGGAGGGGGAGCGGCCAGGAGGCTATTTATCTCCGTAAGGGGTCTCTGTGCTCCCTGCTGCCCAGGGGGTTAGAGTGCCCAGAGATCCCCAGATTCCCTGCCTCTGGTCTACGTGACCTGTCCTGCCCCTTTAAGACTTCCAAAAAGCACTCTCCAAACCAAAACAACAACAGCAACAATGAGAGAGGGAACAGAAAGAAAAAAAAAAAAAAAGGAAAAAACAAGCGATTTTTTTTTTTTTTTGTCCTCAGGTGCCGGTCCCAGGCACCCGCTCACTGGTCCTGCTGCCCTGTCTCCCTAGCACCAGGGTCCCTGTCCTTTCAAGGCTTCCAAAAAGAACCCACCCACCGGTCCCGCAGGGAAGGAACGCTCGATATTCTTTGTCCTCAGGCACTGGTCCCAGGCACCTGCTCACCAGTCCCGCCGCCCTGCCTCCCTAGCACTGGGGTCCCTGTCCCTTTAAGGCTTCCAAAAAGCGCTCGCCAAAAAGAGAAAAAAAAAAAGGGGAAAAACGCGCGATTTCCTCTGTCCTCAGGCACCGTTCTCAGGCACCCGCCCGCTGGTCCCGCAGGGAGAAACGCGGGATATTCTTTGTCCTCAGGCGCCGGTCCCAGGCACCTGCTCACAGGTCCCGCCACCCTGCCTCCCTAGCAATGGGGGCCCGTCCCTTTAAGGCTTCCAAAAAGCGCTCGCCAAAAAAAAAAAACCGCTCCGGTTTCTTTCCACCCGCCGGGAGCCGGGGGGAGGGGCACTCGGGTCCCGCCGGGCCGGGGCTTGTATCTTACCCCCTTCGCAAGGCGCTGGGTTCTTGCAGGTGTGGATGTGGTCTGGATGTTGTCCTGTGTCCTGTGGTCTCTATTTTAGGAAGATTTTTCTTTGTTATATTTTCATAGCTCTATGTGTTTTTGGGAGGAGATTTCCACTGCTCTACTCACGCCGCCATCCTGGCTCCACCCCCTATCATACAGCTTTTTATCCATCCATTTGGAAGGATCATACAGTGCATTTCCACAGCCAGTCATGGTGTTTTATACCAGGGTAGGTATTTTGACACAGGTTTTTGAGCGCTTTGCACATCTCTCATCTCTTTCTTACCTGGGAGCTAGGGATTTCAGAGATTAGGAAACTGAGGTCACTAACTTACCTAGAGTTACTGGCATCCTTGGGGCAAGCGACTTATCAAAAATTCTTGAGAAAAAAAAAACTAACTCCATCATACTAACTAGACTATAATATGTAAGGAAGTAAGCTTAATGCAATACTCATCAGGTTATCAAGACATTCAGGAAGTAGAACAGGATAAAGAGATTTTTTGTTATTGTTAGGAAAAGGTCCTTAAAATGCATGCTCATTTAAACTTGAAATAAAAGACTGGAAACCCACAAAAGAATTTCAGAAGAGGTATGGCAAACTGAAGTGATTGAAGGAAAAAATTTCTGTGCAATGTACTGGACTCACTGAAAACTACATATACTTTCAATGCAAGCTGATAGGGAGAAAAATGAGATTAAGTATGGAGAAACATAACCTTTCATATAACCATAGTCCTTAAATCAAGGAATATGCTGCCCCAACTGTTGATTTTAAACCTTCCTAAAGATAAACTGACTCATCTTCTTCATAAAATTAATTTTATTGATAGGCTTCAAACTGAGTCAAATTTAATTTACTTTGAAATATCCTAGGATCTCTAAAGAAAAAATATCTTATCTGCTAATGGTGATTCTGTCTCACAAATGGTAAAAATAAAGTGTGCAGGTGGTTTAGCTACCTAAGAGGCGTATCTTTGACCTTTTGTCTTATTTAACAATTATAGTTAAACAGGTTGAAAGAAGTTTTACATTTCCAGAACTTTCAAAATTAATTAGATTATTGCTCATTTATCCAGGGTAGAAGTTATTTTTATGATTTACAAAGAAAATCAGATCTCTCAACTTTTAACCATTCAGCCACTAGATGTCTTCTTTAGGGAGACTGAAGGGTAGGGTTATGAGCACCTCAGAAGCAGGAGCAGGGAGCTCCAGAGCCCAGGGAAGGCAGCGCTCCCCCAATGCTGAAAGCTTCTGGAGTAAGCTGTGCAATTCCAAATGTGGTGAGGAAAGAGTGCTTAAATCATGGACCTGCACGTGCTTCATCCAGGAAGCTTCACAGGACAGGTTAACATTTCTACCATGTCTCAAAGTATGAAGAATGTTTCTATATAAGAGACAATAACCCTCCTCTGGAGTATTCTGGGATAGGATGAGTCACCTAGAATATATGCAAATGAGGCTAGAAAAGAGGTGTCCAGGTTGGAAGAGATTACAGATGGCACAGTAGGCTCAGATAAGGCATTTTGCCAAGAGGACAATGGGACTGGATCTCTGAGACAAGAATGAGGGCAATGGTCAGGAGAGCAGATGGAGGGAAGGAGCATTCACAGAGAGACCAGATAAGAAAGCACCTCACCAGTCAAGGCTAAAGATGACAAAGCAACAGGGATGGGAGGAAACAGCCTTAACTGGCAAGAAACAATGACGATTCCTCCATCAAAGGAGAAATAGCCACATGTGTCCTAGTGGTTATATTGCAGAATACTATATAGTGGTAAAAAAGGGCAAGGTGAGGCTTATGGGAATGATAAACATGCTGTGGGACAAAAACTAATGCATAAAAATGTAGACATGATCATATTTAAACAACGCAAAACACATGTGGATGCCTAGAAACAGGCCTGGAGGGACTGGCAATGCCTCACTACCAGTGATTACATCTTGGAAGGAGTATGGAGTGGGACTCTGGGTTCTTTATGCATTTGCTAAACCTTTCTTAAGAAGACATCTGTGTATTACACTGTAATTTAAAATAAGCTTTAAACAGAAAATATTTAGGAGGTATAGAAAAACCAAGTATCAGCCTCTAGAAACAGGAAGTTCCAGGTTCTTTTATTGCCATGTGCCTATTTCACTGTACACAAGGAGAAGCCAGGTCCCTAGGGCCACACAGGTTTCAGGAATGTGGTCAACCATCACCACAGTGGGAGGGGGAAAGTCTTCATCAAGTGTCGGGGTAGGAGCTGCCATTTTGGATTCTGTGGCTGTTCCAACACGGGAAGTTTCCCTGGAGGCTCATACCTCCTTCCCTGTCTTGCAGGGCTTTCTGCCCTCACGCATGCCGAACTGGAGTGGTCTCAAGTTGGGTTGGAAGGCCGTCACAGCAGGCTGTGAGCTGGCTTGACTCTTGGCCTTTTAGGCTAATCCAGCACAGGTAAAGAGGTCTCCATGGGGCCTAGCCTAGAAAGTTCACTGTTAGCAACTGCCAGTCGGTAATAAAAAAGTGCTTGGCCTCACTCTTCTATGTGCACATACTTCAGGAGTGTGCTGGGGAGGGATTAATGACAGGCCAAAAGCAGGCTTCCAGTGTGTCTATGTTCCAGACAAGCATTACGTTAATGACTCCTTCCTCTCATTCTCTAATACTCCTTTTTCACATAAAATGAGATTGGCTATATTTTAGCTTAGGTAACTGTGGTAGTAATGCCATTTAGACAAAATCACTGGAAGGACACTTAGATTAACTACTTCTTTTCTTATCATATATTTTAATTTTTTAAAAAACTTTAACTGTGGTAAAAAACATATAATAGAAATTTTTCCATCTTAACCATTTGAGCATATAGTTCAGTGGTGTTAATAATAATCGCACTGTTGTGCAATCATCTCCAGAATTACCTTGCAAAACTGAAACTCTTCACATCAAACAGCTCCCCATTTCCCCCTGCTGCTACCCTGGCAACCACCATCCTACTTTCTGTCTCTGAATTTGACTGCTCCAGGTACTTCACGTAAGTGGAAACATATAGTATTTGCCTTTTTGTGCTGGCTTATGTCATTCAGTATAATGTGCTCAAGGTTGATCCATGTGGTAGCACGTGTCAGGATTGCCTTCCATTGGTACTCTGCCCCCCGAAGACTATACCTGACACTGAATGGGTTGCAGACACAGAGGAGTGCTTTTTTTCCAGGCTTCTGTATGTGTGCTTCATCTGTAAAATACCACTAACCAGAAGCTATCTTTCTAAAACTAGGAAAACAAGTTTTCCAAGGTCAGGTTTTAGGAGCTGATTCAGGGAG